>NC_050574.1:169810919-170126197 GCF_011100635.1 Trichosurus vulpecula
TCCCTCTGATTTCCAATTCTTAGCTACTACAAAAAGAGCTGCTGTAAATATTTTTGTACATATGGGTCCGTTTCCCATTTGTATGATCTCTTTGGGATACAACCCTAGGAGTGGTATTGCTGGGTCAAAGGGTATGAATATTTTTATAGCCCTTTGGGCATAGTTCCAAATTGCTCTCCAAAATGGCTGGATCAGTTCACAACTCCACCAGCAATGTAACAATGTTCCAATTTTCCCACATTCTCTCCAGCACTTATCATTTTCCTGTTTTGTTATTTTAGACAATCTGACAGGAGAGATGTGGTATCTAAGAATTGTTTTGATTTGCATTTCTCTAATCAGTAGTGCTTTCTAGCATTTTTTCATATGCCTATAGATATCTTTAATTTCTTCCTCTGAAAACTGTCTGTTCATATCCTTTGACCACTTCTCAATTGGGAAATGACTTGTATTCCTATATATGTGGTTCAGTTCCCTGTATATTTTGGAAATGAGGCCTTTATCAGTGACACTCGTAAAGATTTTCTCCCAATTTTCTGCCTCCCTCCTAATCTTTGTTGCATTGGCTTTTTTTTTGTACAAAAACATTTCAATTTAACATAATCAAAATTATCCATTTTGCATTTTGTAATGCTATCTCTTGTTGGGTCATGAATTCTTTTCTTTTCCATAAATCTGATAGGTAAACTATTCCTTGCTCTCCCAAACTGCTTATAGTTTCAGCCTTTATTCCTAAATCATGAACCCATTTTGATTTTATTTTGGTATACGGTGTAAGATATTGGTCTGTGCCTAGTTTCTGCCCTACCATTTTCCAATTTTCCCAGCAGTTTTTGTGAAATAGTGAATTCTTAGCCCAGAAGCTGAATTCTTTGGGTTTATCAAAGAGTAGATTGCTATAGTCGTTGACTTCTCCATCTTGTGTACCTATCCTAGTCCACTGATCCACAACTCTGTTTCTTAGCCAGTATCAGGTAGTTTTGATGACTGCTGCTCTATAGTACAGTTTAATATCCGGTATGGCTAGGCCACCTTCTCTAGCATTTCTTTTCATTAATACCCTAGATATTCTAGACCTCTTGTTCTTCCAGATGAATTTTGTTATTATTTTATCCAGTTCTGTAAAATAATTTTTTGGTAGTTCAATTGGTATGGCACTGAATAGATAGATTAATTTAGGTAGAATTGTCATTTTTATTATATTAGCTCAGCCTAACCATGAGCAACTGATATTACTCCATTTATTTAGATCTGACTTTATTCATGTGGAAAGTGTTTCATAATTATGTTCATATAGGTCCTGGGTTTGTCGTGGCAGACAAACTCCCAAATATTTTATAGTGTCTACAGTAACTTTGAATGGAATTTCTCTATCTCTTGCTGTTGGGCTTTGTTAGTAATGTATAGGAATGCTGAGGATTTATGTGGGTTTATTTTATATCTTGCAACTTTGCTAAAGTTGTTTATTATTTCAAGTATTTTTTACTTGATTCTCTAGGATTCTCTACGTAAATCATCATATCATCTGCAAAAAGTGATAATTTAGCTTCTTCTTTGCCTATTCTAATTCCTTCAATTTCTTTTTCTTCTCTTATTGCTACAGCTAACGTTTCTAGTACCAAACTGAATAGTAGGGGTGATAATGGACATCCTTGTTTCACCCCGATCTTACCAGGAATGCATCTAGCTTATCCCTATTACAAATAATGCTTGTTGATGGTTTTAGGTAGATACTATTTATAATTTTAAGGAAGGCTTAAAAAGCAACAGTCTTAAGAAGCAGCATAAATGATAAGGTTCCTATGAAGTGCCCTAGTGATTCTACAAAACACAAAGGTAAAACATTAAGTTCTGGGGGAATAAAGCAAAAAAAAATATTACATCACAAATCATGGGCAGTTAATAATCAGTTAAACAAAGTGTGATTAACCATATCTAGTACGAGATATTAAAGCCCTTTGGCTCAAGTTATCAATGATCCTTAAATTACCAAATATTTAGTCAATCCTCATCCTCCTAGACCTCTCTGTATTTGATCACTTCCCTTATTATACTACATATATAAAATTTATCTTTGTAGAAGATTTTCAGTTGTAAGTAATGAAAGTTATCTATTTTATCTCCTGTGATAGGCTCTATTTCGTTTGGATAAGAATATATATCCTAACACTAGAGGTATATGGTCTGCTTTTCTTCTAATTTTTGTATAGTATGATCTTTAATATTAATATTAATTTGGAATACATTGTGAGATGTAAGGTGTGTCAGATTTTTGCCAGACCGCTTTCCAGTTTTCCCAATAGATTTTATCAAATAAAGGAGTTTTCATACATAATTTATGTTTTTCACTTTATCAAACATCGGGCTATTGAGCTCAATTGTTGCTGATATTTCTTGTCTAGTCTATTCCATTGATCTATTTTTAACCAACACCAGATGGTTATAGTGATTGCTGCTTTTTATCATTTCACTTGATATTCCAGATCTTTTGTTTTGCCAAATAAATATTGACATTTATCAAGTTCTGTGTAAAGTATACCCTTGGAAATTTGATTGATACAGCATAAAAAGTATAAATTAATTTTGGCATCATTATCATTTTTCATTATATTAGCATGGTATAGCCATGAGTACTGAATATTCCTTCAACTATTTAAATTGTTCTTTATTTCTTTTAGGACTTTGTAATTGAATCTATACTTTTTTGTGTTTTTTGGAAGGTTTATCCCAGATAGTCTATGCATTTTGTAGTGATTGTGCAGTTCATTATTAAACTTTTCCCTTGCCATAGTCATTCTTAATTTTTTAAAAGTATACTCCCTGGGTTCATGTCTTCCCACTCTCCTGGGTGACAGCTGCCTAGAAGAGTGCTAATTCCCCAAGGCAGGAAAAATGTAATTAATGGTTACACTCAGATGTACAGTATATTTCAATTTGGAGTGCATCTTGAGCTTTCTTCTTTCTTGGAACCTGTTATTTTCTTCTCTTCTGCAGTTCCTGGTGGATGCAGAATAGTCTTGTGATATTCAGTTTTCCTTTCCTTTATATCTGAAAGTCTTTTGGTTGCTTGCAGAATTTACTGTTTGTCAGTGGAATGATCAAATCTGACAACTTTTCTGTAATGGGGTTTTCAACAGCTTTTTTTTTGTTTCTTGGAGGCAATCTATGGATTCTTTGTATTAGGAAGGAAGAAGGAAAGGGAACAAGCATTTATTAAGCACCTACTATATGCTAGGCACTGTGCTAAGGGTTTAGAAATAATACCTCACTGATCCAAAATGGCACTTTGTTTTCAGTATTCATAAGTTCCATGTAGTTTCTTGTATTATTCTTTTATTACACAGTTAAGGTTTTTTGACTTGTTCTGTTCATTTCAGAATTCTATAATCCTTAATCTCTATAAACTCTATTATATCAATGTTTAGTTTCTAGGCCAATGATATTTTTTTTAGTGTTATTATTTTTTGCTTCATGTCTTCCAGATTCTTTTTTATCTCTATATTTGCATTCCTAATATCATTTTCTTTATTTTGTTTCTTTGGTTAGACCTGCCACCATGGATTCATGTTTTTCTATTCTGTAATTATTTCTTCTGTGTAGACCACAAATTCTACTTTTACAACCTTTGTTGTATTTTCAAACCACATGGGAACAACTTGCTGTGGTTCCATACTCCCTTAGGAACGCACAGGGTCTTCTACTCCATTAGGTCTTGCTTCATTTTTCCTTTGTCTTTTATTATTTATTCTTTTATTTGATATGAAGTCCATATATCCTTCTGTTCAAGCTCTTTATGTTTTTTCCTCCTGAGATGTCTGATGATTTGTCCTTGTTTTCTTCTTATAATCTCCTATCACTTACTTTCTGAATCTTTCTCCTTTAATGGTCATTTTCCTTGGGGGAAGGGTGGTGGTAGTACGACTCAAATTCATCTCAGCCTCTTTCCACCCTGGACAATTCATATTTTACAATCCTCAGTCAGCTCCAAGTGACTTCTAAGGGACAGAAAAGGCCCTAGCTGGATGCTGTGCTCTTCTCTCAAGCTTAGTATAATTCTATACAATCATACACATGTCTTCCCCCACTTCCATTTTTCATATTCTTGACTAACTGAGCTTTAATACAGCACAGAGTGCTGCCACATTGCTACTCCAGATCAATCAAGTGCCTGCCTTTTATTTTTCTACCAATGAAAGGAAAGGTAAGGGTAGAGTTGAGTTTTGTTGCAAACCTTTGAATTGACTTGTGCACCCTGCTGCTAAAACATGATGGGTGGGTGGAGAACAGTATTCTTACTATTAGAGATGAGCATTCTCTGACATTCACTTACTTGTTAACTCATTAGGATACTTAGCTAGGTATTCTTGTCTGTGGAAATAGCTTAAATGTCTTTATCTTTTGGGAATATTTCAACTTTTTTGTTTCAGATTTTGTTCCCTATTTATTTTTCAGAGGTCATGAGGACTGAAGAAAAGTTTAGGCTCCATTATGTTGGTGACACGATCAAGAAGTGGTATTTAGCATTAAATTTTAAAAACTGTTATAAACCCTCAACTTTTCATAATAAGAAAGCACTCCTTTAAGTAAGTCAACAACTTTTTTACAACGTTTAATTTTTCAAGCTTTCAAAAAGCCCGAGGTTTAAAAAAAACAGAAAACCTTAAAACTGATAACACATCTCAGCAATAGAGATTTCTTGAACCGATGTTTAAAATAAAATGTACTGCCTTACAATTAAGATTGGCTTACCTAAATTTTGTACAAAAATGCATTTAAATTATTCTTTTAATTTTACCTCTTATTTAAATTTTTTTATAACTATTTGATTCTACCATTCAGTTCATTCACATCTAGGAAGCAACTGTTGTGTTAAGTATTAACAAGAGTGTCAAGGGATGAGCAAGCTTTCAACATGTCACTCCTTTAACACTATACAACTATTCTAGGCAAAAAGAATTTTGTGAAAAAAATTTCTATTTATTTTTATTCCCATTTTTATTCTGTTAGATCTGTGGTTCTCCTGCCCAAATTCATTGAATACAAAAATTATCTTTGGATCTCATTTCTATTTCCGTTCAAATTGACAGTTTATTGAGTCATTGCACTAAGTTTCTAACTTCCTTTGAAATTTAGTCTAAAAGTTGGACTGTTTATTTTATCGCTAAATAGTGTGTCCATTATTTCTACTTAAAACTACTGCAATCAACATATTTGCCATTCATTACCACTTTAATTCTCATGTATATGTGCACATACAGTAAAACAATTCCACAACAATTTAAAAAAATTAATTGCTCTGTCATTTTTTCTTTTTCTTTTATTTTTTAATTGAATTTTTAAAATTTATTTTTAGTTTTCAACATTGATTTCCATAAGATTTTGAGTTACAAATTTTCTCCCCATCTCTACCCTTCCCCCCACCCCAAAATGGCATGTATTCTGATTGCCCCTTTATCCAGTCTGTCCTCTCTTCTATCACCTCCCTCCTCCCCTATCCTCTTTCCCCTTACTTTCTTGTAGGGCAAGATAGATTTCTATACCCCACCACCTGTATATCTTATTTCCCAGTTGCATGTAAAACAGTATTTTTTTAACATTTGTTTTTAGAACTTTGAGTTCCAAATTCTCTTCCTTCTTCCCTCCCCACCCACCCTCCTTGAGAAGGCAAGCAATTCAATATAGATTATACATGTATCGCTATGCAAAACAGTTCCATAATAGTTGTGTTGTGAAAAACTAACTGTATTTCCCTCCATCCTATCCTGTCTACCTTTATTCAGTTTTCTCCTTTGACCCTGTCCCTTTTCAAAAGTGTCTGCTTTTGATTACCTCCTCCCCCGATATACCCTCCCTTCTATCATCTCCCCCCTTTTATCCCCTTCCCCCCCCACTTTCCTGGAGGATAAGATACCCAAATGAGTGTGTGTGTTATTCCTTCCTTAAGCCAAATCCGTTGAGAGCAAGATTTACTGATTCCCTTTCACCTACCCGCTCTTCCTTTCCATTACAACAGCTTTTCCTCGCCACTTTTATGTGAGATAATTTACCCCATTCTATCTCTACCTTTCTCCTTCTCCCAATATATTGCCCTCTCACCTCTTAACTTTATTTTTAGATATCATCCCTTCATATTCAACTTACCCTGTTCCCCCTGTCTATATATATGTATATTCCCTTCAACTACCCTAATACTGAGAAAGGTCTCATGAGTTAATATCATCTTTCCATGCAGGGATGTAAATAAAATGGTTCAACTTCAGTAAGTCCTTTATGATTTCTCTTTCCTATTTACCTTTTAATGCTTCTCTTGATTCTTGTATTTGAAAGTCAAATTTTCTAATCAGCTCTGGTCCTTTCATCAAGAATGCTTGAAAGTCTTCTATTTTATTTAAAATCCCTATTTTGCCCTAAAGTATTATACTCAGTTTTGCTAAGTAGATGATTCTTGGTTTTAATCCTAGCTCCTTTGACCTGTGGAATATCATATTCCAAACCCTTCAATCTCTTAATGTAGAAGCTGCTAGATCTTGTGTATCCTGATTGTGTTTCCACAATACTCAAATAGTTTCTTTCTGGCTGCCTGCAATATTATCTCCTTGATCTGGGAAGTCTGGAATTTGGGTACAACATTCCTAGGAGTTTTCTTTTTGGGATCTTTTTCAAGAGGTGATTGGTGGATTCTTTCAATTTCTATTTTACCCTATGGTTCTAGAATATCCGGGAAGTTTTCCTTGATAATTTCTTGAAAGACAATGTCTAGGTTCTTTTTTTGATCATGGCTTTCAGGTAGTCCAGTAATTTTTAAATTATCTCTCTTCTATCTATTCTCTAGGTCAGTGGTCTTTCTAATGAGATATTTCACATTGTCTTCCACTTTTTCATTCCTTTGGTTCTGTTTTATAATATCTTGATTTCTCATCAAGTCACTAGCTTCCACTTGCTCCAATCTAATTTTTAAGGTAGTATTTTCTTCAGCGGTCTTTTGGAACTCCTTTTCCACTTGGCTAATTCTGCTGTTTAAGGCACTCTTCTCCTCATTGGTTTTTTGAAGCTCTTTTGCCATTTGGGTTAGTCTATTTTTAAGGTGTTATTTTCTTCAGTGTTTTGGGGGGTCTCCTTCAGCAAACTATTGATTCATTTTTCATGATTTTCTTGCATCACTCTCACTTCTCTTCCCAATTGTTCAACTACTTCTATTACTTGAGTTTCCAAATCCTTTTTGAGCTCTTCCATGTCTTGAGACCAGTTCATGTTTTTCTGGGAGGCTTTTGATGTAGGCTCTTTGACTTTGCTGACTTCTTCTGGCTGTATGTTTTGATCTTCTTTGTCACCAAAGAAAGATTCTATAGTCTGAGTCCTTTTTCGCTGCCTGCTCATTTCCCCAGCCACTTACTTGACTTTTGAGCTCTTTGTCAGAGTATGACTGCTTTCAGAATGGGGAGTGCTATGTCCCAAGATTCAGGGGTTTTGTGCTGCTGTTTTCAGAGCTACTTCTATTCTGAGGTGGTATGACACTCCTCTCCTGGCCTGTGTGTGATCTCAAGCCCTCCTTTCTACCATGTAACTACTAGAAAGACTCCCTCTCCACATCCACCACAAGCTCTGCCACAGCAGTGCTCCTCCTCCCCCAAGGACTGCGAACCAGGACTATGACCCCGATCCAAGCAGGGTAAAGCAAGAGAATGCTGCCTCAGCGCCATCAAAGAGATCCCAGCACTCCCGCTCTGATCAGCTGCCTGATTCCTCCCACTGTCTGTGGGCCTGGAACTGCAGAAGCAGCCCCAGATGCTACTGCTGCCACAGCCACCTCTGCCGCCTTGGGGCTGGGGCTAGACCGTGCACTTCTCTCACCCAGGTGCAACAGTTTTCCCACTGACCTGCCCCATTGCCTTTGGCATTTGTGGGTTTAGAAGTCTGGAAACTGTCACAGCTCAGTGATTCAGGGCCCTGAGGCATGCTCCATCAGGTCTACTCCAGCTTGGTCTCTTCTGGCACAGCATGTGCTCCCAGCATGATGCAATAGACCCTTCCCAGTGACCATCCAGGCCATCTTGGGCTGGACACTTGTTTCATTCTCTCATTTCATGGGTTCTGTGGCTCTAGAATTTGTTCAGAGTCATTTTTACAGATGTTTGGGGGGATTTGGGGGAAAGCTCAAGCAAGTGCCTGTTTTCATGCTGCCATCTTGGCTCTGCCCCCAAGTATTTGTCATTTAATGGCTATAAAAATGCCAAATTAAAATCTATCACTTTAAAGAAGCCTCAACCAAGCAATCCAGACCTCATGGCTTTAATTATCATCTCTTTGTACATGACACAGAGACCGATATAGCCAGGCCTAGTCTCTATTCTGAACTCTAGTATCACATCATTAACTGCCTTTTAGACATTTCAGTCTGAATGTAGCACTGGCATCTCAAACTCAACATAGTGAAACAGGATTCATTATCTTTCCCCTCTACCAAACCTATTCCTCTACTGACCTGCCCTATTTTTATTGAGGACACCACCAAAACTCTATGTAATCTAGGCACTATCTCAACTTCTCAGTCTTCCTGATTTCACATACCTAATCAGTTGCCAAATCTTGCCATTTATACTTCCACAGGTCATACAATGTTCAAGGTATTGTTTAAGGCATTGTAAAGGACATTAAAAAAAGAAAGAGCCTATACTCTAAAGGAACTTGTATTCAGTTGGGGTTAAATGTAAAAAGATGGGGGAAAGCATTATAGTAGATAAGTCCTATGACTTAGAATCAGGAAGACAAGGGTTCATATCTTACCTCAGACATGGACTAGCTATATGACCCTCGGCAATTCACTTAACTTCTCTGGGCCCATGTTCCTCTGGCTGGACTCAATCACCCCTAAGGTCTCCTGAAGCTCTAAATTTATGTAACTTTCTTTATAGGAGAAAGAGAGCAGGTCTCTTTACTTCTTACCATTGCTGATGGTTCTGCCCTCTGTGATCAAAAAGAACAAGACTAATCCCTCTTTCACATGACAGTCCTTCAGATTCTTGACAGCTATGATGTTGCACCTGAATCCTCTTTTTTCTAGACTAAATGTCCTCAGTTCCCTTAACTTATTCTCATGTAATATGGGTCCAAGGACCTTCACCATCATGGTGGTCTTCCTCTGGGACACACTTCGGCATATCCATTTACTTCTTAAACTGTGGCACCTTGGACGGAACACAATGCTTCAAATGAGATCTGATGAAGGTATGGTGTGGTGCAACTATCACCTCCCTGTTTCTAGAAGTTGTACCTTCATTAATGAAGCCCAAGACAGAATTATCTATTTCTCTAATAATAGACAATTTTAATAAATATGCATCACTTATACCACTTCTACCTCAGTAGTTTAGTTTTCCTGGAATAAATTCATCTCTTGAACACTTTTCCTCCTAGTTAGCCAAACACTTCTCTTTCTTCACTCAAAAAAACTATAAAATCACTTTTCAACTATAAAAAATTTCCTAAAATTGTTATAATTGGAGTACTACTCTGAAATACATGCCTTTCAGTTCCAGTCCCCAATGAAGTGAACAAACAACTTAATACTGAAGGGGAAAGGAGAAAATAGACTAAAGTGATATAGGTACTTATTGTCTTTAGACTGGTCACCTCCAGAAATGGAAATCTGAATGTCTTACCCAAACAATCAATTAATAATCAACAAATATTTATTAAGACTTAACATGTGATAGCCATTGTGCTATGTGCTGAGGGAAGAAAAGAGAAAAAGATAACTGCCCTCAAAGGAGCTTACACTCTAATGGGTCAGATAATGCCTACATAAATAAGTATATACAAGATACATAAAGACTAATTACAAGGAAATCTCACTAACAGCTAGCGGATAGAGGAAGGTTTGCTGGAGAACATAGCATTTAAATTGAGTTTTAAAACAATAGAGAGATTGAAGTGGTGAGGAAAGGGCATTTTACGCATAAGGAACAGGCAGGTGAAAGACATAGAGAAGAGATGGAGGAGAGCAGCAAGAAGACTATCATGGCTGAACGACAGAGGGGAGTAAATAAAGAAGGAAGCTGAAAAGATAATAAAGGGCCATGCAGAAAGACTTTCAAATGCCAGAGAGTGGTTTTTATTTGCTTAAAAAGGTAATAAGAAGCCAGGGTATTTTATGGAGGTGGAGACAAGTATGACATGTCATAGTCCTCTTCAAGAATGACGGAGAAAGTACAACCTGTGAGTAGTACAAGCTGCCCAAATGGGGACCCAGGTGGCCAATTCTAATTGGGCAACTTAGCTTGTCCACTCCACTCCTCTCCTCTCCTGAAATAGGATATCATACCCTTACCTGAGGGTGTTCTGCCCAAAGGTAGGTAAATTTAGATAGCTGAAACCTACCTAGTTATCTTGGGGTTTACTGGCTAGGTTTCTTTCTCAAAGACCATGCCTAAAACCCATTTCACTCTGTATCTCATTGATTAGACAATAGGTCCCTGCCCAAGTACCACTTGATGGTTACATTTTGGGCCCTCCTGGCTCAGGGTGAATGTAAATAGCAATCTTTTCTCTTCTGGCCAGCAAGCCTGAGGGACTTCTCCCATATTGATTTCTTTTTTTTTTTTTTTAATTAAAGGGGCCATCCCTTGACTCACTTCTTCAAGAGGCCTATTTACTGAATGAGCTGTTGCTTCACTCAAAGTGAGAATTGGGAAAGACCCTAGCTTAAAAAGGCCAAGGTCAACCACTGCATCCAGAGCCATCTCCAGCTGTCCCGATCTATATCTGGCCACTGGACCCAGATGGCTCTGGAGGAGAGAGTGAGACTGGTGATTGCACAGCCCTCCCTCATTCAAATCTAATTCAGAGCAAGTCATCTCACCATCTCCCTGATATCACAGTTTTCATGGAGGACAAAGGACAAAACCACACAATGGTTTAGTAAAATCACTTTAGAAGCTGTTTTGAGGAGAAAGGAAACACTTGAGGCAGGAAAACCAGTTAGAAGGCTACTGTTCTGGAACAGATGAAGAGAAAGGTGATAAGGGCCTGAGCTAGGATGGTGGCTTTGAACATATTCTAGCCTACTGAGTTTTGAACATACAATCCTTTAGCTCCCTTTGGTACTGGCTATCACCCATCTCTGGAATGCCCTCCTATTTCACCTCTGCCTCTTAAAAACACTGGTTTCCTTTAAGACTCAACTCAGGTATCACTTTTGCTTCATTTTCATTGTGTATGTATTTGGTACTTGTGTGAGGCAGTGTGGCCTGGGCAACAGAGAACTGACCTAAGAATCCAGAAGACCTAGGTTCAAGTTCTGCCTCTGATATATATTGGCTGTGTGATCTTCAAGCTTCCTATACTGAGAAAATCAGAAGTAACATTCCTACTCTTTATCCTATAGTATGTGCTTCGGTATACACTTACTATCTTGCACATTAGAAAGAGATCCTTGGAGAAAGATCATTTCACTCTTGGTGACAGAATAACTTAAAAAAAAGCTTGTTGAGTAAGAGATTCGAGATGTGGAGAGAAAAACAATAAGGTGGGTGACTGAAGGGATATGGGCAAGTGAGGAAGAGGGGCAGTGTAGGGACAAGTTCTGTTTTGAGTTTAGATAGAAAGGAGCCAGTACCACAAGAAGGACTGGAAGATGAGAACAGGGCAAGGAGAGACTATGGACAAAAAATGCTGGAGTACATGGGAGTAGGCCTATGAGAGGAGAAGGGACTTGCCTGGGATCAACAAACAAGCATAAAAGATACAATTTGAATCTTGGGCTTCCTGACTGCAAGCTGAGCATTCTATCTATTGTAACTGATTCTTAATGAGATATTCTTCCTAAACTTGTATAAACAGATTGTGTTTATGTAGCACTTTCCTCCCATATTGTTAATTCTGTTTCTATCTCCATGCAAGACAAACAAAATAGTCCCTGTCTCCAAGGAGCTTAAATTCTATCTGGTGAGATGACACATATACATTGAAGTATATACAAAATATAGTTTTTTAAAATGCAAAGTAGTTTTGGCAGGGAAGCTAAGGGACATCAGGGAAGGTGGTATGCAGAGGTGAGGGGGGGATGTGGATTCCTAAGATCATAATGGATCACTCAGGGGTGGAGCCAAGATGGCAGCTGGAAAGCAGTGACTTGCATAAGTTCCCTGCCAGGTCCCTCCAAAAACCTATGAAAAAATGGCTCTGAACAAATTCTAGAACTGCAGAACCCACAAAATAGCAGAGGGAAGCCGGGATACAGCCCAGGAAAGCCTGGATGAGGTCTATCGCACACGGAGCTGGGAGCGGAGCAGAGCAGAGCCCAGCGTGGGCTGCGACAGAATCAACGAGATTGGGAGCCTGGCGGAACAGGCCCTAGCACCCTAAATCAGTGAACTGTGGCAGTTACCAGACTTCTCAACCCACAAACACCAAAGACAACAGAGAAGGTTAGTGGAAAAAGCTGCTGGGACAGAGTGAAAAGAGTTCAAGGATCAGCCACCGCCCAGGGGACAGCAGGGGTGGTGTAGCTACAGAACTACAGCTGCAGTTGCTTCTGGCCCCAGGCCCACTTGGTGGGAGGAATTAAGTGGCAGATCAGAGCAGGAGTGCAGAGCCTGCTGAAGATCTGAGTCAGGTCCAGGCTGGTGGTTCTTAGGGAAGGAGGGGTGCTGGTGTGGCAGAGCTGGCTGTATAGAAATAGCTCTGAAATCAACAGCATAGCCCATAAGCTTGGAACAAAGTACTCTTTACTCTATAAGGAGTCATAACCCGACGAAAAACTCAAGGGTCAAGTAAGTTGGCTGGTAACATGGCCAGGCAGCGAAAACGCACTCAGATTCAGGCTCAGACTTCGGAATCTTTCTTTGGTGACAAAGAAGAGCAAAACATACAGACAGAAGAAGTTAACAAAGTCAAAGAGCCTACATCAAAAGTCTCCAAGAAAAACATGAACTGGTCTCAGGCCATGAAAGAGCTCAAAAAGGATTTGGAAAAGCAAGTTAGAGAAGTAGAGTAAAAATTGGGAAGAGGAATGAGAAGGATGTGAGAAAACCATGAAAAACAAGTCAATGACTTGCTAAAGGAGAACCAAAAAAATACTGAAAAAAATATTGAAGAAAACAACACCTTAAAAAATAGACTAACTCAAATGGCAAAAGAGCTCCAAAAAGCCAATGAGGAGAAGAATGTCTTGAAAGGCAGAATTAGCCAAATGGAAAAGGAGGTCCAAAAGACCACTAAAGAAAATACTACCTTAAAAATTGGATTGGAGCAAGTGGAAGCTAGTGACTTGATGAGAAATCAAGATATTATAAAACTGAACCAAAGGAATGAAAAA
Source organism: Trichosurus vulpecula (assembly GCF_011100635.1). NCBI lineage: Eukaryota > Metazoa > Chordata > Mammalia > Diprotodontia > Phalangeridae > Trichosurus > Trichosurus vulpecula. The sequence goes on from NC_050574.1 coordinate 169,824,235, forward strand.
GTGGAAGACAATGTGAAATATCTCATTGAAAAAACCACTGACCTGGAAAATAGATCCAGGAGAGATAATTGAAAAATTACTGGACTACCTGAAAGTCATGATCAAAAAAAGAGCCTAGACATCATCTTTCAAGAAATTATCAAGAACTGCCCTGATATTCTAGAGCTAGAGGGTAAAATAGAAATTGAAAGAATCCACCAATCGCCTCCTCAAAAAGATCCCCAAAAGAAACCTCCTAGGAACATTGTCGCCAAATTCCAGAGCTCCCAGATCAAGGAGAAAATACTGCAAGTAGCCAGAAAGAAACAATTTGAATATTGTGGAAAAACAATCAGGATAACACAGGATCTAGCAGCTTCCACACTAAGGGATCGAAGGGCTTGGAATACAATATTCCAGAGGTCAATGAGGCTGGGATTAAAACCAAGAATCACCTACCCAGCAAAACTGAGTGTCATGCTCCAAGGCAAAATATGGATTTTCAATAAAATAGAGGACTTTCAAGCTTTCTCAGTGAAAAGACCAGAGCTGAATAGAAAATCTGACTTTCAAACACAAGAATCAAGAGAAGCATGAAAAGGTAATCAAGAAACAGAAATTTCAAGGGACTTACTAAAGTTGAACTGTTTTGTTGACATTCCTACTTGCAAAGATGATGTGTATGATTCATGACATCTCAGTATCAGAGTAGCTGAAAGGAATATGCATATATATACATATGTGTGTGTGTGTGTATAAATATATATGTGTGTGTGTATGTATACACATGTGTATGTATGTATATATGTAGGTAGGCAAACATATATATGTACACACACACATATACGCACACACACACAGAGGGCACATGGTGAGATGAATATGAAGGGATGATTCTAAAAATATAAAATAAAATTAAGGGATAAGAGAGGAATACATTGAGAGAGGGAGAAAGGGAGAGATAGAATGGGGTAAATTATCTCACATAAAAGTGGCAAGAAAAAGCGCTTCTGTAGGAAGGGAAGAGGGGGCAGGTGAGGAGAAATAAGTAAATCTTCCTCTCATCAGATTGGACCTGAGGAGGGAATACCATACACACTCAATTGGGTATCTTACCCCACAGGAAAGGAGGAGGAAAGAGATAAAAAAGGGGGGATGATAGAAGGGAGGGCAGACAGGGGGAGGCAGTAATCAAAAATAAACACTTTTGAAAAAGGACAGAGTCAAGGGAAAAAATTCAATAAAGGGGGATAGGTTAGGAAGGAGCAAAATATAGTCTTTCACAACTTGAGTATTGTGGAAGGGTTTTACATAATGATAAGCATGTGGCCTATATTGAATTGCTTGCCTTCTTAGGGAAGGTAGGTGGGAAGGGAAGAGGGGAGAGAATTTGGAACTCAAAGTTTTAAAAACAGACATTCAAAAACAAACAAAAAAAAATTTTTGTATGCAACTAGGAAATAAGTTACACAGGTCAATGGGGTGTAGAAATTTATCCTGCCCTACAAGAGAAGAAGGGAAAGGGGGATGGGAGGGGAGTGGGGTGACAGAAGGGAGGGCTGACGAGGGAACGGGGCAACCAGAATATAGGCCATCTTGGAGTGGGTGGGAGGGTAGAAATGGGGAGAAAACTCATAATTCAAACTCTTGTGAAAATCAGTGCTAAAAAGTAAATATATTAAATTAATTAAATTTTAAAAAAAGATTATAATGGATCTAGATCTGGAAACCTCCTCCAAAGGAAGTCATCCAGTCCAATTCTCAGACACTGATGCTGTAATAGCAATTTAGATTTGAAGATCTTTCCCACCCATTAATAGGCCATGTGACCTGCTTACATCACAGGAAGCCTAAGTCACATGTGGTGGGAGGAGCTTGCTAAGAGGAAAAGGAAGTTGTGTCACAGGAAATGATGAGAGAGCAGTTATGGCAATTATGACAGTTAGAGGTCAGGGAAAGAGTCGACCTGTGATAACTGTACTGTGAGTTTTTGGGAAGGCCCCAGCATGCACTGGAGAGGTTTTGGGATGGCAAGGCTCCATGCTGTGATATCATGTATTGAATTCTTTACTGCTGTGATGGATTGGGTGGATGGCCCATGGGATCTGGTCCTCTGTTGTCTGAATAAATGGTTTGCTTCTACCTTTTATGTGGAGAGTCTTGTTTACTTTGCGATACAGAATCATATAGGCTTTCTGACAATTATCATCTACACTGTTATTTTTGCCTTGCTGATACAGATGCCGAGAGAGGTTAGGTGCCAGCAGGAATTTGAACAGAGCTCCTCTGGTTCCAAAGTCAGTGCTGTTCCCACCTCAATTTACTGGGGTGCTGAAGAGAGCCTGTACAACAGCATTCAGACAGGAGATGGAGTGTTGTGGGTAAGGAGGAGTAGAAGGGCTAGTTTGGCTGCACCATATAGTGTTTGAAAAGACATATATAATAAGGCTGAAAAGAATTAGTTGTCTTTCCCTAAAACCCATCCCACCTAAACTTCCCACATGCTGTCAAGAGTACCACCATTCTTCCTGTCTTCCCTGACTCCTTGCTTTCATTCACCCCACATAACCAATCAGTTGCTAAATCTTATTGTTTTTTTATCTCTACAGTATCTCCCACATATGTCCCCTTCTTTCTACTCACACAGACATCATTCTAGATCAGTCACTCATAACCTCTCCTTTATTATATTAAGCTCCAATTTTGTGTTTCTGCCTCAGGTCTCTCCCCACTGCAATCTATTCTTCACACAGCTGCCACTATAATTTTCCTCAAGTACAGATCTGACAATGTGACTATGTCACCCTCAGTTGCTCAGTAAAGTCCAGTGGTTCTCTATTACTTTTTGGTTTTTCTCTCTTTTTTTTTGAGGGGAGAAGGGAAGGCAATTGGGGTTAAGTGACTTGACCAAGGTCACACAGCTAGTAAGTGTGTCAAGTGTCTGAGGCTGGATTTGAACTCAGGTCCTCTTGACTCCAGGGCCGGTGCTCTACTCACCACGCCACCTAGCTGCTCCTCTATTACTTTTCAAAACAAATATTAACCTGTCTCTTGTCATTTCAAGTTCTTCATAACCTTTATAACCTCTCTCTCTTTGGTCTTCTTATACATTACTCCTCTGTATGCACTCTGTAGGCGAACAATACCAACCTACTTGTTTCAAACATAATGCTCTATCTCCTATTTTTAATGACTTTGTCCCCATTTCCAGAATTTCTTAGAAGTCCTGCTTTCCTTCAAGATTCAGCTCAAACACCTCCTACATTCTGCAGTAAGACTTTCCTGGTTTCCCCTGGCTACTAGTGCCTTCCCAGTCAATATCTTATGTCTCCTTTGTTGTTGTTTGTCCTTCTTTCTTGAAGAGGACCATGACATCAGGAAGATCAAGTGAAGGAGGGCTGTGCCAAGTCACCAGCCTCAGGTTCTCCTCCTGAGCTATCTGGGTACAGTGGCCAGATATCGATCAGGATGACTCGAGATGGCGCCAGATGCAGTGGAAGACCACTTGGCCTTTTTAAGCTAAGATCTTTCTGATTTCTAGGTAAGAAACGTGCCAAGGAATGGCTCCTTTAACCTAATTAAAAAAATCAATTTGGGAGGGAAGACCCTCAGGGTTTCTGGCCAAAACAGAAATAACTACTATTTACATTCATTCTGAACCATCAGGACCCAAACAATGACCACTAAGTGGGCTTGGGCTGGGACCTATAGTTGGGCCACCAATGAGAGGCAGGGTGAATTAGGTTTAAGGAGTTAAGGTTTAATCATATGTGCATATAATGTATCTTCCATTGGGATGTAAGTTTCTTGAGGGGCCTGTTTTACTTATATCTTTATATTCATAATACTTTGCATAAAGACATTGCTTAATAAATACTTGTTCAGTGATATGCTTAAGAGATATTTGTAATAGCCCAATATGCAGTTGGTGATGGAGGGACTGGAGCTTATGTTACAAATTTGAGTTAGACATAGAGATCTGGTAGTGATATTTGAACCCACAGGAAACAATGAATTCACCAAGTGATATAGTATATATAGAGAAGAAAACCCAAGACAGAAACTTGGGGATACCCATGGTTCAGGGGCATGATATGGATGAAGATCTAGAAAAGGAGATTAAGGAGTGGTCAGATAGGTGGGAGGAAAACAGAAGTTATCATGAAATCCTTAGGAAAAGATAATAATCAGGAGTAGAAAATGAGCAATAATGACATATATTCAAGAGAGGTCAAAAAAGGAAGAGGACTGAAAAAATATCATTCAATTTAGAAGTTACAAATCATTAATAACTTGGAAGAAAATTGTTTTTATTAAATGATGAGGTTACAATCCATCTTGCAGAGGGTTTCAAAAAAAAGTCAAGAGAAGAAGGAGGAGCATTAAGTTTAGATGACCTTTTCAAAGATTTAGCTAAGAAGAGATATAGGACCACAGAAATCAGGAATAGTAAGATCAAGTTTTGATTTTTTGTTTTAAAGCCTGTTGGAGACGTGGGCACAGCAAGAGCCTATATACATGGAGAGGGTGAAGACTGAAAGAGTGAGGATGATAGTGGGGGCGATCTTTTAAACAAGACATGAAAGGATGAAATCAAAGGTGAATATATAGGACTTGGCCTTGGCCAGAACAGACACCTCTACATCTGAGATAGGACTGGAAAAAGAGTGGTAATAAGCAATGGAATGAGAAGCAGAGGAGAGGGAATTCTTAGTGAACTGTGAACTTAGTGAAGATGAAGTATCAGGAGAGGTCTTTAATTCAATGTGAGGGAAGGAGTGCTGCAGGAGGCTTAAGAAGAAACAAAAAGGTCTGGAAAGGCTTGTAGTGAGTGGAATAGAGAATAGGTTATGGAGGAGTACAAGGATTGCCTAGTATCACTCAGAACTCTTCTGAGATTAGATAATAATCAGCATGGTCTCATGATTTTCTTTGGTTCCATTTAGAAGCATGTGAATAAGAGTTAAGAAAGCAGATAGTAAGAGTAAGAATTTGCAGGGGGAGGAGTATCAAGGAGTGAACAGAGATAGAGCAAGGGGGCAAGGGATTTGAGAGTAGATGTTACTATAGTGTTCAAATGGTCTGTCAAGTGATTGAGAGAAAGGCAGAATGAACAGATTAGAAGATGGTTGAGGATGGCGAATAGATTTTGGGGATGACGAGGCAACAGTAAAGATGGAATGACAAAACATTATGATGAGAAAAATGCTATCAGAGCTCACAAACATTAAAGATTGATGGCAAAACAGAAAGTATGCATCTCTTTGTACTGAGGTGGAAAAAAAATTGAAAAACAGGGAAGTTGGATATTTGAAGGTAGAAAAGAATACTTTAGTGCTTTAGTATGTGGGCAGGATTTGGGGTTGCGAGGAAGTCTGAGTCAGGAAGGAGGAATGTCCTGGGTGTCATTAGCTAAGGGCCACTAGGATTTGAATTATGGGATAGTCTGAATAACATGAAACACAAAGGAAAAACTGATGAGTGATGGTGACAGATGGAGTGTCTGCAAGTGGCAAATGAGAGCAAGATATATCTGGCTTACTCTTTATGAATACCTAGTATTTATGCAGTGCCTTCTATGTGACAGGAACTGTGTGAATCATTTAAAAAATATTATCTCATTTTTATCCTCACAACAACCTCATTGTTACTATCGCCATTATACAGTTGAAGAAAACTGAAGCAAAAAGGTTAAGTGACTTGCTCAAGGTCACAAGTTATGATCATATTTGAACTAAGGTCTTTCTGACGGCAGATCTAACTTTCTATCAACTGAATTACCTAATTGCTTCTGACCAGTGAAAGGGATATGACAAAGTACAATCAACTGGAAAGTGTTATGAGAGAGAAGTAATATTGTTAGGAAAGTAAATGGTCAGGAAGGTAAAAATCAAAAGAAAGAGAAAAGAAGAGGTTTACAATAAAAGAAGTTTGTTAATTATGGAGGAGGCATAAAGAAACTGAAAAAAGAGGTTAACTTACTTAACAGGGTCAAATAGACGGTAAGTATCTGACACAATATTTGAACTCAGGTTGGCTAGCACTTTTTCCCCTCTACACCATAGTTAACACTGGTGGAACTATAGTAACATAGCCACACTGTTGATGGAGCTACAAATTGGTCGCTTCTTCTGGAGAACAATTTGGAGATGTGTGAGAAAAGTAACTACATTTTTCACACCCTTTGAGCTACTCAACAGAGACTCCAAAGAAGTCAGTGACAAGAGAGGCTGTTCTTCCATATAAAACAAAATATTCAAAGTATCCATTTTTGTGATAGTAAAAAAAATGGAGAAGACAAAGTGGGCATCTCTCATTTAGGAGAATGATTTATATATTCTTATACATATATGGTATAAGAAAGTAGTTGGAATGTTGCTATAAGAAATGATGGACACGTATTTCGAGAAACATAGGAAGCTTTGTTTGCACTGATACAGAGTGAAGAACATGGAGTGAGAAGATTAGTTTATACAATGATTGTGATACTACAAACAAACGAAAAACGCTAAAAGGAACTCAAATCAAATTAAGTGGACAAAACAACCTTCATCTCAGAGAAGAGATGATGAAACATTTTTTCCCCAATTGGTAAGAGGCAGTATAAAGGGAAAACGAATAAATATTTATAGCACCCATTAGATGACTGACTACCGAACTGAGGTTCTACAGAGCTGTTCTGTGGACCTCACTGTTCTATGCCTGTAAAACCTGGACAGTATACCAGTGCCATGCCAAGAATCTGAATCACTTCCAAATGAACTGTCTTAGGAAGATTTTGAAGATCACCTAGCAGGATAACGTACCAAGAACTGTGGTCCTTTCTCAAACTAAACTGCCAAGCATTCAAACTCTACTGCAGAGAACACAACTCTGATGGACAGGTTGTTTGAATGCCAAATATACATTTGCCTAAACAACTATTTTACAAAGAACTCACACAAGGCAAGCACTCATGTGGTGGTTAGAAAAAGAAATACAAGGATACTCTTAAGGTCTCTCTGAAAAACTATGGAATTGACTGCATGACATGGGAGACACTGGCACAGGACTGCCCAGCAGAGCATGCATTCATCAAAGAAGGTGCTGTGCTCTATAAGCAAGGCAGAATTGAAGTAGCTCAAAAGAAATGTGAGAAGTGCACATTTAGACAATATACCCCAAGTGTTCATATGGCCTATTTGTGCCTGACCTGTGGCACAGTTTAAAAATCATCAAGATGGCGGCTCGTAAGCAAGGAATAGCGTGAGCTCCGTACCGAGTCCCTCCAAAAACTTATAAAAAATGGCTCTCAACAAATTCCAGAACGGCAGAACCCACAAAACAGCAGAGGGAAGCAGTGCTCCAGCCCAGGGCAGCCTGGATGGTCTCTGGGTGAGGTCTATCCCACACAGAGCTGGGAGCTGGGAACGGAGTGGAGCAGAGCCCAGCCTGAGCGGCATGGACCAACAAGACCAACAACCAGGCAGAGCATGCCCTAGCGCCCTGAATCAGTGAGCTGCGGCAGTTACGAGACTTCTCAACCCACAAACACCAAAGACTGCTGAGAAGGTTAGTGGGAAAAGCTGCAGAAGTGGAAGGAGTTCGCGGTTCGGCTTCCAGCCCCGGGGGCAGCGGAGGTGGGGCAGCTACAGTTGCTGCTTCCGGCTCCAGGCCCACCTGATGGGAGGAATTAAGTGGCGGATCAGAGCAGGGGTGCACAGCCTGCTGAAGATCTAAGCCCAGTTCGGGTTGGGGGTTCTTGGGGAAGGAGTAGTGCTGGTGTGGCAGAGCTGGCACCTCCCCCCCAAACATGGAACATAGAACTCTATAGTCTACAAGCAGTCATACCTCACTGAAAAACTCGAAGGTCAAGTTAGTTGGCTGGGAATATGGCCAGGCAGCGAAAACACACCAAGATTCAGTCTCAGACTTTGCATTCTTTCTTTGCTGACAAAGAAGACCAAAACATACAGACAGATGAAATTAATAAAGTCAAAGAGCCTACAACAGAAACCTCCAAGAAAAGCATGAACTGGTCCCAGGCCATGGAAGAGCTCAAAAAGGATTTGTAAAAGCAAGTTAGAGAAGTAGAGGAAAAATTTGGAAGAGAAATGAAAAGGATGTGAGAAAACCATGAAAAACAAGTCAATGACTTGCTAAAGGAGACCCAAAAAAAATACTGAAAAATACACTGAAGAAAACAACACCTTAAAAAACAGACTAACTCAAATGGCAAAAGAGCGCTCCAAAAAGCCAATGAGGAGAAGAATGCCTTGAAAGGCAGAATTAGCCAAATGGAAAAGGAGGTCCAAAAGACCACTGAAGAAAATACTACTTTAAAAATGAGATTGGAGCAAGTGGAAGCTAGTGACTTGATGAGAAATCAAGATATTATAAAACAGAACCAAAGGAATGAAAAAATGGAAGACAATGTCAAATATCTCATTGGAAAAACCACTGACCTGGAAAATAGATCCAGGAGAGAGAATTTAAAAATTATTGGACTAAACTTGTTGATTTCACCTATTTGTGTACCTATCCTATTCCACTGATCCACACCCCTGTTTCTTAACCAGTACCAGGCAGTTTTGATGACTGCTGCTGTGTAGTACAGTTTAATATCTGGTGTGGCTAAGCCACCATCTCTAGCATGTCTTTTCATTGATATCCTAGATACTCTAGACCTCTTGTTTTTCCAAATGAATTTTGTTATTGTTTTGTCCAGCTCAGTAAAAAAATTTTTTGGTAGTTCGATTGGTATGGCACTGAATAGATAGATTAATTTAGGTAGAATTGTCATTTTTATTATATTAGCTCGGCCTAACCATGAGCAACTGATATTTCTCCATTTATTTAGATCTGATTTTATTCGCGTGAAAAGTGTTTCATAGTTATGTTCATATAGGCCCTGGGTTTGTCTTGGCAAATAGACTCCCAAATATTTTATAGTGCCTTCAGTAACTTTGAATGGAATTTCTCTTTCTATCTCTTGCTGTTGGGCTTTGTCAGTAATGTATAGGAATGCTGAGGATTTATGTGGGTTTATTTTATATCCTGCAACTTTGCTAAAGTTGTTTATTATTTCAAGTAGTTTTTTACTTGATTCTCTAGGATTCTCTAGATAAATCATCATGGGAAAATTGGAAAATGGTAGGGAAAAAACTGGGCATAGACCAATATCTTACACCATATACCAAAATAAAGTCAAAATGGGTTCATGATTTAGGAGTAAAAGTTGATACTCTAAGTAATTTGGGAAAGCAAGGAATAGTTTACTTATCAGATTTGTGGAAAAGTAAAGAATTCATGACCCAACAAGAGATAGAGAGCATTACAAAATGCAAAATGGATAATTTTGATTATGTCAAATTGAAATGTTTTTGTACAAAAAAAGCCAATGCAACAAGAATTAGGAGGGAAGCAGAAAATTGGGAGAAAATCTTTGCAACTAGTATCTCTGATAAAGGCCTCATCTCTAAAATATACAGGGAGCTGAGCCAAATATATAGGAATACAAGCCATTCCCCAATTGAGAAATGGTCAAAGGATATGAACAGGCAGTTTTCAGAGGAAGATATTAAAGCTATCTACAGGCATATGGAAAAATGCTCTGGATCGCTGCTGATTAGAGAAATGCAAATCAAAACAACTCTTAGATACCACATCTCTCCTGTCAGATTGGCTAAAATAACAAATCAGGAGAATGATAAATGCTGGAAAGGATGTGGGGAAATTGGAACATTGTTGCATTGCTGGTGGAGTTGTGAGCTGATCCAGCCATTTTGGAGGGCGGTTTGGAACTACGCCCAAAGGGCTATAGAAATGTTCATACCCTTTGACCCAGCAATTCCACTTCTAGGGTTGTATCCCAAAGAAATCACACAAGCGGGAAAAGGACCCATATGTACAAGAATATTTATAGCGGCTCTCTTTGTGGTAGCCAAGAATTGGAAATCAAAGGGAAGCCCATCAATTGGGGAATGGCTGAACAAACTGTGGTACATGAAGGTAATGGAATACTATTGTGCCATAAGAAATGGGGATGATGCAGACTTCATAACAACCTGGAAAAACCTACACGACATAATGCTGAGTGAGCGGAGCAGAGCCAGGAGAACGTTGTGCACAGCCACAGATATATGGATTCTGTGAGGACCAACCCTGACAAACTGTGCTTTTCTCAGCAACCTAAGGGGCAGGGACAACTCCAGGGGACTCACGATGGAGAATGCTATCTTCATTGAGACAAAGAACTGCGAAGTTTGAATACAGACTGAGGCACACTACATGCTCGCCTTTTCTGCTTCTCTTTTGTTTTTGTTTTTGGGTTTTTTTTTTTTTGGTTCTGTTTCTTCTTTCTCATGATTCATTCCATTGGTCAAAATTCTTCTCCACGACTTTACTAGTGCATAAATTAATTCAATGTGAAGGTATACATGACAGTTATATGAGACTTCATGCCATCTTGGGGAGCGAGGGGGGAGGGAGGGGAGAAAAACTGAAACTCAAAACTATGTAGAACCGTGCGTGGTAAACTAAAAATAAATAAAGAAATTTATTAAAAAAAAAAATTATTGGACTACCTGAAAGCCATGATCAAAAAAAGAGCCTAGATATCATCTTTCAAGAAATTATCAAGGAGAATTGCCCTGATATTCTAGAGCCACAAGGCAAAATAGAAATTGAAAGAATCCACCAATCGCCTCCTCAAATAGATCTCAAAAAGAAATCTCCCAGGAATAGTGTCGCCAAATTCCAGAGCTCCCAGATCAAGGAGAAAATACTGCAAGCAGCCAGAAAGAAACAATTTGAGTATTGTGGAAACCCAATCAGAATAACCCAAGATCTGGCAGCTTCTACATTAAGAGATCAAAGGGCTTGGAATACGATATTCCGGAGGTCAATGGAGCTAGGATTAAAACCTAGAATCACCTACCCAGCAAAACTGAGTATCATGCTCCAAGGCAAAATATGGATTTTCAATAAAATAGAGGACTTTCAAGCTTTCTCAGTGAAAAGACCAGAACTGAACAGAAAATTTGACTTTCAAACACAAGAATCAAGAGAAGCATGAAAAGGTAATCAAGAAAAAGAACAAGAAAAAGAAATTGCAAGGAACTTACTAAAGGTGAACTGTTTTGTTGACATTCCTACAGGGAAAGATGATGTGTATGATTCATGAGACCTCAGTATTAGGGTAGCTGAAGGGAATATGCATACATATATCTTTATGTATATATATGGGTGAATGTGTATGTATGTATATATCTATGTGTGTGTGTGTATATATATATATATATATATATATATATATATAGAGAGAGAGAGAGAGAGAGAGAGAGAGAGAGAGAGAGAGAGAGAGAGAGAGAGGACACAGGGTGAGTTGAAGATGAAGGGAAGATATCTAAAAGAAATAAAATCAAATTAAGGGATGACAGAGCAACATACTGAGAGAGGGAGATAAGGAGAGATAGAATGGGGTGGATTATCTTGTATAAAGGAGGCAAGAGCAAGCAGTTCTGTGGGAGGAGGGGAGAGGGCGGAGGAGGGGGGAATGAGTGAACATTGCTCTCATCAGATTTGGCCTAAGGAGGGAATACCATACATACCCAATGGGGAATCTTACCCCACAGGAAAGAAGAGGGAAGAAGATAAAAATAAATGGGGGGATGATGGAAGGGAGGGCTGATGGGGGTGGAGGTAGTCAAAAACAAACACTTTCGAAAGGGGACAGGGTCAAGGGAGGAAATTCAATGAAGAGGGATGGGTTGGGAAGGAGCAAAATATAGTTAGTCTTTCACAACATGAGTATTGTGGAAGGGTTATACATAATGATACACATGTGGCCTATGTTGAATTTCTTGACTTCTTAGGGAGGGTGGGTGGAAAGGGAAGAGGGGAGAGAATTTGGAACTCAAAGTTTTAAAAACAGATGTTCAAAAACAAATAAAAAAGGTTTTTGCATGCAACTAGAAAATAAGATACACAGGCAATGGGGCGTAGAAATTTATCTTGCCCTACAAGAAAGGAAGGGAAAAGGGGATGAGAGGGGAGTGGGGTGACAGAGAGGAGCGCTGACTGGGGAACAGGGCAACCAGAATATACGCCATCTTGGAGTGGGTGGGAGGGTAGAAATGGGGAGAAAATTTGTAATTCAAACTCTTGTTAAAATCAATGCTGAAAACTAAATATGTTAAATAAATTTAAAAAAAAAGAAAATCCATTCATGATTACTAAAAAAATGTTCAGTTGTGTTCACTTGAAGGTATAGTATTTTAGTGAAGGGGACAAACACTAAAATTTCAACAAAAAAGGTTGATGTAAATAAGATTTTCTACTTAACCCCTAATTAACCAGGAAATTACATTCTAGTTAATCAAGGTTTCCTATTATATTCCTAATCTGCAGCCTTTAAATTTTCTTACTCTGGATAATTAATTCTTTTTAGAAAAGAAAAAAGAATGGAATCTTATCTTTCAACTTGGCCCAGATGGAATTTTATAGTTTAGTAAAAATCTGTTTATTATTGTATTATGCTGAATCAGAGAATTATCTAATGTAATTGATTAAATTATAAAACCTGCTGACTATGTAAAAGTGAAGTAGTTTGATATATAGAACAAATATTTAAGGATGTGTGCTAAAGGAATAAATGTTTTCAGTGCATGCTTCCATTTAAATTATTAAATAATTTTTTTTAAGCCAAATACTCCCTTCTAGGCCTTTCCTGATAAATCTCTGTATCTGTTTTGGGAAACCAAGCTCTTTGGATAGACACAGTTTCTGTTAGATCTTTTTAGAAAGTATGGGAAGTTGGACATACATATCAAAAAAAGTTTGATGTATTATTAGCTCTTTGTTCCATTAATTCATTTTCTTGTGAAACAAGGATACACTAACCCTTATAATTCAGTTCCTCCAGAAAGTTTCAAAAACTAATTTAGGATTTGGAACCCAGAAGTTGAAACACTTATCTTTAGATGTTCAGAACCTCATGTTACATTGGAAAAAGTGAGATATGGATAGCTAACATTTATAAAAATATACCAGTCCCTGGAAATAAAAAGAATTTAAAAATCATATTACTCTTTGAATCGAATCCTGCATTCTTCTATACTATTACTTACTTGCAGCTTATTGAGTACTATTCTACAGAATCTTACACTCACCACCCCAAAACTTGCCTATCAGGAGATACCTCAAAAATATACATTAACTAGCCAATATCCAAAATATAGCTGAAAATTTTCCAAAGCCAATGATAAAGAATTACATATTTTTGCATTTTTAATCACCTAAAGGGAAATATAGTAGTTTCTTCCAGGAAGTACTCTATTGAGAACCAACAAAACCAAGTTCCATGCAAACATTGATATATATGTCAACAGAGAAGGTTATTCCCCTAAATAGGAAAAAGCTATTCTCTCAGAAAGCTTGATCTACAGTCACTATTCAAAGAGAAGGTCCTTTTTATACATTTCTTCTAATTTTTACTCAAATGCAACTGTTACTAATTAAATGAGTTCTTTTCATTCAAAAGTATTTTTCTTAATCTTTAGGAATAAGTGAAATATCTATTACACAAACTGGTTTAACTCCACTTAAATGCAAACAAATGTAATATAGAATTAAAGAAGGAAGTAGATATATTTCTGTACAAGTCATCTGTATTTACACACAAATGATAAAGTTAGTACTTCTATCTGAGAATGCATATGGATATGATGTTTACATTGCAAAAGTACTTTTGTAGCATTCTACAACATATTAGAGACACATCATTGTTTTTCTCTTTAAAAAGACATCAGTTATTTTCTTACCTACTAGCTGTTCATAGTTTAACATCAATTTTAGAGCTATGTTCTAGAAATACTGGCAAAACGTATTATGTATGACAGACAGGGGATACTGAAATCTCTATTAAGGATTTTTGTTAAGTATTGTGACCACATACATAATATGAAGAAATAAAATTCTGTTATTTACCTGACAAGCAATCTGTACGAGGTAGACTAGCTCCTTGGAATCACAGCCGTTTTTCATGACTTCATTCTGCTCCTCCGAGAGTGAAAGCTATATTATAGGAGAAAGAATAGGAGAAGAGAGAAAAGAGGAAAAAACAAGAGAACCTAGGTCAGTGGACAAGATTAAGACAACCATGTAAGAATTCTTAAGGACAAAATTCACATCAACTTTTTCTAACACATGTCTGGTACAAAGACAAAGAAATCTAACATCTGCTTGGGGGGCAATCAGATAAAACATTTTGAGGGCTTTCTAAAAATAGAGATTTTTCAAAATTATTTTTGTACTCTATATGGAAAATTTTACTCTAAGGGTAATTATATAATAGCAACCACTCCCCTACTCCCCCTGCCAAAAAAAATCCTTATTCCATTCATCCAACACATACTGGGTACCTACTATATGCAAAGCACTAAGCAAGGTGTTGAAAAGGCAAACAAAATGAGTAAGGCATAATTTCTATATATTTATGGGAATAAACTGATGAAAAAGTAATTTGCTTAAGCAAAGATCTGTTGAAGTGATTCTCTTTATCAATTGATTCAAGTGGCTTCCTACTGACAGAAGAATAAAAAGATAAATTCCTATGTTCAGTTTTTGAAACCCTGTAACCTGGCCTCAAACTATTTTTTCTGGCCTCACTGGACATTAATCCCCTCCCACATGCTACGATGCAGGCATATAGGCTTCCTCTCAGCCCTTGCACAAAACACTCTATTACCTGTCTCTGTACCAATGTACTGACTCTTTCATGTTCATGGAATGCCCTCCCTCAATACCTTTGACTCAGAGTCCTAGTTTTCCTTGAAGATGTAGCTCAAATATAATATTCAGCATAATAGCTTTACTAATCCCCTCAAATGACAGTGCCCTCCTTTCAAAAACATTTTCTATTTAATTATTTTTATATTATTTGTATTTATTCACTTCATACTATATATGCAGACTTTTGTACTCATTTATTGTCTCCTTTATTAGAACATAAGTTACTTGTGATCAGAAATTGTTTTATTCTGTGTACTTGGAATCCCAACACTTAGAACAGCCCTCTCACATAATGGCCTAGGTATTTGTTGACTGATTAATAGAGGAAATGGAGAAGCAATCAACTAGAAGAGCCTATAAATGGGAAAGACAGAAAAAGGGACAGGAAACCTACGATAAGCTTGACAAAGATAGAGGGTTTGGGGAACAGACTAGAGAAGAGATTGAGAATAATGGACATCACTGAGCAAAGAGCACAGGCTGCTGGCAGTGGCTGAGCAGTAAACAGTTTTGTGGGACTTCCAGGAGACAAGATGGTAGAGTAAGAAGTAAGTCACTCTCACTCTCCTGTACTGACCTCCAAAAACCCAGAAAATATTGCCCCAGGAAAAACCCTGGAATAGCTGAGCCAGCAGAAAGATGGGGTACAGCAATCTTGTAGCCCAGAAAGCTTGGGGGATTAGCAGAAAAGGTCCCTCTTGCCCTGGTGGAAGGGGAACAGTATGGGATGGGAGGATTTCTAACATGCTGGTGGCAAGCCCCACCTCAGTAAACCAGGAGGAGATCCTGAGCGCCAAGGCGGTTGTATCAGGCAAGTGCCAACACCAGGACCTCCTGAGAGTGTTGGCAAAGGCAGGGGAGGCAGCAAACCCCCGCTCAGAAAACTACCATTTGCACTGGTAGGCAGGCATCCTCCAGCAGCTAAATCTTCCAGTGCTTCAAAGCAGACAAGGTAAGTAGGCATCAACCAGGGGCCAGACCCCACTCCCAACCCCCGCCACCCACCCTGAGAGCTTCAGCATTGCTGACCCAAACTGAGCTGCCAAACCCCTACAGCCTCCAGCTGCCAGGACCTGAGGCCTCAGCACACAAAGCCAGGGACCAGGTCCCTGACCCTCAGCACAAAAAGCTTGCATCAGTGTCCTCTGTGCTCTAGCAGAAGAGCTCAACTTTAAAAGGCAGGAAATAGGCGAACACCATGAGAAAAAAGCAGAAACAGACAATGATTACAGATTCATATTATGGGGACGGGGAAGACTGAAACACAAATTCTGAAGAGGATAACATTGTCAACATACCTACAACAGAAACCTTAAAGTGGAATATGAACTGGTCTCAAGTCCAAAAAGCTTTCTTGGAAGAGCTCAAGAAGGAATTTAAAAGTCAAATAAGAGAGGCAGAAGAAAAACCGAGAAAAAAAATGAGAGGTATGCAAGAAAGAGTCAATAGTTTGGAAAAGGAAGGACAAAAATTGACCAAAGAAAACGAGTCCTTAAAAAATACAATTGTCCAAATGGAAATAAAGTACACTGAAGAAAATAAATCCTTAAAAATTAGAATTGGCCAAATGGCAAAGGAGGCACAAAAACTCACTAAGGAGAAGAACTCCTTAAAAAGTAAAATGGGCTACATGGAAAAGGAGGTATAAAAGATAACCAAATAAAACAGTTTGTTAAAAATTAGAACTGGGCAAGTGGAAGCTAATGACTCTATGAAACCACAAGAATCAGTCAAAATCAAAAGAATGAAAAAACAGAAAAAAAACATAAAATACCTCATTAGAAAAACACCTGACCTGGAAAATATATCTAGGGGAGATAATTTAAAATTCATTAGTCTACCTGAAAGCCATGATCAAAAAAAAAAAAAAAAAAAAAAAGCCTGGACAGCATCTTTTAAGAAATTATCAAGGAAAACTGTCCTGAGGTCCTAGAACCAGAGGGTAAAATAGTCATTGAAAGAATCCACCAATCACCTCCTAAAAAAGATCCCAAATTAAAAATGCCAGGGAGTATTGCACTCAAATTCCAAAATTATCAGATCAAAGAGAAAATACTGCACGAAGCCAGAGAGAAACAATTTAAATATTGTGAAGCCACAGTCAGGATTACATAGGACTTGGCAGCTTTTACATTAAAAGATCAGAGGGCTTGGAATATGACATTCCATAAGGTAAAGGAGCCTGCACTACAACCAAAGATCAACTACCCAAGTGAAATTGAGCATAATCTTTCAGAGGGGGAGATGGCCATTCAAGAAATAGGGGACTTTTAACCTTCCTGATGAAAAGACCAGAGCTAAACAGAAAATCTGATATTAAAATATGAGACTCAAGAAAAGCATTAAAAGGTAAAGAGGAAAGAAAAAACAACATATTATTCAATAAAGGCAAACTGTTTACATCCCTACATGGGAAGATGATACTTGTAACTCTTGAGAACTCTATCTTTATTACAACATTTGGACGGGGTATACGTAAACAGAGGGTATGAGTACAAGTTGACTTTGATGTGATAAAAAATCTAAGTAAATGGTGAAAAGGCATTGTACTGGGAGAAAAGAAAAAAAGAGGTAGTTAAGGGTAAATCACTCCACATGAAGAAGCAAAAAGACCTATTAGAGTAGATGGCAAGAAGAGAGGGAGATGAGCATTGTTTGAACTTTACTCTCATCGGATTTGACTTAAAGAGGGAAGAACATAATCTATTATGTACAGAAATCTAACCTACTGAATAGGAAGTAGGAAGGGAAAGAAAAGTGACGGGGTGGATAGAAGAGAAGGAAGAAGTAGTAAGGGAAAAGGGGAAGAAAAGGGAAAGGGCTGACAGAAGGAAGAGCAGATTGAGGGAGGCAGTGGTGAAAAGCAAAACTAATGAGGAGGAAAAGGGAGAAAGGGGAGAGAAAAGTATAAATGTGGGAAGACAGAATGGGAAGAAATAGATATTAATCAGAACTATGAATGTGAATGGAATAAAATCTCCCATAAAACATAAGCAGATAGCAGAGTAAATTAAAAACCACAAGCCTACAATATTTTGTTTACAAAAAATATATTTGAAGCAGAAGCACAAAATATATTGTGCTTCAGCTGAATTTTTTTTTAAAAAGTAGGGGTAGCAATCCTGATCTCAGACAAAACAAAAGCAAAAATAAATCTAATTAAAAGAGATAAGGAAAGAAACTACATCCTGCTAAAAGGTACCATAGACAATGAAGTAATGTCATTACTAAACAAATATGCACCAAGTGGTATAGCATCCAGATTCCTAGAGGAGGAGTTAAAGGAGTTACAGGAAGAAATAGACAACAAAACTATACTACTAGGGGACATCAAACTCCCCCTCTCAGAACTTGATAAATCTAACTACAAAATAAACAAGAAAGAAGTTAAGGAGATGAATAGAATTTTAGAGAAGTTAGATATGGTAGACCTCTGGAGAAAACTGAATGGAGATAGAAAGAAATATACCTTTTTCTCAGTGGTAAATGTCACCTACCCCAAATCTGACCATGTATTAGGGCATAAAAACCTCACAATCCAATGTAGAAAGACATAAATATTAAATGCATCCTTTCCAGATCACAGTGCAATAAAAATTATATGTAATAAAAAACCATGGAAAGCCAGATTAAAAATTAATTGGAAACTAAATAATCCAATCCTAAATAACGAGTGGGTCAAACAACAAATCATAGAAACAATCAAGAACTTCATCCAAGGGAATGACAATAATGAGACTCCATACCAAAAGTTATGGGATATAGCAAAAGCAGTTCATGGGGGAAGCTGTACAACTCTCAATGCTTACATGAATTAAATAGAGAAAAAGTGGACATGCAACTAAAAAAGCTAGAAAAAAAACAAATTAAAAATCCCCAATTAAATACCAAATTATTCTGAAAACCAAAGAAGAGATTAATAAAATTAAAATTAAGGAAACTATCAAACTAATAAATAACACTAAGCTGGTTTTATGGGGGAAAAAAGCAACAAAATAGATAAACTTTTGGTTAATTTGATCAAAAAAAAAAAGGAAAGAAGAAAACCAAATTATCAGTATCAAAAATGAAACGGGTGAATTCACCACCAATGAAAAGTAAAGTAAAATAATTAGGAGCTATTTTGCCCAACTCTATGCCAATAAATTCCACAATCTTAGTGAAATGGATGATTATCTACAAAAACATAAATTGCCCAGATTAACAGAAAAAAGGAAATAAAATACTTAAATAACCCCATTTCAGAAAAAGAAATTGATCATCAATGAACTCCCTAACAAAAAACTGCCATGGCCAGATGGATTTACAAGTGAATTCTACCAAATATTTAAAGAACAATTCCAATTCTATATAGACTATTTGGGAAAATAGGCAAAAAATTCTTTTTGTGATACAAAGGTGGTGCTGATACCTGAAACAGGAAGAATCAAAATAAAGAAAGAAAATTATAGACCAATTTCCCTAATGAATATAGATGAACATATTTAAATAAAATATTAGTAAAGAGATTATAGCAATTTATCTTGAGGATAATATACTATGACCAGGTAGGATTTATACCAGGAATACAGGGCTGGTTCAGCATTAGGAAAATTGTCAGCAAAATTGACCATATCAATAACAAAACTAACAAAAATCATATGATTATCTTGACAGATGCAGAAAAATCTTTGGACAAAATACAACACTCATTCCTATTAAAAACAATTAAATTTCTATTTTAAAAAAAACTCATTCGTATTAAATGGAGTCTTTCTTAAAATGATAGGTAGCATATATCCCATCAGCAAGCACTACATGTAATGGGGATGAGCTAGAAGCATTTCCAATAAGATTGGAAGTGAAACAAGGATGTCCATTGTCACCACTGTTATTCAATATTGTACTAGAAATGTTAGCTTCAGCAATAAGAAAAATAAATTGAAAGAATTAGAATAGGCAAAGAAACAAAGTTATCACTCTTTGCAGATGATATGATGGTATAGTTGAAGAATCCTAGAGAATCAAGTAAAAAATTACTTGAAATAGTAAATAAATTTAGCAAAGTTGCAGGATATAAAATAAACCCATATAAATCATCAGCATTTCTATATATTACTAACAATGCCCAAAAGCAAGAGATAGAGAAATTCCATTTAAAATTACTGTAAACATTAGAAAATATTTGGGAGTTTACCTGCCAAAACAAACCCAGGAACTATATGAACACAATCACAAAACGCTTTTCACACAAATGAAGTCAGATCTAAATAATTGGAAAAATACAAGTTACTCATGGGTGGGCTGAGCTAATATAATAAAAGCGACAATTCTACCTAAATTAATTTACTTATTCAGTGCCATAACAATCAAACTACCAGAAATTATAGAGCTAGAAAAAATAACAACAAAATTAATCTGGAAGAACAAAAAAGGTCCAGAATATCAGGGGAATTAACGAAAAGAAATGAAAGGAAAGGTGGCCTAGCCATACCAGATCTTAAATTGTATTATAAAGCAGCAATCATCAAGCTACTTGGTACTGGCTAAGAAACAGAGTGGTGGATAAGTGAAATAGGTTAGATATGCAAGACACACTAGTCAATGACTATAGTAATCTACTGTTTGATAAATCCAAAGACTCTAGCTTCTGAGATAAGAACTCACTATTTAATAAAAACTGCTAGGAAAACTAGAAAATAGTATGACAGAAACTAGGGATAGACCAACATCTTACACCCTATACCAAGATAAAGTCAAAATGGGTACATGATTCAGATACAAAGGCTCACACTACAAGCAAATTTGGAGAGCAAGGAATAGTTTACCTGTCAGATCTATGGAGAAGGGGAAAATTTATGATCAAACAAGAGAGAGAACATTATGAAATACAAAATGGATGATTTTGATTACATTCATGAAAGGTTTTTGCACAAACAAAGGCAATGAAACCAAGAAGAGAAGCAGAACGTTGGGAAACAATTTTTACAGCCAATGCCTCTGATAAAGGCCTCATTTCTAAAATATATAGAGAATTATATCAAATTCATAATACAAGTCATTCTCCAATTGATAAAAAAGTCAAAGTATATATGAACAGGCAGTTTTCAGATGAAGAAATTAAAGCTATCTATAGTCATATGAAAAAATGTTCTAAATCACTATTGATTAGAGAACTACAAATCAAAACAACTCTGAGGTACCATTTCACACCTATCAGATTGGCTAACATGACAAAACAGGACAATGATAAATGTTGCAGAAGATGTGTAAAAACTGGAACGCTAATGTATTGTTGGTGGTGTTCTGAACTGATCCAAACATTCTGGAGAGCAATTTGGAGCTATGTCCAAAAGGCTATCAAACTGTGCATAGCCTTTGATCCAGCAATACCACTGCTAGGTCTGTATCCAAAGACATTATAAAAATGGGAAAAGGACCAATATGTACAAAAATATTTATAGCAACTCTTTTTGTAGTGGCAAAAAACTGGAAATTGAGAGGAAGGCCATCAATTGAGGAATGGTTGAACAAGTTGTGGTATATGAATATAATGGAATGCTGTTGTGCTATAAGAAATGATGAGAAGGTAAACTTCAGAAAAACCTAGAAAGACTTATATGAACTGATGCTCAGTGAAGTGAGCAGAGCCAGGAGAACACTGTACATAGTAACAGCCACATTTTGCAGTATAACTTTCATTGACTTGGCTCTTCTCGGCAATGCAAGGATCTAAGACAACTCCAAAAGACTCATGATGGAAAAGGTTGCCCACATACTGAGAAAGAAGTATGGAGTCTTACTGCAGATCAAAGCATACTATTTGCTCTCTTTTTGTTGTTGTTGTTCTCTTCTATTTTTTTTCTTTTGGTTCCTCTCATTGGTTCTAATTCTTCTTTACAACATGACTAATGTGAAAATACGTTTAATATGAATGCAAAAAAAAAAAAAACAACAACAACAGTGTTTCTCAAAAAAAAGAGAGAAAACAGTTTTGCCCAAAAGTCAGCTAGTCATGAAAATGTATTATGCTAAGCTCTGGGGATACAAAAAAAGGAGGAAGAAAAGACTCCTACTCTCAAAGAGTTGATAATCTAATGGGCGAAATAATATGAAAACAACTAGGTACAAACAAGATTTATAGAGAATAAGTAATAGATAAATAAAAAATAAATAGATAAATAAAAGACAATTGACAGAGAAAGAATTAACATTAGGGGAGATTCGGAAAGTCTTCTTGTAGAAGGTGAGATTTTAGCTGGGATTTAAAGAAAGCCAGGAAGCAGAGGTGAAGAAGGACAGAGTTTCAGGCACAGGGGACAGACAGTGAAAATGCCTGGAGCCAAGAGATGGCATGTCTTCTTTGAGGAAGCACAAGGAGGACAGGGTCACTTTTATTGCAGAGTCTGTGGGAGTAATGGATAAGAAGATTGAAAAGTTGGAGGGGTCAATGGTTATAAATGGGTTTGAAAGTCAAACATTGTATTTTGTATTTGATCCAGGAGGCAACAGGAAGCCCCTGGGGTTTATTGAGGAGGAGAATGCCATGGTGAGACCTGTACTTCAGGAAAATCACTTTGGCACCTGAATAGAGGATGGACTGGAGTGGGCAGAAACTTGTGGGAGGCAGACTCACCAGTAGGCTGTCCTCACGTGACATGATGGGAGCCTGAACCAACAGTGGTAGTATTGAAAGGAGAAGAGGGAATATTTTAAGAAATGTTGCAAAGATGAACTCAACGGGCCTTGGCAACAAACTGGATATGAGAAGGGAGAAATATGAGGAGTAGAAGATAATACTTAGGTTGCAAGCCTGGTGCACTGGACAGATGGTGCTGCTCTGAACAGTAATAAGGAAGTTTGGAATGAGAGAGTGTTAGGGTAAAGGGAAGATAATGAGTTTTGATACGAACATGTTTAGCTTAAGATGTCTAGTGGATATTCAGTTCTTGATGCCTGAAAGAAGCTGGAGATATGAGACTGGAGATCAGCAGGGAGGTTTGGGCTGAGTAAACAGATTTTAGAGTCATCAGCAAAGTTGCTACATTTTAAGAAGAAAATTGATCACCTGGAATGAATCCAGAGTAGAGGGACCAGGACAGTTGGATGACTCAAAATAATGTAATATGATGGACAGTTGAAGAAATGAAGATTGCTTAGATTGGTAAGAAAGACTTAGGAGGGGGGAAGACTTGGAGAACAGTGTTTTATAATAGTTAATCATGTGGAAGAGAGGTTACAAAATATTTTTGCCTTCAATGAGGAGAATATGAATAGTTCAAAGCTGGTTACAGTTCTACATAAGGAATAAGATAATTAGAGCTATCTAAAAATAAAATTTACTGCTTTGCATTTTAGTGATTCTTCTCTCATTAGAGATGTTCAAGTAGAGACTGGATGACAATTTGTTAAGTGATGTTGCACCATTTCAGTTCTTAGAGTATACACTAAATAAAAAGAGAAAGTGAAGGGAGGACTTAAGGATAAACTTTTTTACTGGAATCCCCCACCCCTATTTACTGGTAGGAAGTTCAATCTCCCAATGAAAATACGAGGATTCAATCTTGTCCTCTTGACTGTTGGGTGACTAATGAATGCTCTATTTCATTATACTTACATAAATTTAAAAATTAGCTATTTGCAACCTTTTGTTAAAACATAAGCTAGGCTTTTAAATTAGTTAAATCTCAATAAATACAGAATAGGGAGTAGATTTTTAAATGTGGGATTCAAGAAACAGAGATGAATAAATTTGTCCAGTCTTCTCTCTGCCAAGTTTCCTAAGGGCATTAGTAGACTATACCACAGTCAACATTACTGTTAAATAGTTGCTGCTGCCCAACGAAAGAGTATCAACTGTAAAAAGAGGAAAATTCCAAAGGGTTGTGGATTATATCCTGCTATGTTTTCTAACACTCACTGGAAAAGTTGATATTTTTCCTGGCATTGATAATGAAATTGTTCTAAGAAAACCTAGTAAACGTACTTTTTGCTAAAAGGGAATTTATGACAACTCTCTGGCAAACAGAACCTGACCCATACTGTTTAATTGATGGTAATTCTTATTGTCTAAAGACCAAAAAAGTAAAATATGATAATCTCCATTTCTTCATCTTTTCCTGAAATTTTAGATTTTTATTTCAATAACTACATTCTTGAAGTATCACCAACATCTTAATAGCTCTTCAACATTGCAGTTTAAAAACACTATAATAGTTTCATTTTTATCAGCAAATAGGGACTGTACATGCTCTTTGTGGGGGGAAAATTTGCTGTGAACCAACACAACATGTTAGATTAACGCCTCTTTTTAGTCTAAGGATTTTCTGACATAGGTAGCACATTTTTTTGATCTACATTTAAAATTTCTATCATCATATTAATTCGAAAATAATCTAATGTACATCAACTTAAATCAATATCCTTAATACGTGGAGGGGAAGGCTAACAAAAGGTTGTGACTGATCCACACAATCCTCAAGATGTTGTAGAAACACTCTGTTACGCTAGAATTCAAACATGTCACTGAATCAATCTACCAATCAACAAGCATTTGTTATACGCCATCTATGTGACAGGCACTGTTAGGAGAAGGGGATAAAAGTACAAAGAATGAAACAATCTCTACTTATAAGGAACTTACATTCTAATGAGAAGATAATAAATATTGTTATACACACATATTTTTCAAGCCCATGAGAAAAGTTTACAAATTATTTATGTTCACTTAAAATTACATAATGTTTCTGTTAATAGACCTCTTCATTCAGACTAAAACAACAACCTACAAATACATCTGAACCAGAAGTATGATTTTTTTAAAATCATATTCATTTTCTTATATTTTTATCTTAATGTTCTTAAAATGTTAATCAGATGGTACCACGGATTCTCTTGTCATTGACAGTGTTAAGGAATCAATTCATCTAAAATGTAAAGGGAAAAAAAAGTAAAAAGGGAACACATCCATAAGAGATGACTTATTTTAACAATTATATATATATATGTACATATATATGGATATACAAGATATATGGCATAATTAGAACATGAACAAATAAAAGTTAGTACAGAGTAGTTCATTCAAGATCATTTGGAAGGGAAAGCATTAACAGTTTGAGAGGATCATGAAAGGTTTCGTGCAGATGATGTTGTTTGTGCTAAAGAACAGAGATCCTATGAAGAGTAAGAGGGAAATGCATTACATGAGTGGGGGACACCCAATACAAAGGTAGAGAGACAGGAGATGGAGTGTTATGTGTGAAGAACCAAAAGTAGGCTAACTTGGCTGGACTGCAGAGTATGAGAGCGGAGTAATTTCAAATGAGGCTGTAAAGACAGCTTGGGTCCAGATGATAAATGGCTTTAAAAAGCTAAACAGAAGCATTTATATTTCATCTTAGAGGCAACAGAAAGCCACTGGAGTTGATTGAGTAGGAGAATCACATGGTCAGAACTGCATGTAAGGAAAACTACTTTGGCATCACCATGAAGAATGAACTGGAGTGAGGAGAGACTGTCTTAGTAAGGCTGCCAAGTAGTGATGAAAGCCTGAACTAAGGCAGTGCTGTGTGCATGCAGATAAAAGGTTAGATTCTAGTCTATTATGTATATTATGCAGGTAGAAACAACAAAATTTGGCAAATGACTCAATATGTGGGATAAAAAGGAGTGAGCTGAGAATTGTGTCAAGGAAAAATGGCAGGAACTTTGACAGCAATAGAGAAGTTTGGAAGAAGAAAAGGTTGGGAGGAATGATAATGAGTTCAGTTCTGGTGATACTGAATTTGAAACTCTTCTGGGACATCTAGTTTGAAATGTTTAATATAGAGGTGTCAAACAAATAGCATGTGTGACCGTTGTGCAACATTCTCGAGTGCCCAGAATCACAATAAAATGTAAAGGGGAAATATTTAACAAAATAAATAATACAATAAAACAGATTATGTTAATATGTGGTTTTCTAACTCAATATGCTCCCACAGGGATTCTTAGGTATGATTTTATGGCTCCCATTTCTATTTCAGTTTGATATCACTGGGCTAATAAGCAACTGGTGACATAGGACTAAAGTTTAGGGGAGAGAGTAGAACTGAATGTATATACATAGATACAAACATACTTAATATATGCAGGAGGGAATGAATAAGCATTTATTATGTGCCAGGCACCATTTTACAAATATTTTTTTCATTTTACAATGCTAAGCATTTTATAAATATTATTTCAACTGATCCTCATAGCATCCCTGGGAGGTAGGTACTATTATTATCCTTTTTTTTTTTTTTGAAACAATTGAGATAACAGAGGTTCAGTGACTTGCCCAGGGAAACAGCAAGTAAGCACCAAGCCCCTTAGGCTAGATATGAACTGAGGCTTGGACTTCAGGTCAAATGTTCCATCCACTGTGCCATGTAGCTACCTCATACACACATACACACACATATACACATGCATGAATACATATATACATGCATATATGTACATATTATATAAGTCATCTCATAGATCTAATAGTTAAACCCATGGAATCTGATGAGATTAGCAAGAAATGGTACAGAGGAAGAAGAGAAGATGGCTTAGGGAAAAATATTAAAGAACACCCAGTTAAGGGAGGTGACATGATGAGAGTGATCTGACATTCAGAAGGGTTTTTCTGCTGCCTATAGCAAGGGGCAGCACTGCTTCTTCCACATCTTCCCCATGTTTGCTCCTGTCAGCCATGTATTTCTCCAAGGAAATAGCAAGTAAATTTCCTGGGACTTTTCCCCTCTTTGTATAATGTAGATTGGAATGCTTAGAGCGCAGTGGAGATGTTTTCTAAACAAGCATGACCCACCATTGCTGGGCATTTTAGCTAAAAAATATTTTTCTTTTACTGTTAAAGTGGAATAGTCCCTGCCATCCTACTTCGAAGTAATCTAGGTACAGACCTTCCAGTAGAGAACTCTACACTAATAAAATTTTGAATAAAAGGGCTTTTGTTTCTCATACAAACATGACAAACTTAAATTTGAAAATTTAAGCTTTGCAAATTATTTGTATCAAATTAGTAAACTCCAAGTTTTAGGCTTTAATGGACTTTGCACCAAACATTTATTTCAATTTATGCAGTTGGATTTTTTGGGTGTGTAAGAAAAGTTCATAACTTAGGCATCTATAATGTGTAAGTTTATAAAAATTGTTTGTTGTTCGGTTGTTTCAGTCTTGTCCGACTTTGCATAATCCCATCTGGGGTTTTCTTGGCAGATATACTAAAGTCCTTTGCCATTTCCTTTTCCAGCCCATTTGACAGATGAGGAAACTGAAGTAAACACAGTTAAGTGACTTACCCAGATCACACAACTACATTATGTCTGGGATTGAACTCAGGAAGATGAATCTTCCTGACTCCAGAACTAGCACTCTATCCACTATGCCACCTAGCTGTCCCAATGTTATATAAAATTATATTCATACAATTAAATATATAAAATCTAACTATAGATAAATATATAAATATCTCAATTACATATTTATAATTATATCAGTATATTTCTAATTATATTATGTTTCTGAGCAAGATTCTCCATTAAGATAAAACAGCAGCCACCAAAGAAACCCAAATTTGAAGTATTACTTTGAAAAATTATATTCATTTTCCTATATTTCTTTGATCTTGATGTTCTTAAAACGTTAGTTAAAAAATACTCTGGATTCTCTTGAAATTGATAGCATTAACTAATTCATTTATTTGAAATGTAAAAGGGAAAGGAAATATATCAATATGAAATGTGCTTTATTTTAAAAATTAAATTAAAATGTTAAAGAAAAACTAATCTAAGAATATATCCATTATTAACAACTATTAAAAGCAGAAATTATTTCCTACAAATGCAATGCATTTCAATCTGATACATGAAGTTTACAGCTTTGAAGTTAATTTAAAAAAAAACACCCTCTAATTCTCTCTAGGATGGAATGAAAATATTATTTGATAAAGTGATTCCAAATAAACTCTTTTTGATTAATTGTGCAGTTTTGTTAACATATGGATCTTTTCAACAAAGAAAATGACAACAGAAAAAATAAATCCATGGAAGGGTGAAAAGAAAATCTGATAACCTTTCCTTAAGCAAATGATCTTAAAGATTATTCTTCTATCAGTGAATTTTAAGTGAGAAACATACACATATAGGAATGTAATTAATTTCTTAAAACTTAATTTCCTCTAGCTTAAACTATGATCATACAACTTCACAAATGGCATTTTTTTTTGGTCTTTTGTTAAAGTTTCTCAACTATCAACAGACATAGAAAGCTCCTTAAAAGTCACATGCAGGGTACAAAGTTTCTTCTCCACTATATTCTACTCACCTGAGAAACAATAATCAATACGTTCCAGAGCAGACTAGTCTAACCAAAGCTTAACATCTCTCCTCTTTCCTGAGTTTTCCAGCAGCTAACTAAAAATTAATTGATCAATTAATCCAAAAACTTCAAAACAACAGATGCAAAAACAAGAATTCCAAGGAAACAATATTCAATCCTGTGTGTTCAGTTCCCTTTCCCTCCTTTCCCTGTTTCCATTGCTCCTGAGATAAACATGCTCACAAATATCATTTAAGTTCTCCTTTTATAATCCAGTTAACCATTTCCACACTAACCATTTCATGCTCAATATGAGATTGTAGATGAATCAAAAGCTTTCTTTTCTCTCTGTCTTATAAATTAGAAAGGTCCCACAAGAAAATCTTAAGAGATTTAAAGAAGAGCCAAAAGAAACAGAAAAGATGGGAATTTTATTAGGATTATGTTTACAACAGCCCTAAGACTGCTGCTATGGGGGAAGGGAGAGAAGGGTGAGTCAGAGAGTGAGCATGTTTTATCATGTATCTGAAATAAAACACTGATCCTCACTTCCCTTAATTTCTTGACCACATTTTTTAAAATCTCAAATCTTAAAGAAAAATTACAGGGGAAATTTCTTGATAACAATTTCTGGAGAAGCTATACATGCAATTCCAAAGAAGTAATAATTTTCAGTAATCATCTGAATTCTCTGGCATAGAATTTTTCCAAATGAAAACTTCTTTAAAGTGAAATGTCTATAAGAGGAAAAAGGAGATACCACAGAAGATGAATGGAAATCAAAGCATATGTTATTCATTAGGAGTTTTTTATAATTTTTGGTACTATGTCATTTTCAAACAACAAAACAATAAAAATTTCAAAGCAGCTGTCTGTTAAATCTCTACAGAATGTTCCAAACATCTTAGTGAAATTTTAAGCAATTAAAGTTTAAGCAACATTAAGATTTTGCGGATTTTCTATATTACATTAAGCATGATTTTTCAAAAATCACAAATCAGCAGGGTAGATATTGTAAGAAATGGGAGGAGTTTTGTTTCCACAGAACTAAAGGTGTACTTCCCCCACCCCACCCCAGCTTCAGCAGAAACCAGGCCTCAAGGTCTGTCAGGTGAGAGGTCAGAGGCTTGTATGCATGCATATATGCTTTTTGAGAAGGCAGTCAGGGAAATTAGAGAGGCCAAACCACTTGAACCAGTTCAAGCTCATCTAGTGTCTGGTCTTGGTCAAGAATCCAGGCCTACTGATTTGCATAATTTGCATATGTTAAAGAGGGAAAGTAGGGGAAGTAAAAGAATGTAGTTTAATCACAAGGAAAATCTAATTAACTTCACTTTTGCTTCTGTATCCTTATTAGCCTATCTATATAAACTGTATAACCTAGGAAAACTATGTAAAAAATTAAGATTGTAAACTAACCATAACTCTAGCAGGAGTGGAGGGAATGGTTACCCCTGTTCCTGCAGCTGTATCAGTGTGAGTGTTCCAGTGAGCACTACACCCGCTCTCTCGAGGAGCGTAATAAAATGTCTTCCTCTGCCCATTCTGGCCCTGAGTTCTTTGGGTGAGAATGGGCAAATCACATGGACTTTCCTAAGGTTAAGGAAAGGAAAGCAATGAGCAGTGGAAGCTCGTCTCGGGCTTACTTCCTGTTCCTGCCTTGGGGAGTCCTGTGATCCCTACTGCGGTGTTAAGAGGGTAACCACTAGGGATTTCTGTGGGGAACCCTGTGGTCTGCACAGCCTTCCTAAGGGGACATCACTTGGAGGCCCTGTGATCCCCACGGATTAAGGGGGGCTACCACTTGGTCTTCCTCTGGGAGTCCTGTGGTCTACACAGCCTTCCTTAGGGATTATCACAGGGTTCTTCCTCAGGACTTTGGCCCTGCCTAGGAAGTCCAGTGATCCCCCAAACTGCATTTTCTCACAATTTGGGGAAGTTCAGTGATCCCCAAAACCACGTTTCTCACAATATGAGGCACTGACACTACTATCTTGCTTAGCCGCTACACTGGGGTAGTCAAAAATGATCCAGCATCATTTATTGATCCTTTTTACATCTGATTTTGTCCTATAACTGTTTTTGTCCTTGAACTGCTTAAGTCATGGCTCTTTGTCTCTGAAATGAGTTCAGAGTTCAGCTGGCCTTTAATGGGTTAAATTTTAAAATCTACCTCTTTTCTGCCTCAAGGAATTAACTGACTTTGGAGAATGCATGTGAACAAAAGTGAGTTTGGGGCTGATATCTTTACTCCACCTAGCTATCCCTCAAGGATGTTTGGTTTGCTATGGAAATGTCTACACCACAGTCTTTCACCCAGATTCAGACAATGAGCACTTCTTGGTTTCATGAGAAAAGAAAGGAGCTTATTGCTAGCCCACATGACCAAACATTCAACCAATCATGTTGTTCTCTGGACCTCAGCTCTGTAGCCAATTAATACCCTCAATGTCATAAAATCAGCTACCCCATTCTATTCTTTTTTCATAATCTCCAAAACCTGTATAAAAGTAACTGTCCTTTTGTTTGGGGTCTTTGGAATAAATGGAGGTAAGCTACTGACCCATTTACTGACAGGCAGCATGCCCCAGCTAATAAATATTGTCTTGCTTGAAGATTGGCCTGTTTGTTACCTTTTACCCTGTTGTTTACTCTTTTGTTAAATCCCAATCAGGGCAACACACACATATGAAAAATACAAATACCCCTGGCTTCATGAAGCTTACGACCTAGTAAGGAAATTCTATTTTCTCGACATAACACTTTCACAGTCCTCCCGTCTTTCAATTATTACATTAAAGCTACCAATATCTTGGGTAACAGATGGTAACCTTATTCTTCTCCCTCCCACTCACCTCCCTCTATCTCCACCCTAGAGACAAAAATGACACAATTTGGCAATTGATTAGCTACGTGGGATGAGGGAGAGTGAGGAGCCAAGGATAATGAGGAGGTTATGAAACCAGGAGAGTATAAGAATGGTAGTGCCCTTAACTGAAATAGAGAAGTTTGAAAGAAAGCTCTGGATGTAGAGAGAATGATTCTGTTTCATACTTGCTGAGTTTGAGGTGTCTCTGGGATACTGTGTTTTAAATGTCTAACAGACAACTGATGATGTGGGACTAGAGTTCAGGAAAGAGGACAGAACTCAATACAGAGTCATCTACATGGAGAAAGAGGCTTTGTTATTTCCCTTTCTTGACATAAAGAATGTCACTGTTGCATAAGCCTGCACTTTCATGTAAATGGATAACCATATCTAAACCCTATGCTATGCCTTTCTTTACCCATGCCAGCTCTTCTGCAACAACAACCAAAAGACAGAAAAATAAATTAGCAGAGTAGGAAATGTTTATGTCCCCTCCTTGAAACACAGCAAACTACCCCTAAGTCCAGTGACTATTTGTTAACCTAGCATGAGCATGTTTTCTATAAATTTTAGTGCTATAGGAAATAGCTCATTTCAATTGCCAGTCTCTATGGGCCAACTTATGGCTCTTCCTTGCTTTGCTTTGTTACTGTGGACAAAATAAGGCCTTTTTCTGACGTACCCTAAATTGTAAACTGTGCGTTTTCTTTTCATAGTTTAACCCACAGGGGCTGGGTAGTCACCAAGACAATGTAGAGAAAGAAAAGAAAATGATTCAGGATAGGAACCATGGGGTATACCAATAACTAGCAGGCATGGTATAGATGAGAAAGAACTGTCAGAGAGGTAAGATGAAAACCAAGAGAGAGTAGATCATGAAAACTTAGAATATGGGTGACAAGTATTAAATCCTTCAGAGAAGTGAGGCAGGATCAGGGTGGAGAACAGTTCAAAGAGGAAGGATTCTGAAACTGAGTAATGGGGGAATACAAGGGAAAAAAAGACTGAAACTACCAAAGGTCTTAGGAGGAAAAAAACTCGGTTAGAAATATAGAGCACACACAGATGTATCAATATGAAGATATCACAATACATGGGTAGATGGCTATCATGACTTCTAAAGAACTTTAAATGCAAGATAAAGAAAACTGAATCAATACCTAATATTTGAGGAAACAGAGAACCCTATGGATTCCCATAAGATCATGGAATCACAACAGGATATTCCAGAGTGGCACAAGAGAGAAATCAGAATCTTGAAAGAAATTTAATAAGAACAATGGCAGAATTTATGACCTACATAGCAGAATAATTAGCGGAACAGAACAACTTGAATCCATGGCAGTAAGTCTTTACAAAGAGTAGGAAGATAACAGATCAGTAATACAAATATACTAAAGTGAAAGATAATCTGGAAGAAGAAAGGCAAAAAACCCAAAATTATTAAAAAAAAACCACATGATCTATTATTCATTCATTGTAATCAGTTAAAATCCGACACTATGCATCTTGGACTTTTAAGCATAGGTTCCTCCCTAATCCCTGTGTTCTGGAGATAATCTGTGGATTCTGTCCATTGGTGCTTGGTTTCCTGTATTTAGAAGTTCTGGGTAGTTTTCATGTTATTTCATGTATTGTTTTTCAGGGTTTATAGCTTGTCATGTTCCTATGATCCTTAAGCTATCTTTATCTTGTTTTGGGGAGCAAAGCGCTTACCTTGTGGGCTTATTAATATGGATTCAAGTTTTTCCATTCAACTAAATATTTCTGCTACTCTAGCCATAAATTCTGCCATTTGTTCCTACTTAAATTCTTCTTTCAAGGTTCTGCTTTCTCTCTTGAACCATTCTGGAACATCCTGCTCTGGTTCCATGGTCTCTCTGGGGGAATCAACAGGGTTCTAATGCTCTTAGGTATTGATTCAATTTCCTCTGCCTTGCAATATTTAATTAGGTACTTTTGCAATCTTTTAGATGTCTTGTTATTCATCACTTTCTGACTTTACTATCCTCTATATCTGCTTATACAGTTTTTAACTGAGTTGTTTGTGTTCCTCCTGGAATCTATGATAGTTTTAGCTTTTTTTTCTCCTTATATTCTCCTTTTGCTCACATTCTAACTCCTCCTTTCACGGTGGATTTACTCTTGATACTCAACCTCAAAACTGTCTCAGCTTCATCCAATTTGGAATCCACTTTTCACCCCCTCCAAGTAACTCTTGGGCACACAATACTGGCTCCAGCTAGATTTCATTCTAGCCTGTTGATCAACTTTCTTTCGTTCTTTAGTTCTCTGATTGGGCTCAATCAGTGTCTTAAGTTTTTGATCAACTTAGAGGAGGAGGGAATATATGTATGGGAAAGAAACTGCAGGAAGAGTTGAATTTCACTGCTTAGTGTAAGAGGATGCTAGGATAAGGGTAGAGGCAATGAGTTAGCAAAAACTACAATAGCAGGATAACTACTGAGTGGGTCCTAAAACACAGGCAAGTGGGTCCGACTATACAACCTAAATTATTGTGGAGGCTGGTGGGAAAAGGGTAAGGTGTGAATATCTTTAGTTTGGCTTTCTCATTTTTTAATCCATAAAGCTGCCACTTTGTTGGGCTTCATCCTTTCTTATCCTGTGGAACAACTGTATTTCTTCCACCTCTGGCACAAAACTGTGCTTCTGTAGTTTGAGAATGAGTAGAGACTT
Source organism: Trichosurus vulpecula (assembly GCF_011100635.1). NCBI lineage: Eukaryota > Metazoa > Chordata > Mammalia > Diprotodontia > Phalangeridae > Trichosurus > Trichosurus vulpecula. The sequence continues at coordinate 169,857,881 of NC_050574.1, forward strand.
AAGAAAATGCTTTATAAGGATCATTTATTGATCATCTGACTTGAAACCTAGATCATCGTTAATGTGAAAAGAGGTCTCTGGTAAGGTATCTTAGGGTTCTGCTCTTTTCCAGTTCTTCACTGACCAGACTTGGAGCTAAAAGGAGACTTAGAAGTCATCCAGTCCAACTCCATCATTTTTCAAATGAGGAATCTGAGGCCCATATATGTTATGAAATCCTCATGGTTACAAAAATAATGAATGGCAGAGATGGAATTTGAACTGAGTGGCCCCCCCTGACTCTAGATCAAGCACACTCCTTCCATAACATCATTGCAAGATCTGGATAAGAGCTGGTGGCATACTCATCAAATCTGTGAATGACATGGAAATGAAAAGGCTAAGTCTCAAAAAAGCTACAAAAGATGGGATAAAATGAACAAAGAGAAACTTAATAGATATAGAGTCCTTTGCTTATAATCAAGTGAAAAAGAAGAGGGTAAAGGCGATGTTGCCAGAAGGCAAGTTATATGAGAATTGTTACAACCATGGAAAACTTAATAGGTCAGCAACTCAATCAAGCATATGACAGCCAATAAGGCAAAACCCACTACCACCCTCAATCAACGATTTCAGGACTTAATAGTTATTCCTACACAGTCTGTAACCATAACCAGAAGGTACCGTTACATTAGCTATCCCAGAGAAGCAGCAGCAGCCAAAGCAAAAATCCCTTAGAAAATCAAAGCCAAAACCTCTTTCCTAATGATGCTGGTAAGCTGTACAATAGTATGTTTTGTGGCCAACGCCTCATTCCACCGCCATGACTCCAAGCCCAATATCCTCTTACATCTTAGCAGCAGCGATATGAATTCATCATTATGATTCTTTTACAATGTCCCTTTCTCTACTGTCACACAGGAATCCTCTTCCCCTATAAAAATAGCAGGTTCTTTCTAGCCCCAAATAACAACTAATCCTGCACTTTTTAAACCTCACTTTCAAACAACATTTATTAAACACTACACGCAAAGAAAGTTGGAACATTCCTTATGAAGCAAGGTTGTGGGGGGAGGTGTAGGAAAGCAACAGTTTCCATAACCTCTCAAAAAGTGTCTCCAGATCTCACACAGGATCACCTTACTCAGCAGAGTATAGTCCATCATCTAACTCTTTAGCTACCGTAACAAAAAGAGATGAGGTTTTCAGTAGACAAGAAAGTCTGTAAGAGTCAACAGGATGATGTGGTAGCCAAGAGATAATGTGGTCTAAGCTTAGGCTAACAGAAGTAGTATGTCTAGAACAGAGGAGGAGTATGTGGATATGTTTCAGGGGATTCATAAGCTTGGATGCAAGAAAAATTACATTTTTTCAGTATAAATTTGCAGGCGTTTACCCCTTGAAAGCAAACGAATTTAAATTCTTCTAAATTTCTATGTAATTTGTTTTATGCACTTAAAAATATTATTCCGAGAAGAGTTCTACAGCCTCTATCGGAATGCCAAAAGGATTCATAATACAAAAAAGGTTAAGAAGCCATAGTCTAGAACAAAGCAGCAGTTCTATCATACCCTGCTTTCCTCAAGCCCCCATCCGATTTATGGTACCTTTTAGAACAGACAGAGATGAAATGGAGTGCATACAGAAAAGGAAGGTAGGGATATCACTATGGTCACGTCATATGACTATCAGGAGAAAGAGTAGGAAAGAGATTACACTTGTTCTGAAGCACAGAACTAGGATAAATGACTGGAATTTATAGGAAGTTAAATGTAAGGAAAATCTAACAGCTACGGTTGTCCAAAGATAATGTGAATGTGATAGGAGTGGCCAGGAAATGAAGATTTCCAAATGGAGAACACTGGATGATCACTTATCAAGTATGCTGTAAACAGGATTCACAGATAAAGACTGCACTTTATTAAACCACCAGGTATGTTACTTCCAGCTTGAAGATTCTAGGATGCCTATACTCCACTAAATCCCCCTTCCTCAGATGTACTGCTCCACATGCAAAGACCTTTCTGCTGCTACTTTCATCATGGTTTCTTTTATCCCTATTCCCCTTTATCCTTTTTATTTCTCATATAAACATTAAAGTCATTTCTCATCAAGCTCCATCTAGCACCCCTCCAGATTAAACTCTCTCTTGTGATAATTAAATGATAGCTGAGCAAAAAAAAATCTGATACAGCAATAGCCTGTGGCAATTTATTCAACACTCTGTCCTGGTAGTTTGTGAGTTGTAGAGTTCTCCCAGGGCTTTACCGCTTGTTCTGGCAATGTTATCAAATCAGCTCAACTTTTTTGTAGAGATCTTTTTATCTATATGGTTGTAAGTTACTGCTCACATTCTTCTTTTGATTCTGTGTATTTCACTCTGCATGAATTCATATAAATCTTGTTTTTCTAAATTCCTTATATTAGTTATTTCTTATTATATAATATTTCATTCTATTTATATGCTAGATTTTTTTCAGCCATTTCCAACTTGAAGGATACCCAATTTGTTTCCAGGTCATTGAAACAACAAATAGTGCTACTATGAATATTTTTGTATACACTAGATCTTTGTTTCTTCTTCTGAATATCTCAGAAATATGTCTAACAGTAGAATCCCTGGAGTCAACAAGCTAACTACTTTTCTTGCATAATACAATTTTTTTTTTTTTTTTTGCTTTTTGGCAGGGCAGTTGGGGTTAAGTGACTTGCCCAAGGTCACACAGCTAGTACATGTGTCAAGTGTTTGAGGCCGGATTTGAACTCAGGTCCTCCTGATTCCAGGGCCGGTGCTCTACTGACTGCACCACCTAGCTGCCCCCCACATAATACAATTTTAAAAGTTGGACCAATTCACAGTCAGAATTTAAACCCGGATTTCTTGAATGTGAGATGAGTATTTTTTCTCACCTAAACAAGTGCAAGTCTTTTAATTTCTCCCAGTGCCTCAAGTCTCTCCTTTCATCAGTCCATTCTCCACCCAGCTTGCAAAGTGCTATTCATAAGGCAGAGGTCTGATCATGTCACTCCCCTGCTCCAGAAGCTCCAATGGATCCCATTACTGCTAGGATCAAAGAAAAATTTCTGGTTTTGGTATTTAAAGTCCTTAGCAATGTGGATTCAACCTACCTTTCCAGCTGTTCACTAGACATCTCTCCCCTGCAGTATGGTCTAATGGAAGAGTAGGTTTCTATATGCTTGTGTGTATATACAATGAAACTGTTTAGAAATCTCAATTCACTCACTGAATAACTACTATATCTTACTTTTTTCACATATTTTTACATGCCAGGTCATAAGATGAGTCAAGAATGAATCAGGTTTTCCTATGTTAAGTGTGTTTTGTTAGTGACTCAAGCAGACAGTTTATCATACTACAAAAAATAGAACATTTAGCAAGTAAAGTTACAATGCCACCAACAGCACAAGGTGGAAAAAAATTGTCCCATTAGAAAAAACTGAAAATTTTGCCACTTTATTTCTATATTTTTACAATATCATAACTAGAAAGATTATACATGCTGTCACTAAAAATTAATGAGATGAGGAATAGGTGACAATAATTTAGAGAACTTCAAAATATTCTTATTAATAATCATGCCAAGAAAGAATTTTTCAGGATTTTAGAATACTCCTTTCTCTAGTCTGATCACTTTTTCTAAGCCTGTTTTAAGGGATCATAAATTATATACCAATCTTTGTCTGTATCTTTCCTTAAAGATTTTTTCCTGGGTCCTCTTCCCTTCTCTTTGTCCATTATTTTTCATTTAACTTAAAACTCAGCCCAAAGGTTCAGTGATCATCTATTCAGAAATTACCAAGAAATCTATATGTTTATCCCTGAGTTCCTTAGGAATCCTTCTCACATGCTTCTTGGACATATGGACCAGGATGGGGTAGAGCCAAGATGATACATTACAGGAAGCACATAGCCAAGTTCTCTCAATATTCCCTTCCAAATGACTTCCAACATAATGCCTCAAATTAAAATCTGTATTAGCAGAACCAACAAAAGGTCAGGGTAGGGCATTTTTCCTGCCCAAGACAACTCAGAAGGTTGAAAGGAGAGATCTGTGACATGGGGGTGGAAGGTGGTCCAGATCCCATGAGGATATAACATCAATTACAGTCACATCACTAGGTGATGGTGACATAAGCAGCAATAGCTTCAGGAGCTCTCGAACCAGAGAATGTAAGGAGATCTAGCAACTAGTCAGAGAGAGATTACATGGGACCCTGCAGTAGCACTGGATGCAGAACCAAACACTGTTTGTCAATTCCATTGCCTATACCCATTTTTGGCAAACAGTTCAAGGGCAGAGAGGGGCATTTTCAATCAAGAGAGAGTGGGGGTCATAAGTAGCAGTATAACTTCTGGATCCCAGGAAACGGGAGGCCTGAGGAGTGATATGATTTCTGGTACAAAGAGAACAGAGGGCAGAAGAGGAGAGCAGTGACCATACCACTGCCCAGATCACACCACACTAGAAAAACCAAAAACTCCCAGATCCCCAGAATGAGCTCAGATAACAACAGCAGGGCAAAAAAGCCTAAAGATTTAGACAGTCTACCCCACACCTGGAACAGAGCCCAACTTTAACATAAATTCAAAGTCAAGAAACAGGCTGAAAAAATGAAAAAAACAACAACAAAAAGAACCTGAACATAAAAAGCTACTACAGTGACAGGGAAGATCAAGACATAAACTTAGATGACAATGAAGGCAAAATACCTGTAAGCAAAGCTTCAAAGAAAAACTTGTGAGTTAAACACAAACTGAATAAAAATTCTTTGAAGAGCTAGAAAATTATTTTCAAAATCAAATGAGTAGTAGGGGAAAAATTAGGCAAAGAAATGTAAACGAAGTAAGAAAATTATGAAACAATAACAGAAAGAAAATAACACCTTTAAAAAATAGAATTGGTCAAATGGAAAAGGAGGTACAAAATTTCACTGAAGAACTCCTTTAAAAGCACAATTGGACAAATGGGGAAAACAAGCAGAAGTTAATGACTCCATGATACTTCAAGAAACAATAAAACAAAGTCAAAAGAAAGAAAAAAAAATCAAAGAAAATGTGAAATACCTCATTTTGGAAAAAAGCGAACTAAAAGAGATACAGGGAGATATTTAATAGACTACCTGAAAGCCTGGAAAAAAGAGCCTAGACATCATATTTTAAGAAATTTTAGGAAAAAAACTACCCTAATAGCTTATATCTAGAGGGTAAAAAATGGAAATAAAAAAATCTACTGATCACCTCCTAAAAAAGAACCCAAAATGAAAATTCCCATGAATGTTATAACCAAATTCCACCAATCCCAGGTCAAAAAGAAAATACTTAAGCAGCCAGAAAGAAACCATTCAAATGTTGTGAGGACACAGTATGATCACACAAGATTCAGTACCTAACACATTAAACAAGTCCTGGGGTTGAAGTGGGGGGTTGGAATATAATACTCTAAAAGGCAAAAGAGCTGGGATTACAACCAAGAATAACCTACTCAAGAAAACTGTAAATAATTTTTCAGAGGTAAAAATGGATATTTAATAAATATTGGACTTTCAAGTATTCCTGATGAAAAGACTAAAGATGAATAGAAAGTCTGACATTCCAAGACAGACTAAATGCATTAAAGGTAAACATCAAAGAGTAATCATAAATAAAACCTTTTATACTCCCATATTGGAAAATGATACATGTAATGCCTAAGAACTTTATGCTTATTAAGGCAATTAAAAAGAGTTTACATAGACAGAGAGCATGGGTGTGAGTCAATTATGGAATACTGTCCAAAAAAAAAAAAGGGATGAAATAGAGGGATGTACTGGGAGAAGGGGAAAGGGAGAAGTAGAATTGGGAAAATACTTTCATGGAAAAGAAGTACACAAGGAAGAACTTTTATAATGGAGAGGAAAATGCGGGGTTTTTCAGGCAATGCTTAAACCTCACTCTCACTCAGTTCTGTCTAGAAATCTAACTTACCAGAATCCAAGATGGTGTAGTAAGCAGTAAATCACCGTAATTCTCCCATATTCACCTCCAAACAACCATAAAATATTGCTGCCACCCCTCCACCCCCCAAAACAAATCCTGAAGCAGCAGACCCAGCAAAAAAATGAAACAATCTTTTAGTCCAAGAAACTTGGAATATCAGCCAAAAAAGGTCTATCTTACTGGGGTAAAAAGGGAGTACAGTCCTGCACAGGAAGCCAGCAGCAAGCCCCAGCTCACTAAATCAGTTGGAGATCTTGAGCCCCAGTGAGGTACAGGAGGGAAAAACCAACACCAGGCCTCCTCATGTTGCCTCAGTATAGCCAGTACAGCAGACTCTAGCTCCAAGAACCACCAAATGTTTCAGCATAACCCTGAACAAACAGGCAACAGCCAGACCACCAAGTGCTTCAGTGTAGCCCCGGAAACATAGAAAACACCCCGTCAGCCACAACGCACAATAGAAACCACCATTTTTAAGACCAAAACTCAGCACCCAGTAAGGTGCAAGACCACTACAGCCTCCATTGTGCCACCCATCCTCCCTTCTGCCCCACCCCCTCAACACAGCACCAGAGGCAAGGGTCTCCCCAGGCCTCAGGACAAAATCAGTGTAGCATCAGATAAATAGCCAGGGCCTACAGCCCCTTGCACAAGAAAACTGAGACAGTGCCCCTCTCACCCTGGGAGCAGAGCTCAAATCTAAAAGAAAGGAAAAAGGCCAAAAAAGATGAGAGGCATAAAAAGCCTATTATACTGGAGGGAAAGATAGGAAAGTGGGTGATAGGCATTGCTGAACCTTACTTTCTTCAGTATTGGCTCAAAAAGGAAATAATATACACAATCAGTTGAATATTAAAAAAATCTATCTTATCCAACAAGAAAGTAGGAGGGGAAGAGATTTAAGTAAAGGAGGAAAGGGAGAGAAAATGACAGAAGAGAGGACTGATGAGAAGGGAAAGGGTAAAAGAGGAAAGAGAGAACAAACAGGAGGAAAAATGGGATAGAGGGAAATACACACTTAGTAATCATAACTGTGAACATGAATGGAATGAACTCTCCCATAAAACAGAAGTGGAGAGCAAAGTGAATCAAAAACCAGAACCCTCCAATATGCTGTTCACAAGAAACATGTCTGAAGCACAGACACATGCATAGAGTAAAGGTAAGGGCTGTAGCAAAATTTATTATGCTTCAGCATCTTGGATCTTTGACAAAGTAAAAGCAAAAACAGACCTAATTAAAAGTGATAAGGAAGGAAACTACATCTGGCTAAAAGATACTGACAGCAGAAAATGAAGTAATATCAGTACTAAACATATATGCACCAAGAGCAATAGCATCTAAATTCTTAAAGAAGCACTTAAGTGAGTTATAGTTTCATGACCAAACAAGATATAGAGAACATTATGAAATATAAAATACATAATTTTGATTACATTAAATTAAAAGACTTTTTCACAATATTAAAAGAGTTTTTGCACAAAACCAATGCAACCAAAATTATAAAGAACGCAGAAAGTTGGGAAATACTCTTTAAAGCAAGTGTTACTGATAAAGGCATCATTTCTCAAATATATAGAGCACTGAGTCAAATTTATAAAAATACAAGCCATTCCCCAATTGATAAATGGTCAAAGGATATGAATAGGCAGTTTCAGATGAAGAAATCAAAGCTATGGAAATATGACAAAACTCTCCAAATCACTATTGATTGGAGAAATGCAAATTAAAACAATTCTGAAATACCACCTCAGATTGAAATACCAATCAGATTGGCTAATGTGACAAAAAAGTAAAATGACAAATGTTGGAAAGGATGTGGAAAAATTGGGACACTAATGCACTGCTGGTGGGACTGTGAACTGATTGAACCATTCTGGAGAGCAATTTGGAATAAGACCACAAGAGAAACCAAACCGTGAATACCCTTTGATTCAGCAATACCACTACTAGGCCTGTATGCCAAAGAGATCATAAAAAAAGGGAAAAGGACCTACATGTGCAAAAATATTTATAGCAGCCCTTTTTGTGGTGGCAAAATATTGGAAACTAAGAGAATCCCTATCAATTGGGGAATGGCTGAACAAGCTGTGGTATATGTTTACAATGGAATATTTTTGTGCAATAAGAAATGATGAACAGGTAGATTTCAGAAAAACCTAGTAAGACTTGTACAAACTAATGTAAAGTGAAATGAGCAGAAACCAGGAAAACATTGTACACAATATGAGCAATTTTGTATTACGAGCAACTATGAATGACTTAGCTCCTCTCAGCAACACAGTGATCCTAAACAAGTACAAAGGACTCACAAAGGAAAATGTTATCCACATCCAGATAAGGAACTGATGGACTCTGAATGAAGAACAAAGCATACTTTTTTCACTAACTTTATTCTTTTTCGTGACTTTTTTCCTTTTGATCTGTTTTTTCTTCACAATGTATAACCTATATCAAATTGCCTACCATTTTAAGAAGAGGGGAAGGGAAGGAGGGAGAAAAATTTGGAACTCAAAATCTTATAAAAAATGAATGCTAAAAATTGTCTTGATGTGTAATTGCGGGAAAAACATTTAAAAAATCTAACTTACCTAACAGGGAAACAGGAGAGGAAGAAGATGGCAGGGGGCACGGAAATGATAAAATAGAGGGCAGATAAAAGTTGCAATGGTTAGAAGCAAAATATACTTGAGGGGGGAGAAACTGAAGAAAATCGAATGGAAAATGGAAGCAGATGGCAGAATGTATTAGGAACCAGAATCCAACAATATGTTGTTTATAAGAGACACACTTAAAACTCTAAGAAACACAAAGTTAAAATACAGGGCTGGAGTAGAATATATTATACATCAGCTTGACTGAAAAAGGCAAGGGTAATCAGATAAATCATAGCATCACAGAAAAGCAAAAGCAAAAAGAGACCTCCTTAAAAGAGATGATTAGGGAAACAATTATGCTAAAAGATACCATAGACAATGAAATAATATCAAAACATTTTTATAACAAGTTTCTCTGATGAAGGCCTCATTTCTCAAATATATACTGAGTATAGAATTAAGTCAACACATCTGGGGGGGCGGAGCCAAGATGGCAGCTGGTAAGCAGGGACTAGTGTGAGCTCCGTACCGAGTCCCTCCAAAAACCTATAAAAAATGGCTCTGAACCAATTCTAGAACGGCAGAACCCACAGAACATCAGAGGGAAGCAGGGCTCCAGCCCAGGACAGCCCGGACGGTCTCTGGGTAAGGTCTATCCCACACGGAGCTGGGAGCTGGGAATGGAGTGGAGCAGAGCCAAGCCTGAGCAGCGTGGAACAACCAAACTTGGAGTCGGGCAGATGGGGCCCCTAGCGCCCTAAATATGTGAGCTGCGAAAGTTACCAGACTCCTCAACCCACAAACACCAAAGACTGCGGAGAAGGTTAGTGGGAAAAGCTGCGGGAGTAGAAGGAGTTCGCGGTTTGACTTCCAGCCCCGGGGGCAGCACAGGTGGGGCAGCTACAGTTGCTGCTGCTTCTGGCCCCAGGCCCACCTGGTGGGAGGAATTAAGTGGAGGATCAGAGCAGCGGTGCACAGCCTGCTGAAGATTTAAGCCCAGTCTGGGTCGGGGGTTCTTGGGGAAGGAGTAGTGCTGGTGTGATAGAGCTGGCACCTCCCCCACAAACATGGAACATAGAACTCATTAGTCTACAAGCAGTCATACCCCACTGAAAATCTCAAGGGTCAAGTTAGTTGGTTGGGAATATGGCCAGGCAGCGAAAGCACACCCAGATTCAGTCTCACACTTTGCATTCTTTCTTTGCTGACAAAGAAGACCAAAACATAGAGCCTAAAGAAGACAACAAAGTCATAGAGCCTACACCAAAAGCCTCCAAGAAAAACATGAACTGGTCCCAGGCCATGGAAGAGCTCAAAAAGGATTTGGAAAAGCAAGTTAGAGAAGTAGAGGAAAAATTGGGAAGAGAAATGAGAAGGATGCGAGAAAACCATGAAAAACAAGTCAATGACTTGCTAAAGGAGACCCAAAAAAATACTGAAAAATACACTGAAGAAAACAACACCTTAAAAAATAGATTAACTCAAATAGCAAAAGAGCTCCAAAAAGCCAATGAGGAGAAGAATGCCTTGAAAGGCAGAATTAGCCAAATGGAAAAGGAGGTCCAAAAGACCACTGAAGAAAATACTACTTTAAAAATTAGATTGGAGCAAGTGGAAGCTAGTGACTTGATGAGAAATCAGGATATTATAAAATAGAACCAAAGGAATGAAAAAATGGAAGACAATGTCAAATATCTCATTGGAAAAACCACTGACCTGGAAAATAGATCCAGGAGAGAGAATTTAAAAATTATTGGACTACCTGAAAGCCATGATCAAAAAAAGAGCCTAGATATCATCTTTCAAGAAATTATCAAGGAGAACTGCCCTGATATTCTAGAGCCACAGGGCAAAATAGAAATTGAAAGAATCCATTGATCACCTCCTCAAATAGATCCCAAAAAGAAAACTCCTAGGAATATTGTCGCCAAATTCCAGAGCTCCCAGATCAAGGAGAAAATACTGCAAGCAGCCAGAAAGAAACAATTTGAGTATTGTGGAAACCCAATCAGAATAACCCCAGATCTGGCAGCTTCTACATTAAGAGATCAAAGGGCTTGGAATGCGATATTCCGGAGGTCAATGGAGCTAGGATTAAAACCTAGAATCACCTACCCAGCAAAACTGAGTATCATGCTCCAAGGCAAAATATAGACTTTCAATAAAACAGAGGACTTTCAAGCTTTCTCAGTGAAAAGACCGGAACTGAATAGAAAATTTGACTTTCAAACACAAGAATCAAGAGAAGCATGAAAAGGTAATCAAGAAACAGAAACTGCAAGGGACTTACTAAAGTTGAACTGTTTTGTTTACATTCCTACATGGAAAGATGACGTGTATGATTCATGAGACCTCAGTATTAGGGTAGCTGAAGGGAATATGCATATAGATATGTTTATGTGTGTGTGTATATATATATATATATATATATATATATATATATATATATAGAAGTGAATGTGTGTATGTATATATCTATGTGTATAAGTATGTATGTGTATGTATGTGTATATGTATATGTGTGTGTGTGTGTGTGTGTGTGTGTGTGTGTGTATGTATATATATGTAAAAGAGAGAGAGGAGACACAGGGTGAGTTGAAGATGAAGGGAAGATATCTAAAAGAAATAAAATGAAATTAAGGGATGAGAGAGCAACATACTGATAGAGGGAGATAGGGAGAGATAGAATGGGGTGGATTATCTCGCATAAAGGTGGCAAGAGGAAGCAGTTCTGTGGGAGGAGGGGAGAGGGCGGAGGAGGGGGGAATGAGTAAACCTTGCTCTCATCAGATTTGGCCTGAGGAGGGAATACCATACATACTCAGTTGGGTATCTTACCCCACAGGAAAGAAGAGGGAGGAAGATAAAAAAAAATAAAAGGGGGGGGGATGATGGAGGAGAGGGCGGGATGGGGGTGGAGGTAATCAAAACAAACACTTTGGAAAGGGGACAGGGTCAAGGGAGAAAATTCAATAAAGCGGGATGTGTTGGGAAGGAGCAAAGTGTAGCTGGTCTTTCACAACATGAGTACTGTGGAAGGGTTATACATAATGATACACATGTGGCCTAGGTTGACTTGCTTGACTTCTTAGGGACGGTGGGTGGAAAGGGAAGAGGGGAGAGAATTTGGAACTCAAAGTTTTAAAAACATATGTTCAAAAAAAAAAGTTTTTGCATGCAACTAAAAAATAAGATACACAGGCAATGGGGCGTAGAAATTTATCTTGCCCTACAAGAAAGGAAGGGAAAAGGGGATGAGAGGGGAGGGGGTGATAGAGGGAAGGGCTGACTGGGGAACAGGGCAACCAGAATATATGCCATCTTGGAGTGGGGGGGAGGGTAGAAATGGGGAGAAAATTTGTAATTCAAACTGTTGTGAAAATCAATGCTGAAAACTAAATATGTTAAATAAATAAATTTAAATTAAAAAAAAAGAATTAAGTCAAATTTATAAAAATAAGATTCATTCCCCAAGTAACAAAGGATCAACGCTATATAAACAGGCAGTTTTCAGAACTCAAAGCTATAAGGAGTCATACGGGAAAATGCTCTAAGCTAAATCACTATTAATTAGAAAAAGGCAAATTAAAACAACTTTGAGGTATCATAGCACACCTATCAAAAATGACAAATGCTTAAGGGGATGAGAGAAAAACAGGTAAACTAAATTAAAATTAAAAATACCTGTGTGTACAAAAACATTTATAGCAGCTATTTTTGTGGTAGCAAAGAATGAGAAATCTAGAGGATGCTCATCAATAGGGGAATGGGTGAACAAGTTGTTTTCATATGATTGTGATGGGCTGCTAGGTGGCACAGTGGATAGAATGCTGGACCTGGAGTCAGGAAGACTGATCTTCCTGAGTTCAAATCTGACTTCAGACACTTACTACCTGTGTGACCCTTGGCAAGTCACTTAACCCTTTCACTTCAATTCCTCATCAGTAAAATGAGCTAGAGAAGGAAATGGTAAACCATTCCAGTATCTTTGCCAAGAAAACCCGAAATGGGGTCATTAAAGAGTTGGACACAACTGAAATAACTGAACAATAGCAACTACTGTGCTATAAGAAATGACATGGGAGATGGATTCAGGAAAACACAGCAATACCTATATGAACTGATGCAAAGGGAAGTGAGAAGAACTGAGAGATCATTGTACATAGTAATAGAAAATTGTAACGACGAAAAACTAATTGTAACTATTAAAAGTTTGGCTATTCTGATCAATATAATGATCAAAGACAATTCCAAAGGATTCATGATAACAAATTGCTATCTAGCCTCAGAGAAAGAAGTGATGAATTCTGAATGCAAATTGAAGTATAATTTTCGCTTTCTTCATTTTTCTTATTTCTTGAAATATAGCTAATAGGGAAATATGTTTTGCATGATTTCACATGTATAACTCATAGTGTATCACTTGCCTTCTCTGTGAGTATGGGAGGGAGGTTGAGAATTTGGAATTTGAAATTTAAAAAGAAAAGAATGTTTAAATCAATAAATAATAAATTGGGTTTTTAAAAAATTCCCTATTAAACACCAAATTGGAAATTCTGAAAAATCTAAGAGATTAATATAATTAAAAGTTTGAAAAAAAAAGGATTAAACTAATAAATATAGCTAGGTGTTGGTTCTATGAAAAAACCAATGAAATAGACAGACCATTGGTTAATTTGATTTAAAAAAAAAGAAAACCAAATTACTAATATCAAAAAATTAAAAGGGTAAATGCACCTCAATGAAGATGAAATTAAAACAATTATTAGGAACTATCTTGCCCAATTATATGCCAGTAAAACTGACAATTTAAGTGAAATAGATGAATATTTACAAAAATATGAACTGCTCAGATTAAGAGAAAAGGAAAATAACCCTAGCTTAGCAAAAGAAATATCCTGTCTCCATATATGTGCATTTCTTCTAGAAAACCTAATGTACATTGTATGCTACCTTACCAATTTTTTTTTTAAATCCAGGCTTTAGAATAATTACATAATGGCTTAAAAAGAGACCACAAAGATTTTTAGGTACAACTAAATATTTTAAGAAAAAATAGATGGATCCAAACAATCAGAAAAAAGAAAATACTTGTGAAATATCTTATAAGACAAGCTATCATACTGTCCCCAAGTACAAAACTTACTGACACAACTAACAAGCAATAATATTTTTCTCACTAAGTAGTAATATTGCACAATTATGAATAAGATTGATTGAGACTGGAAAAAAATTTTAATCAGCTTTTTTATTTAGTTCCATTAGTAATGCACATTTAAAATATCTTTTACTGACACAGTAGACGGAGAGGTGGCCTTAAAGCCAGGAAGACTTGTACTAAAGTCCAAACACCTTGGACATACTCCCACTGGCTACGGAACCCTGGGCTAGACACACAAAACTCACAGTGCTATAGACCATCTGTGTCAAACACAGTCTACAGCCTACCTGTGGCCCACAACACTCCCAACTGCAATCTGAATCAGATTAAAATGAAACTAGAAAATATTTAACAAAATAAATAAAAATACAACAGATAAAAATTAAAAAATAGGTATCATTAAGAAGTGGTTTTCTATGCAACCCTTAGGGATCTCTATATATGATTTACTGGTCCCTATTCCCATGCGAGTTTGAAATCACTGCTCTAGCAACTCATTAAGAATAGATGTTGCAGAAAAGATGCCAATCTACACTTGTAGAAGGAGTTTCCTAACCTGGGAGTTTGCTAAATCAGTGAAAGCACAGGTCTATTCCCAATCTCTGATTAATAAAAAGATTTAAAACTGGAAGGCATCTTAAAGGTCATCCAATCCAATGCTCTCATTTTATAAAGAAACTGGGGCTCAGATAAATAAAATGACTCGCTGCTAAATGCCAGAGTTAAGATTTCAACCCTAGTTTTTAAGTAGGTGAGTGGCTTGTTGGATATTTACTAAACTAGTATATGAGTTAGTGTATAAAAGGTATCCCAAAAGTCTTAGTGCAGGTGAAACCTTCAAACTGCACTAAAACTGCACATTTACACTGCAGAAGATGAACTGGGGAGTTAAGAGCCCAGTAGCAGTGAGACCAGTCTGACAAGGTTGAGGATTCATCTCATACTCAGCAAATTGGCAAAGATTACCAAAATTGGAAATGGAGGGGAGAACAAATGGAGGTAGGTAAGAGGCATGCTCATACATTTTTAATAGAACTGTGATTTGGTCCAACCATTCCAGAAAGAAGTTTGGAATGATGCTAAAAAAGAAAGAGTTTCTAAAATGTCCATACTCTTTGCACCAAAGTTCCTATTTTGGTGAGATATGCCCAGATATGTTTTTTTTTTTTTTAATGTTGTCTTAAATGTTCTAAATGACCACTGATTAGAGAAATGCAAATCAAAACAACTCTTAGGTACCACATCACACCTTTCAGATTGGCTAACATGACAAAACAGGAAAATTATGAATGCTGGAGGGGATAAAGGAAAGTTGGAACACTAATGCATTGTTGGTGAAATTGTGAACTGATCCAACCATTCTGGAGAGCAATTTGGAACTTTGCCCAAAGGGCTATAAAAATGTGCATACCCTTTGACCCAGCAATACCACTTCTGGGGCTATATCCCAAAGAGATCATACAAATGGAAAAGGACCCATATGTACAAAAATGTTTATAGCAGCACTTTCAGTGGTGGCAAAGAATTAGAAATTGAGGGGATGCCCATTAATTGGGGAATAGCTGAACAAGCTGTGGTTTATGAATTTGGAACTCAAAAGCTTATAGAACTGAATGTTGTAAACTAAAAATAAATAAATTTGTTTAAAAATGTTTTTTAAAAAAGCATCAATATCCCATTTACCAAAAAATTTATTAACAGAAACATTTCCTACGGAAGCAAAGAACTTATTAAGAATTTCTATTTCGGGCGGAGCCAAGATGGCCACATGAATACAGCATCTTACTGGAGCTCTCTCACAAGTTCTGTCAGATTGATATAAAAAAGTGAATTTAACCATATTGGAGAGAGATAGAAACTGCCGGCAGTCTGAGTAAGGCAAATTTCCAAGCCAGGAGAGTCTAAAAGGCTGACGGGACAAATCTGTAGGCTTGGACAGTGCTTGGCATGCAGAGCTGCTCCAGACAGCACCGAAGCAGAAGCGGCCGGCCGGGAAACCCACGTAGGAGACAGGCTGGGAGAAAGCCGGGTGCCCGAAACTGGCGGAGATCCCCAGGCCTCCCAACACAGGACAGCAGTCTGTGGAAGCAACAAGAGGCAGCGCAACGCCACGGGCCATGAGACATCAACTCCTGAGGCTTGCAGCCCAAAGGTATGAAACACGGCTTCTTGAACTTCCGGGAGACATAACAGCCAGGTAAATAGCTCTAATCCCTTTCCCCCTCAGCCAGAGAATTCCTCAGGAAAAAAAAAAAAACGCTGGAATAGAGGAGATAGAAGTGGGGCTTCAGTGGTCAAGTAATAGGAGTTCCTGAGTCTCAGAGGGGCAGAGCCAGCAGGGGTCAACACCAGGAGCCCAGACCTACTCTTACTCCCCCAGGGGAAGTGCCAGACACCAGCTCAAACAACAAATAGCTGAGACTACTGCTGAAGAGCAACAGTGCTGGAGAGCAACCCTAGGGGAAGAGACATCAGGCAGCCAGACCCCTCCCCCAAACCTCAGGAAACTGAAGGCTATAATTCACAAAGACAACAACTAGACTCACAATCCCCAGAAAAAGAAAGCTGGGACAGAGAGCCCTGAGCCCCAAAAGCAGAAATTTATTGCAAAGCCAGGAAAAGGCTAACCAACATGAAGAAAAACACACAAAAAAAAACCAAGGAACATTGATTCTTTTTATGGAGACAGGCATGATCAAAATATCAATTTGGAAGAGGATAGCAACGATACTATACCCACATCTGATACCTCAAAAGGGAATGTGAACTGGTCTCAAGCCCAAAAAGCATTACTGGAAGAGCTAAAGGAGAATTTTAAAAACCAAATTAGGAAGGTAAAAGAAAAATTGGATAAAAAAATCCACTGATGAAATCAAGTCCCTAAAGAATAAGATTGGTGAGAGGGCTACAGAGATTCAGAATCTAAATAGAGAAAATGACACCCTGAGAGGTAAAATCAACCAATTGGAAAAGGAGACTCAAAAGCAAAATGAAGACAGTAATTCATTAAAAATTAGAGTTGAGCAAGTAGAAGCTAATGAATCTATGAGGCATCAAGTAGTAGTAAAACAAAATGTAAAGAATGAAAAAATAGAAAGAAATGTGAAATACCTGATTGGGGAAACAACTGACCTGGAATATAGATCCAGGAGAGACAATTTAAGAGTTATTGGTCTACTGGAAATCCACGATGAAAAAAAGAGCCTTGACAGTATCTTCGAAGAAATTATCAAAGATAACTGCCCAGAGGTCCTAGAACCAGAGGGCAAAATAGTCATTGAAAGAATTCACCGATCACCCCCTGAAAGAGATCCCAAACTGAAAACACCAAGAAATATTATAGCCAAATTTCAGAATTACAAAGTCAAGGAGAAAATACTGCAAGCAGCCAAAAAGAAACAATTCAAATATCGTGGAACTACAGTCAGGATCACGCAGGATCTCTCAGCTTCTACATTAAAAGACAGGAGAAATTGGAATATGACATTCCAAAGGGCAAAGGAGCTGGGACTACAACCAAGGATCAACTACCCAGCAAAACTAAGCATAATTTTTCAGGCAAGGAGATGGACATTCAACGAAATAAGGGAATTCCAGACCTTCCTGATGAAAAGGGCAGAACGCAATGGAAAATTTGATCTCCAAATATAAAACTCAAGAGAAACATAAAAAGGTAGACAGGAGGGAAAACCCCCACAAACCTTATTAATCAATAAGGGCAAATTATTTGCATCTTTATATAGGATTACATCGTCTTATGTCAATCTTGAGAATAATACAGCTATTATGACAATTGAAAGGGATATACATAGACTGGGAATGCCTGTATAAAATAACTGACATAAGGATAAAAAACATAATTAAGAGATGTAAAGGGAGGGCTATGAGAGAAGAGGTAAGGAGGTAGTAGAAAACGGTAAATCACATCAAATGAAGAGGCACAAAAACACATTATAGTGGAGGGAAGGAAGGGAGGGAGAAGAGCAGTATTTGAGCTTTACTGTCATCTGATCTGGTTCAAGAAGGGAATAACATACCTTGATAGGTACAGAAATCTAACTTGACTCTGCTTCCCCTGGGGCTGTTCTCCAGCATTGTTGCTCTTCAGCAATTGTCACAGCTGTTTGTCATTTGTGCCGGTGTCTGGCACTTCCCCTGGGGGAGCAAGAGTAGGTCTGGGCTCCTGGTGTTGACCGCTGCTGGCTCTGACCCTCTGGGACTCAGGACCTCCCACTGCTTGGCCACTGAAGCCCCACTTCGGTCTCCTCTATTCCAGCATTTTTTCCCCGAGGAATTCTCGGGTGGGGGGGGGGGGGCGGTGCGGTTAGAGCTGTTTACTTGGCCATTATGTCTCCTGGAAGTTCAAGAAGCCATGTTTCATACCTTTGGGCTGCAAGCTTCAGGAGTTGATGTCTCAGGCTGCTGGCATTGCGCTGCTGCCTCTCATCGCTTCCACAGACGGCCATCCCACGTTGGGGGGCCTGGGGATCTCCGTTAGTTTCTGGAGCCCAGCTTTGTCCCAGCCTGTCTCGCACGTTTGTTTCCACAGCTGCTTCCGCTTTGGTGCTGTCTGGAGCAACTTCGCATGCCGAGCGCTCTCCCAGCCTACAGATTCGTCCCATCGGCCTTTCAGACTCTCCTGGCTTGGAAATTTGCCTCACTCAGACTTCTTGTGATTTCTAAGTCTCTCAAATCTGCTCAGATTCACTTTTTTATAGCAATCTGACAGAACCTGTGAGAGAGCTCCGGTAAGACACTGTTTTCATGCGGACACCTTGGCTCCACCCCCCATCAAATCCATATTTTATTCACCCTCAGAGACTATAACTTTTTCCCCAATTCTCCCACACATAACCCACCAGTTGCCCACAAACTTCCTATAAATGCCCTAGAATCCTATTGCACTGAGGTGTCTGAGGTAATTCAACATTGTTTCCCTCTATATACTTCTAGTTAAAAGCTTGAAGATATCACTACCAATTATATTTTCTTTCTCTTGGGACAAAAAAATGTTATACCAAAATGCTCAAAAGCTAATGTCATTGTTGATAGCTATGAGCCCATTTAATTTTGCCTCACTGAGGACTTGTTCCAGAAGTCATCTTTCTCCCAATGATTCAACTTTCTAACCACCTCTTTTTATCTAAACCAGTGAAATTTCAATTCCTGTTTCAGCCATGTTACAAAATCTGCAATCTGAAATCATATATGGCCAAATTCAATAGCCTTTTTTCTCAGTAATCCTTTTCCTAGACTAGCCTATACATCTGATACAATTAACAACCCCAATAACGCCAGATATTCTTTATGTCTTAGCTTCAGAGATCACATTTCTTCTAATAACTTACTTCGTCCTCTAGTTCTTCATTCGCTTCCTGACTAGGGGTATTCCACAAGTGTGTGTTATACATTTTTTCCCCTTATGTCTATGTCTTATGTAAATCACATTCATTAGCCTATCTTCAACTATTTCTATGTACATGATTGTGTATTATATATATATATATATTCACTGCCTCTAATTTTACGTCATTCCCTGGAGCTTTTTAATGTGGTTTCTCATCACCACCACTCTGCTTTGGCTGTTTTCTGAAAGGTTACTAAATGATTTTTTAACTCCTAAATTCCAGGGGCAGCTAGGTGGTGCAGTGAATAGAGCACTGGCCTTGCAGTCAGGAGGACCTGAGTTCAAATCCAGCCTCAGACACTTGAAACATACCAGCTGTGTGACCTTGGGCAAGTCACTTAACCCCAATTGCCTTGCCTCCCTCCCCCCCAAGAAAAAAAAATAACTGCAAAAGTCCATGTCTGTTTTGTCACCCCAGACATCTCTTAAGGTTTTGACATTGTTGAGAACAAACTCCTTCTGAATCGTTCTTTTCCCTTGAAATTCAGATCCTGTTATCTTCAGGTTCTCCTCTTTCCTGTGTGATTATTCTTGTTCAGCTTCCTTCAGTTTAAGCAGGGGATATGCTCAAAAGCTCTGTCCTAGACCTTATTTTCTCAACTTCCTTGGTTATCTCATCCACGCTTATTAGCTCAATTGTCACATCTTCACAAAAATCTCCAAAATTTATGTATCCAGCCCACATCTCTTCCCTGAATGTAGTCACATACCTAATGGCCTGCTAGACAGCTCTACACAGACATTGAACCAACACTTAGAATTCAAATGGATTCATTTTCCCCTTAAGTCTGGTCCTCCTCCTAACTTTCCCATTTTTCTTAACAGTGCAATCATCTTCTCAGTGACCTTAGTTCAAAACTTCAACATCATCTTTGATTTTTTTCTCTTTCTCACTCTTCACATTCATACACCAAGTGTTTAGTCTCTCCAACATCTCTCTAATCTAATACCCTTTCCTAATTCACACTGCCATCACTCTATTGAGTTCCTTATTACCTATGGCCTAGAATACTGCAACAGCCTCCTAATTGATCTGTTTGCTTCCCACCTCTTTCCAATCCAATCGACATGTATTAAGTGCCTACTATGTGCCAGTCACTGTGCTAAGTTCTGGGGATACAATTAGTAAAAAGAAAAGCAGTCTCTGCCATCAAGGAGCTTATAATCTAATGGCGGACACAATACGCAAAAGGAGGCAGTAAAAGAGAAGGGGAGATCAAGGAGTACCCAGCAGGGGGGAAAGAGTGAGGTTGCATTTGGAGATGAAACCAGGTAGAACAGCAGATATAGAGTGAAGTGAGCCAAAAAGTCCAGTTTATGGCCCCTATCAAGGAAGACGTTGGGAGGAGTGTGGTACTCAGTCCTCCAATCAGAGGAAAGAGGATGTTGAAGCAAGTGCCATCAATCAAGGCTTGAATTAGCAGCACAGCAATGAGCATAACCTGGGAGGGGCATGTGTTCCCTGGAGTTGAAACCAGGCAGGGAAACAGATACAGACACTTCACAACATCCAAGTATAATCACAGCAATCTTCTCCTTAAAAACTTTAGATGGTTTGTTACTGCTTTCAGGATAAAATTCATACTTCTTAGTTACACATTTAAGACTCTCCGCAGCACAGCTCCAACCTAATTTCACATTATTCCCCTTTGAAGACTATGTTCCAGCTAAACTGTTTTACCAGCTATGCCCTAACCATGACCTTCAAGCTCCATTTTCCATGTATACATGACATTCATTCTCCATAATTAGAATGCAATCTCTCCTCATCTTTGAGAGTTAAAACCCTTCTCCTATTTCAAAACTCAGATCAGTTATTTTCTGTCCATGGAAAATTCCATGATTCCTCCAGTTGAAAATGTTTTCTCTCCTCAAAATTTTGCTGAGCACTTTTATCTACAGATTTTTGCTCCTATAGTATAATATTTGTTACCCTTATCTGTTACTATCCATAACCCACATCTTTTTTCTGTCTGACCCCACCCCCAAGTAGACTAAGAGGCCTTTGAGGGAAGAAACAATATTACGTAACATTATTGTAGAGTACCTTGACACACAGTAGATAATAAATATGTTGAACACAAAGAGCCTGATTTGTTTAAGATCATTTAGTATCTTTTAAGACCCATAAAAATAAAGGGTACTAGTTCCTATCTCATGTTTGTCATTGTATTAGATTTTGAAATTATTTCCTATGTCTTAATTCTGAAGGATAAAAACATAATTAAGGATTACCAATTTGCCATGCTAACTAAACAGACTTTAAATCATATCCACACAAATTTGTTTATTAAAGTTCTAAGTGATCATAATACACATTCAACAACAACAAAAAGCATAAAATCATGTAATCGTTTATACCAACGTAGTTATTTTCTCAAGCACATATGGCAAAAATGTGATTTTGTATAAGTCTTTTCCTTATAAAACTTCAGGGCCTGGTGTCACACAGAAAAGTAAACTGTAGCAGTTATTGGCAGCCTAACATTCATAATAATTCAGGTACCACTTCATAATACGGCAATTGTTACATCAATAGTAGTGTCATTCTTTTCTTTTTGCTTGCTCCATTAATGAGCACTTATACAGTACTTCCCTCTAGTGGTTTCAGCCACTCTTGGCCAAAATCCCAAAATGAGTTTGGGCTTATTTAAAAGAAATGTATGGTTTTAGTATTTTTTTTTTAAAAAAAGATACATTTCATTTTGAGTATTAGCTAGAATCCGGTATATGTCTCGGCCAGCCATTTCCCTAGAATATAACAAAAAGTCAGGTACAACTGTACAATGCCCATAGACACAAACATTACTCTAAGTTTGCAATAAAATAGGATAGTTTGCAAAACAAGTCCTACTAGTATGCTGGTCCTTTAAAAAAGATTATATTTCCTGTGTTCCTGCAAATGAAAGTAGATCAGGTGACCTTTATTGTTTGTTCTTAAGATTTCTACAGCAGAAAGAAATTTTTTCCCCAGGTCAGAAAGTTCATAGACTAAAGTTACCAGGACTCCATCTGCCAAGCATTAATCCTCTATCTCTGGGATGATAAGGGATAGAAGACAGATAGTACTTAGGTTGTAAGAACTAGCACAAATTAATAACTTTCATTTAATTTCATTAATTTATTAACTATTTCATGGGTCTTGTTAAAAAAAAGTTGGGGAAAATTTCTCAAGTATCAGTCACCAAACCCATAAAGTGACTGATATGAAACATATACATACATGCATGTGTGTATATACATGAACATATGTATGTATGTGTGTGTGTGTATATAATGTGTGTACAAAAGTATGATGATAACTGCTAATATTACACAGGTGTTTAAAGTTTGCAAAACAGTTTATAAATTTTATCTCATTTTATGCTCTCATATGCTCTTGTTGAGTCATTTCAATTGTGTCTGACTCTCCATGGCCATATCTGGGGTTTTCTTGGGAAGTATGTACTGGAATGGTTTGCCATTTCCTTCTTCAGCTCATTTTACAAATGAGGAACCGGGGCAAACAGGATTAAGTGACTTGCTCGAGGTCACACAGCTCATATCAGAACCCAGATTTGAACTCGTCCTCCTGACTCCAGGGCCGACTCTATCCACTGCGCCACCTAGCTACCCATGGACTATATTACGAAAGTCTAACTGGTCAAATTCCCCAAGTCTTTCCTCTCTACAATTCATACTATCTATAGTTTCTATGAACAAGCAATTATTAAGTCCCTACTGTCTGCCAGGTATTCTGCCAGGCAATGAAGACAAACAAATGAAAAATACTCCCTAACCCTGTGGAACTAACAAAATAGTAATAATTCAATATATACATATATAGATATATTAAAAATTATGAAACTGATACATGATAATTACAACTTAGAGAGATACCAGTTAGGAGGATCTCACAATATTTCACAGGGAAACTAGGGTTTGATTTGAGCCTTTAGTAAGCTAGGGATTCAAAATAGGCAGAAGCAGAGATGGAGCGCCTTCAAGGCAAGGCATTCAAAGCACGGCTAGTACAAAGACATGGAGACAAAAAATGTAGTGTGTGTGAGGAACAGTAAAGAAGTTCTGGCTGAATTATACTGTAGATGAAGGACAGAGTAACATATAATATTGCTGGATAGGAAACGAAGTTATGAAATGCTTTAAATGCCAAACATAAGCATTGGCATTTGTTCTTACAAGTAGTAAAAAGCAACTGGACTTTGAGTAGCAGAGTGATATAATGAACTATGTGCTTTAAGAAAATCTTGTTGGCAGCTACTGGATGAACTGGATAGAGGAGAAATGAGAAGAAGGGAAACCAATAATAAGGCTATTATAATATTAAGTGAGGGCTATAATGACGGTCATAGCTATGAGAGGAGAAAAAAAGGGTGTGTGTGTATGTATATATATACATATATATATATATATATATATACACACACATATATATATATAAGAAATATTGTGGAAGCAGAAATGACAAAATTATTCAAATTTCTGGATATGTGCAATAAGGGAAAGTAATGAGTTAAAAATGTAACATAATTTGTGAACCTGGGTTTCTAGAAACATGGTGGTCCCCTGGACCAAAAATAGGTAATTTTGGAAGAGCAGAGAGTTTCTAGTAAAAGATAAGATGTTCAGAACATGCTGACTTTGAGATATCTATGGGGCATACCATTCAAAATATCCAATAATCAGTTGATACTTACCTCTAGCTTAAGGTAGAGACAAGAACTAGAGATAAATATATATATATATACACACACACATATATACATACATACATATATATATGTGTGTGTATATATATGTGTGTGTGTATGTATATGTGCATATATACACATATATACCCACATACACACACACTTAAATTAAAGCAACTTTGAGGCTTCACCTTACAGCGATAAAATTGGCAAAGTTGACAAAAAGGGAAAATGGGTACTGTTAAGTGTTTGGCCTAGCTACTGTGTAAAGCAATTCGGAACCTTGTCCAAAAAAATTACTGAACTGCGTATGTGCTCCTACTACTAGGTCTGTACTGCAAAGAGATCAAAAGTAAAGAAAAAAGTCTATATGTATAAAAATATTTATAGGGGTTCCCACAAATTAGGGAATGACTAAATAAAAATATTGTACATGAATGTAGTGGAATATTATTGTACATGAAATGAAGATGGTTTCAGAGAAACCTGGAAAGACCTGTATGAACTGAAATGATACACTGAAGTGAGCAGGATCAGAAGAACAATTTATACTCTAGTATCAATATTGTAAAAATTAACAATTTTGAAAGAGTTAAGAAATCTACTTAATGCAATGATCACAGAATGATTCCAGAGGGCTGATGATGAGTAATGCTGCCACCTCCTGACAGAGAAATGATGAACTAATTAAAAAATGGCAAATAGGGGAATCTGTTTTAACTTGATTATGCTTATTTCTTACAAAGGTTTTGCATTTCTTTTTGTTTTTCCCAGAGAGCAGAGGGGTGGGAGGGAGAAAAAAAGAAATGCCTGCTATTTGAAAAAAAGCCATAAAAAATTTTAAATAAATTTTGTTATAAGAGATCACTGGAAACTCTAGGAGGAGCAATTTCAGTTCAGGGATGAGGTTGGGGACCAGATCATAAACAGTTCAGAAGAGAGGAGAAACATCAAGGCACCAAATAAAAACAGTTACCCACCTCTTCCCGAACAGTATGGTTGAGTAAAGGGAAGAAAAATAAAAGATGATAGCTTGAGGAGATGGTCAGGACATCAGAGGGTCTTTTTAGAATGAGAGAGATTTGGGCATGTTTGTAAGCAGTAAGAAGAAGCATGTGTGTATGTAGATAAAGGAAAAGTGGGGGAGAGGGAAGGATGGTCAATTTGAGGGAGAAGAGAGAAGAGATATTTCAAGGATATAGATAGGTTGCCAAAGTGCCACTGCTAAAACGCAGGTCTGATCATGTCACTAGCCTGCTCAGGACATTCCAATGGCTCCCTCTGCTTGTAGGATCATACAAAATTCTCTGACATTTAAAGCCCTTTATAACCTTGCTCCAACCTACATTTCCAGCCCTATACATTATCCCCTAAACATCAGCCAAACTAGCCTTATTACTGTTTTCCACATGATAAATCATCTCTCATCTCCATGCTTTCGTATGTCCCCCCATAGCTAGAATGTTTCCTCCCCTCACCAACTCCCTTTAGAATCTCTAGTGTCCTTGAAAGCTCACCATAAGTATCTCCTTCTTCATGGGGCCCCTCCTGATTCCCCATACCTACTTGTGACAGCTACCAAAAGAGTTTAACTTCAATATGTGCATTTATTTTGCATGGTACCAACCTCACAGGACTCTTGGAAGGAGAGCATTTTGCAAACCTTCAAGTGCCAAATAAATTGCAGTTATCATAATATTTTATGTATATTTATATGTTTACTTTTTGTCTCCTTCTACATGTAAGGAGAGCAGGGACTGTATAGCATTTCTCTGAATACCCAAAACATAGCATGAGGCCTTGTACATAACAGGAATTTAATAAATGTTGATTAATTCATTCTCTGTGTTAAAGTTATCAATAAGTGATTATTGTGCTATTATTTCCTTTAAGATACTTTACTTCTACTGTTTTCATAAGCAAGACTGGCTTCTCTTTTCTGACCTTGTACTTACTTCAGTTCCAACAAAGAAAGCCTCAGCAGAAGTATAAGGGATGTTACCAGGCTAGATTAGTTCATGAGATGTCTGTTTAAATAATAATTTTAACAATATCCCAAATAAACCACACTATGTAGATAATGTGTCCTTATATGCCTTGCAGTGGGGAAGAATACCCAATCCTAAACACCTATATTGGTTTCCATGCAAAGTAAATCTTCACCTTGGGCACATAAGAGCATACATCATAGAGACCCTAACAATGCAAGTTCTACTTGAAGAATCACTGGGAGGAAGCGATTCCATTGCCCTTCTCCCAGACCTTTATTACTCACAGACCTTTACTAACATGGTATATGGTGTAAGCTCAACATATAAAGAAATTATTTATATATTCCTCTACCCCACACTGGTTTTTTTTTCCAACTTTGAAAAAATTTTGTTTAAAGTCTTGAGTTTCAAATTATATTTCTCCCCTCCCCCACACAAGATAGCAAGCAATCAAATATAGGTTATACATGTCCAGTTATGTAAAACAGTTGCATGTTAGTCATTTTGTAAAAGAAGACTCAAATGAAAGAAAAAAGAAAGTGAAAAACAGCATGCTTCAGTCTGTATTCAATCAACATCACTTCTTTGGTAGTATGCTTCACCATTAGTCCTTTGGTATTGTCTTAGATCATTGTATTGCTGAGAAGAGTTAAGCCATTAACAAATCTTCACCAAATAATACTGATGTTACTATGTACAGTGTTCTCCTGGTCCTGTTCACTTCACTATGTATCAGTTTATGTAAGTCTTTTCTGGTTTTTCTGAAATCATCCTGCTTGTCATTTCTTATATTACAGTAATATTCCATTATAATCGTATACCACAGCTCGTTTAGATATTCCCCAATTGATGGGTATCTCTTTGATTTCCAATTTTTAGCCACCACAAAAAAAAAACTACTATAAATATTTTTGTCCTTTCCTCTTTTTTTGGCTATCTTTGGGATATAGACCTATTAGTGGTATTGTTAGATTAAAAGGTATGCACAGTTTCATAGCCCTTTGGGCACAGTTCCAAAATTGTTCTCCAGAATAGTTGTACTAGTTCACAACTCCACAAACAGCACATTAGTGTCCCAACTTTCCCACAACTCTTCCAACATCCAACATTTTCCTTTTTTGTCATATTAGGCACTCTGGTATGTGTGAGGTGGTACCTCAGAGTTGTTTTAATGTGCATTTCTCTAATCAAAAGTGATATTGAGCACTTCTTCATATGCCTATAGACAGTTTGATTTCTTCCTCTGAAAACTGACTGTTCATATCCTTTAACCATTTATCAATTGGGGAATGGCCTGTATTCTTATAAATTTGACTCAATTGTTGCAAAAAAAAAATTTTCCTGTTTTTCTGTTTTCCTTATAATTCTGGTTGCATTGATTTTGTTTGTGCAAAATTTTAATTTAATTTTATATCAGGGCTGTCCAACCTTAGGTTTTTATTGAAACAAGAGACAATATATTTTGATTTGCCATTTTAGTCAGAACTCTGCAGAAGTTCGGCTTTGTTTCGGGCATTTATATAAATTTCTATGCTTGTAGGCAGGCCACATAACTTGCACTGAGGGCTGCATGCAGCCCGCAGGTGGCATTTTGGACAGCCCTGTTTTATATGATCAAAATTATCTACTTTACATTTTGTAATGCTCTTTATATCTTCTTTGGTCCTAAATTCATCCCTTATTCATAAATCTGACAGATAAACTATTCCATGTTCTCTTGTTTATGGCATCACCCTTTATGTATAAATCATGTATCCATTTTTACCTTATATTGGTATATGCTTTAAGTTGCTCGTCTATTCCTAGTTTCTGCCATACTGTTTTCCAGTGTACCTAGCAGTTTTTGTCAAATAATGAGTTTTTATTCCAAAAATTTGAATCTTTGGGTTCATCATATACTACATTACTATGGTCATTTACTATAATGTAATTTTTACCTAATCTATTCCACTGATCCACCATTCTATTTCTCAGCAAGTACCAGATTATTTTGATAATTACCATTTTATAATACAATTTGAAATCTGGTATGGCTACACCACCTTCTTTCAAATGTTTTTTCAATAATTCCCTTGGTATCCTTGAGCTTTTGTTCTTCCAGATGAATTTTTTTCTTTAAAATAATTTTTAATACTTTGATTGGTATAGCACTGACTAAATAGATCAATTCACATAGAATTGTCATTCTGATTACATTGGCTTAGCCTACCCATGAGCAATCACTCTGACTTTATTTGTGTGAAAAGTGTTTTATGGTTGTATTCATATAGTTCCTGGGTTTCCCTTGGCAGGTGGAATTTCTCTTTCTATATCCTGCTGCTGGACTTTGTTGGTAATATACAGAAATGCTGATGATCTGTGTGGGTTTATTTTGTATCATGCAACTCTGCTAAAGTTGTTAATAATTTCAACAATTTCTTTTTAGTTAATTCCCTAGGATTTTCTGATTATAACTTCATATCATATGGAAACAGTGACAGTTTTGTTTTTTCATTGCCTATTCTAATTCCTTTAATTTCTTTTTCTTCTCTTACTGCCATAGCTAACGTTCCTAGTACAATATTAAATAATAGAGGTAATAATGGGCATCCTTGCTTTACCCTTGATTATACTGGATAGGTTTCTAGTTTATCCCATTACAGATAATGCTTGCTAGTAGTTTTGGATAAATATAACTTATCATTTTAAGGTAAGCTCCATTTGTTCCTATGCTCTCTAGTGTTTTTAACAGAAATGGGTGCTGTATTTTGTCAAAGGCTTTTTCTATTGAGAAAATCATATGATTTGTTAGTTTTGTTATTGATATGGTCAATTATGCTGATAGTTTTCCTAATATCTAACTAGCTCTGCATTCCTGGTATGAATCCCATCTGGTCATAGTGAATGATCTTCACAATATATTGCTATAATATCCCTGCTAGTATATTATTTAAATTTTTGCATCAATATTCATTAGGGAAATTGGTCTATAATTTTCTTTCTCTGTTTTGAATCTTCCTGGTTTCTCTACCCCACTCTGATAACAGCCTATGCTTGCTGTATGTAGGGGAAGACTAGACTGAGACTAATGGTATCAATACAAATGAAAGAACAATACTTACAAGCAAAAGATAGGTTATTTTTGCCAATATGTAACAATTCACAAATAAGGAACAAGAAAGTTCAAATGAAAGACATTTAGAATATGTACACATTAAATTTAATATATCTTAAAAAAGAAAAGGGAAAACAGTCATCCCAGATACATTGAAATATATGGTAGAAATATTTAACAAATAGCAATAAAATCAAATCAGTGTTTTCAATACTGCAATGCAAAAATCGGTTCTTGTGGCCTCAAATATGCACTGCTCTTTAAAAATTTTTACAAAGAATTATTCTCTTAATAAAACAAAACTTCTTTAAACATAAGTATATTTCCTGATAATAAAAACAGATTAAGAAGTGTTTAGATCAATTCCTGCATGCTAAATTTATAAATGTTGTAAAAATTGCAGGAAAAAACTATGACACTCTATCACAAAATGACCTTTGGTGCCATTATTTGTGACAGAATATTAGGAGAGGTTGGTCCACTGGTTTGCCCCCAAATGGATTGTCTTTTGTTCTCAGGACAAATAAGATACAAAATAAACATTAAATTTTACCCAAAAAAGGTCATTGCCATAAAAATAGCCTATAAAACAATCAAACTTAAAATGCTTCCCTGAAAACTATAATTCACTGTTTGTTGAAAATAAAAACATTTCTTTTCAAGAATTCTAAACAGACACTTCTGTAGGTTTTGCGTGCTTCAGCAGACAACCAAGAATGAGTTTAGTAATATAAAACATGGAGATAAAGAAGGACTATTTTCAAGCAACTACAACAGCTATGAATGCTGCTTGTGACAATACAGACAAATTATAACATGTACCTTAAATGTTCCATTACATGGATACCAATATAATCAGTCATTGCCTTCTGAGTACACTCCCTTGCCCATGTTCCTTTGACATCTGAAATACTGGTTCTGAAACGGTTCCCAGGAAGAAGTGGGGATAAGCAAAAGGCACTTCACTATTGATTCAAACGTACATGGGCCAGAAGAAATAAGCATGGCCAAGGGCTTCTGGCAGGCCTTTCACTTGTCCAGCTCCTACAGACTTTTCTCTCAAAAAGGGGAAACTAATCAAAAGCTAACAACTATGATACGCCTCCATTTCTGGGTCAACTGAAGAAAGTACTGACTGGAAATCTTGAGTCTCGAATGCCAGAGACTGTTGGTATAGCTTTTCTTTGTAGCTCTAGGCAGAATTTCCACACCAGTAGCTCCACACAGTTATACACATTTCCTTTAAGACCTTTTACTTCTCCATCAAAGTCATCAATCCTCAATATTCTGAATCTCTATATTTGTAATCATTAGTATTACACTTAATACTAATAAAGATTCCCAGTTTAAGTACAATCTGAAAGAATAACAATCTTTCCCACATACAAAAAATAAACAAATGGAAAAAAAAAACAGATCTTCCAAGTTAAGCCTCACAATTCTAAAAACTTAGCTCAGAATGAAAGACACATTTCAAACTCACCTGTATGCTGCCAAACTCCACATTCTCATAATGGAAATGTGCACATTCTGCCATCTTTGGAAAGTGACCTTTAGCAAAGGGCAACCTAAAACACATGAAAAGAAATGGGTAACAAATAAGTTTCTGAATACCCACAGAATAGTGAATCTACTTAGAAAATTATAAGGTATGTGAGAGCTTGCACATGCACACACACACACACACAGCCAGGGTGATTCACTGAAACAAAAAGTAGTCAATTTCAGCACAAGGGGCAAACAAAACAAAACAAAAAAAAAGCATTCCTATGGGCTCTTAACCAAGATACAAAGTCAATGCTCACAGGAAAGCATAATTTTAAGAAAACTACCAAAACTCTTTTGTGAACAGAAAGTTTCTAACTGGCAGCAATAATAAGACCAAATATATAAAATCACAATTTTACCTGTGAATGTTGTCACAGCCCATAAGTCCAGGATTGGTGGATCTAAGAGTGCAGAATGAACATTTTATCCTTTGGCTTTTCAATTCCTGAAGCTGAGACCTAACTACTGACAAAGACACATACTATACCCAAGAGAAAGGTTTGAGCCCACAGGCTATTCTGCTTAAAGCCTGTACAACCAGCTATAAATATTACACACAGATAGTTGATAGAGATTTCTTGCTTCTCTAAGACAAAAAAGATATAAAACAATCTATTCATTCAATCCTAGAATGTACAGCTAACTTTTATAACAACATCAAACAATGAATAAAGGGGGTCAGAAGAATATAAAACTTCCTTCTTTTAGATGGAGAGTCAATGCTACATGATGTTTTAAAAATAAAATTAGCTTAAGTGTTTGTAAACTCAATAATTGGAATGTCTTTTCATTCAACAACCTGAATTTAGAGACCAACTCTCCCTCGGCAATACCATAGCAACCTCCATAAAAGTGGTTAAAAGTTATGTCTATGGAACAATGAAATCAAATGAAACATTTTAGCAGCTAAAAGAATCAATTTGTAAAAATGACTTAAAATCTTAGAAAAATTATTGCTTACTTTTTCACGTGTTTAACTTTCATACTTGCTGTACTGCCACATGCCTTAAGAGAGTCTCCAGGAATATCTGGGACATCTGCTCCTCTTGCCTAAAGAATAAAAGAAAAGAACAAATGATTTGTAAACATTTTGATAGTAAAATAACTTAAAACAGCAACATGGGGTTATTTCAGTAGTTGTCAGACTGCATTATAGAAACACAAAAGTAGGAGAGACATATTTGGCTTTGCCCATGAAGAAAGCCCTCAGCTAACTTGCTCTAACTTTTCTATCTTTTCAAATCAAGCTTAAATTTATACTTGCTCAATATGAGAATTATACGGGTACCAAGGAAGAAATTTCCATGGCACCACTACTACTTCTTTAAAGGAGCTTGGGTATATCAGGTCGGCCACAAGTTTTTGAGTTCCAAATTTTCTCCCCCCACCCCAAGACAGCATGTGCTCTGATATAGGTTCTATATATACCTTCACATTAAACTTATTTTCCCAATAATCAAGTTATAAAGAATAATTATAAGCAACACAATGAACCATGAGAAAGATGAAACAAGACCAAAAATAAAATAAAATAAAATTTTTTAAAAAGAGAGAAAAAATAGTTTTCTTCAGTCTGCATTAGACTCCATAATTCTTTCTCCGGATATGGACAGCCTCTTCCACCATGAGTCTTTTGGAGCTGTCTTAGAACCTTGCATTGTTGAGAAGAGCCAAGTCTATCAAAGTTAGTCATTAAAGAAGCAATGTGTCTGTGGTTATGTACAATGTTCTCCTGGTTCTGCTCCCTTCACTCATCATCAGATCATATAAGATGGAGAACACACTTTCAAAAGGCATCTAAGAGTTTGAGGTAAGGAAAAGGGGAAAAAAATGAGCTGTTGGGGAATAACCTCAACTTTGTTGGTGAAATTGAAGGCAAGAGCTGGAGAGACTGAAGATCACATTGAAAATGAAGAAAAGAGCAAACTCTGAGTTTGAGAGTTGAGAGAGAAAGGTGAAATGGACAACAGATTATGATCAGACAAAAGCATTCTAGATTTCATGAGCGTGGATGTGGAACACTTGTGGGTGATAGCTACATCAAGTGTATGACCATCTGTGTTTGTATAGCTGTAGTGGGGTGGAAGAGTAGGCCATGGGAAATTAGAAAACTGAGGAATTGTGAGCTTAGAGGATTTAAGGGAGTCTCAGTATGTATGCTGAAGCTCTCTAGAATGAGAACAAGAGTTAAGGAAAAGATGAAGACTGTATGCCAGGCAAAGAACTTATCTGGACACAGAGTATCCAAGAAGTCTATAGAATAAAAAAAAAAACATCCAGAATCTTGATTGGGTGATTAATATGGATTGAATAAATCTCACATGGGGAAAAGTTATTGAGGTACACTGCAGAGTTGGGT
The DNA here is from genome assembly GCF_011100635.1 of Trichosurus vulpecula. Classification (NCBI taxonomy): domain Eukaryota; kingdom Metazoa; phylum Chordata; class Mammalia; order Diprotodontia; family Phalangeridae; genus Trichosurus; species Trichosurus vulpecula. Next base: position 169,890,706 of record NC_050574.1, read on the forward strand.
GAGCCTGCAGGTGGCAAAGAGGAACAAGAAGGCAATGCAGGTGAGAGGAAATGGGAGGGAAGCTGGCACAGTGCATGAAAATACAACCAGTAATAGAAAGTATAGCCAGAGAAGCTGTATAATAAAGAGAGAATCAGGACTTGAAGAGGGCAAGAAGTTGGAGGAAGCAAAAAATGTTCAAGATGAAATCTAGTTTTTTACCTATCGAAGAGGCATGCCAGAGAGCACAGTAGGACGGTTTGGTAGTTTCAGTGTGGGAGGCTTCAGGATTCGCTGAGGAGGATGTAAATAAGCAACAGTCAATAGGAGTTACAGAGTCAGGTTTAAAAAACTATAGCCAGAGGTTCAGAATCACTGAGTTGGGCAGAGTAAAACAGGATGAAATGTTAATCACTGAGGAATGAATTAAGGCACAGAGTTGGGAGATGGAGCGCCATGAATGAGGAATAGGAAGGCCAAGGTTCCTGTATAATATGTGGAGAGGATATCTTGTAAGAAGACCAGAAGGGGAGCTTTAAGTACAAGAGGACTTCATCTGATCCTAAAGGTAACTGCTGTTGCTCATTATTCATTTTCGAAGAGGACCAATGACACCATGGGGTGATGTCTTAACTTGCTCATGAACTGGATTTAAGTGAAGCAGATTTGCACAAAGTTACTGGCCTCACTCTCTCTTTCAGAGCTATTTAAGTGCAGGCACTGTGACTTTATCTTACTAGAGGTAATAGGGACCACTAGAATTTCTTGAGCAGCAAAGTGGTAAGGTCAGAACTGTACTTTAGGAAAATCATTTTGGCCAGCAAGTGGAGGATAAAATAAAATGGGGAGAGATTTAAAGTAGGGAGACCAACCTGAAGGATATTGCAAAGGTTATAAAGTTTAGAAAAACTGTGTTTGCAATCTAGGTCTTTCCATTAGACTTCCTGCATCTTTAAAATGAAATGCATTTAAGTGTTATCCAAACTATGAACAGTAGAGTGCAGCAGTTCCCAATGAAAATATTAATGAAATGAAGAAAAAACTAATACAAAAAGCTGGCTATTAAGTCACTTCCTTTATGCAAGCAAATACTGTAAATTCTATAGGCCATCTGGATTACTCATCAAGAGTTTCAGGGCCAAGACATAAGTCTAAAAGACAAAATGAGTGTTCACACTTCTCTGAGTAAAGAAAGTAGCCACAGTTTCAGGGAGGAAATGGAGGAAATGAAGAAAATAAGAAATCACAACAAACTGGTAAATTCTTTAAAAGAATTTGCTCATTAAACGAACAGATCATAAGGAACATGCATATTAAGGAAAAATGAGTCTTTTGAAACATTAAAGTATTTGTAAAATTTACTTGTTTAATAGAACTTCATCTTAACATTAATCTTTTCAGTAAGCAGGTTTATTTTTATTTCTAACTATGCCACTACCCTCTATGGAAAATGCATTTACTATAGGTTTCTATTTCTCCAATTTATAAATGATGTCTATATAGAATGTAATATTTTATCTTAGGACTTTTAAAAATATTATTAATTTGATAAAAATACAAACATAACCAATTAAACTTGCTATTTGAATTTACATAAATGAATTTCAATACTTTTTAGTCATATACTATGTAGTAAATCTCTATCAGAATTCTTTGTTCACTCATTTTCTCTTCTGTTTTTATACAGAGTATATATTCTGTTATCCTGTTTAGTTTGCTTTTAATCTCCACATCATTTCACAAATTATTTAATTATTTAATAATCCCAGGGGAAAATGTTCATTCTTACTAATAATCAAAAAGATAAAACTGAAACAATCCATAAGTACTACTCTCCCATCCATCAAATGGACAAATATGGTTACAAGTGATAAAATTCATCACCAACAGGGATGTAGATGAATGGTCAACTCGCTCATTCATCGTTCCTGGAATTAAAAACCAATAAAACTTTTTTTGTAAATTAATCTAGAAAAGTGAAATGAAAGTTACAAAAATAATCAAACACTTTAATTTGATCGTTTCTTATAAATAACCTTGAAGTATTATTTCTTTAAATGTTTTCAAAGATTTGTGTAACAGCTTTATTCCTACCTGGAAGGACTCTAAATGTCCAACAAAAGGGGAATAGTTAAATAAACTAAAAAACATGAATACTATAATGTAAATAAGGTTAATAAAGGTGGATATAAAGTTTTATAATTTATGAATTTATAAATATAAATACTTGGACATCTAATTAAGGAATGGACAGGTTAAATATCCATCATAACCTCCATATTGGCTCTCTGATATATTCCAAATATTAGAAACATCCTGATTGGACAGGCATAGCAGAAGCTTATACAGGTGCCACTATACTCTACAATTGTACACAAAAAGCAATTACCACTTTTCTAAGGGAGATTAAACTCTATCAGTAGTTATTTGAAAATGGATAGGAGGCATCCTTCTTGCCAATAATCAGATAATAAAGGTTGGCAAATGATCCAAATAAGTTAATTTACATTGAGAGTCACCAGAGAGGATGGCCATAAATGAATTAATATTAATTTAGGAAAGAGTCTTTCAATGAAGTGCCACAAGAATCTCTCACTGGCCCTGTGATGCATTTTTATCTATGACACTGATGAACACAAAATGGCATTCTTGCCATTATCAGATAAAGCAAAGGTGAGAAGGATAGGTAATATTGTATAACAATATGATAGGGTGATGCACTGAATTGAAAAAGATTAAATTTAACAGAGATAAGCTAAAGTTTCACACTTTCAATAAAAAATGGCTAAACAACAGTTCTTATGAAAATATCTAGAAGATGGTGGCTGGAGAGCAGGGACTTGCTTAAGCTCTCCCCCAAATCCCTCCAAACACCCGTAAAAAATGGCGCTAAACAAATTCTAGAGCTGTGGAAACCACAAAATAGCAGAGGGAAGTAGGTCTCCAGGCCAGGATGGCCTGTGTGGTCACTGGGAAGGGTCTATCACATGGCGAGGGGAGTGGAGCGCAGCCCAGCGTGGGCTGTGCCTGCACAGACCAGAACAGGAGTTGGCCCGGAACAGGCCTCAGGACCACGAATCACTGAGCTGTGGCACTTACCAGACTTCTTAACCCACAAATGTCAAAGACCATGGAGCAGGTTAGTGGGAAAACTGCTAGACGGGGTCAGAAAGCAGCCTGACCCCAGCCCTGGGGGTGGTGGAGGTGGTGCGCAATGGTGACAGCAGCAGCAAGAAGCTCTGCTGCTGCTTCCAGACCTCCAGTGTCAGCTACTTCTGGAGTCGCTGGCTCACACAGTGGGAGGAAACAAACATATATGTGTGTGAGTGTATGTATATATGTGTGTGTGTGTGTGTGTATGTATATATGTATGTGTGTGTGTATATATGTATGTGTGTGTGTGAAAATAAAATCAAATTAAGGGATGAGAGAGGAATATACTGAGAGAGGGAGCAAGGGAGAGATAGAATGGGGTAAATTATCTCACATAAAAGTGGCAAGAAAAAGCAGTTCTGTAGGAAGGGAAGAGGGGGCAGGTGAGGGGGAATGAGTAAATCTTGCTCTCCCTGAGGAGGGAATACCATACACACTCAATTGGGTATCTTACCCCACAGGAAAGAAGGAGGAAGAAGATAAAAAAGGGGGGATGAGTGAAGGGAGGGCAGATAGGGGGAGGAGGTAATCAAAGACAAACCCTTTGGAAAAGGGACAGGGTCAAGGGAGAAAATTCAATAAAGGGACATGGGTTAGGAAGGAGCAAAATATAGTTAGTCTTTCACAACATGAGTATTGTGGAAGGGTTATACATAATGATACACATGTGGCCTATGCTGAATTGCTTGCCTTCTCAGGAAGGGTGGGTGGAGAGGGAATAGGGGAGAGAATTTGGAACTCAAAGTTTTAAAAACAGATGTTCAAAAACAAAAAAAAAGTTTTTGCATGCAACTAGGACATAAGATACACAGGCAATGGGGCATAGAAATTTATCTCGCCTTACGAGAAAGGAAGGGAAAAGGGGATGGTAAGGGAGTAGGGTGACAGAAGGAAGGGCTGACTGGGGAACAGGGCAACCAGAATATACACCATCTTGCAGTGGGTGGGAGGGTAGAAATGGGGAGAAATTTTGTAATTCAAACTCTTGTGAAAATCAATGCTGAAAACTAAACATATTAAATAAATTTTAAAAAAATAAATTAAAAAAATAGACACAATCCTGGCATAGGCCTCATATCATAAATGGACTATTGTGATAATATTCTCAGTCTGTCTCACAGGCTCATCTCTCTCTACTCCAATCAATCCTCTGCTCAACTCTCAAAGAGATCTGTCACTCTCTCCGAACTCAATGAACTTCAGTAGCTCCCTATTACTCCCTGGATCAAATATAAAATACTATTTGGATTTTAAAGTCCTTCACAATCTGGTCCCCACATACTTTATAATCCAGTTACACAGCTACACTACTCTGGACTCTCAAAGAACAACTAATAAAAAAGAGGAAAAAGCAGTTGAGGAAAACTACTCAACCCATCCAAAAGGTTGGCATTTTGTGTAGTGTTCCACACTTACAATATTTAAAGTAAAAAGATGAATTGGCGGCCAGGGACTGGATTGGTTTGGTAAATGAAAAGAAATTCTTTCAAATCAGTCAAGTTTCTTGATCTACTTTATGTTGAAAGTACTAAGCCTTGATAACCTCTTCCCTCGAAGGAAATGCCTAAGACATGAAGTAGTGAGAAATTCTTCTCAGATTAATCCACAAATTGGATAATTGGTCCTTGAGTAATCAAAAGCTATCCATAGAGTAAAACCTGAACAATTCAAACTTTCTTTACATACAGGAATTAGAATGAAGTTATCTTTTGTGTCATGATGCTTAATTTTTTAACAAATCATTTTAAATCAAAACCTCTACTAGATAACAGCTAAAATTACTGTCTTTACAAGTAAATAATAAGCATTTATTAAGGATTTGCTATGCTGCCAGAAACTATACTAAACACTAGGAACACAAATGCAAACAAAAAAGAGAAAACTATCCTTTATTAAGCAGAGAAGGCTGCTCTGGAAAAAGAAATCTGGTGACTCAAGAGTGGAGCCCAGAAGGAAAGAAGGGCACAGCTGGCCCAGGCCCTTCCTTAAAAATGGAGGTTGAGATAGAAATTGACAGAAACAGAGGAAAAGGTCACAGGGGCAAGGACAGAGGAATATTTTTTTAATCCTAACCTCCAAATTTTGAATAAATGTTAGTATCATAAAAGGGCCAGATTGACCATTATGAAAAGTAAAGCTGCCTATTCAAAGAAAAATAAACAAAATGTGAATTTTATTCTTCTTATTCACGTCTGTTTGACAAGCAATAATATAGCTATTCTTACAATCCTTGATTCTTTTTTTGTTCTGTTTTAATTTTAAGGGCTGAGCAGGAGTATCGTTCTGTGTAAGAAAGGTTCTGAGAAATAGTGAAGCAAAAAGTCTGGTGAATTAGGATTATAACCCAGAAAGGAACAAAGGAATGAACATAACTGGAATGAGAACTTCCTTAAATATGGAAGTTCTGAACAACTTTAATAGTTGAGAAATATTCAGTGTTCATGGCTAGGCCAAGCCAATATAATAAAAATGACAAAACTACCAATTAATTTATACTTTTAATGCTATATCAATCAAATTACTGAGGGGATACTTTGTAGAACTTGATAAAATAATAACAAAATTCATTTTGAAAAATGAAAAATTCAGAGTTATCAAAGGGAAGCAATAAATACAGGGAAAAAGGAAGAATAGTACTTCCATACCTCAAACTATATTATAAAGTAGTAGTCATCAAAACCATCTAGTGATGGTTAAAAAATAGAAAGATAGGATTTTGGGAAAATGGAGGAGTATGCCCAAAAATTCCAAGCTCTCAAGATTTCCCCCTGAAAAGTGATGAAATAGTGCCTCAGGGCAAGTAGTAAAAATAAATAAGAGTAGGAGCAGAACAGGGGTCCACCTGGATAATGGGAGATCTGAATAAAAATCCAGAGGTTTGGTACTTGTGAGGAATAAACACCTCCAAGCTAGGGGCCATTTAAACAACAAGCAGCATGCCCTGGGATTAGCTAGGTGGGGAAGCTGCCTCAGTCCCAGTCACAGGAACTTTTACCCCCAGAGGCAATGAGGGGAGTTTGGCATCTGAGTTGGGGAGATCTAGGGAACCTCTGCTGATAAGGAACTAACAGATCCAGCTGTGCTGCACAGACACAGCCAGGAGGCAAGAAGGAACCAGCACTAGCCCATGACTGCAGAAGCAGTGCAGCTAGAAGCAGCTGGCTATGGGCACTTACAAGTCTTGGTTTTGGTTCTAGGCTAGAGCGGAGAATCAAAGGAGGATCTGAGGCTAGAGGTACCATCCATCATGCCCCAGAACTAGAAGTAATTACAAAATCTAAACTACTACAGATAATATTTTTTTAAAAAGGCACAAGCAAAGGAGGAAGAATACAACTATATAGAGTACTACAGGAATAGAGAAAACCAGGGTTAGTCTTCAGAGGAGGACATTAAAGCAAAGAAATCCTCTTCTGCCCCGAAGAGTATGTCAAATAGTCACCCACTCAAAAAAAATTCATAGAACTTTAAAAAGACTTTAGAAATCAAATGATATTGAGGAAAAACTAAAAAATAAAATAAAATAAAATAAGAACAATCCAAGAAAAAACAACGATATTAGGAAAAGAAAGTCAACCAATTAGAAAAGGAGAACCAGAATCTTAAGGAAGAAAATGACTCCTTAAAAATCAGAATTGGGAAAGGGGAAGCCAAAAAAGTTATAAGATATCAAGAAAACATGAAACAAAATATAAAGAATGAAAAAATAGAAGAGAATGTGAAACATAAGAAAAAAACTGATCTGGAGAACAGATCAAGAAGAGAAAACACAAGAATAAACAGACTACCTGAAAGCTATGACCAAAAAAAGAATCCTGATACAATAATATAAGAAATAAATTAAAGAAAATTGTCCTGAAGCATTAGAACAAGAGGGGAAAATAGAAACAGGAAAATTCCACTGATCACCACCTGAAAGGGATCCTACCAGGAAAACTCACAGGAATATTATAGTCAAATTCTGAAACCCCAAGCTTAAGGATGAAATATTATAAGCAACAAAAAGACAACAATTTAAATATGGCAGTGCCACAATTAGAATCACACAAGACCTAGCAGCAGCAAAACTAAAAGACTGCAGGTTTTAGAACAATATATATCAAAGAGAAAAATAACTGGGGTTCCGGCCAAAAACATCATACCCAGAAAAGCTAAGCATAATCCTGAATGAAAAAAAATGGACTGAAAAAATGGACATTTAAAGAATTATCAGGCTTTCAGGACTTGTTTTTAAAAAATGACATAAGAGCCAAAAGAAATACAAGGTGCATACCAAAGACTAAAAGGGCAGAATGTTTACCTTTTATGTATATAAAACATATGTCTAAGATTGTCACTGGGTAGTTTATGAGAAAGACTGAGGTAGAACTGAGTATAACGGCTTTGAAAATTGTAACGGTTTAGGAACAGCTAAAAAGAGTAATTATCTTATACAAAGAAGTACAAGAGGAAGAACCAATACAGAATTAGGTAGGGGAAAGGAGCTGTTAGTTCTGGAAACCTGCTTTCATTGGGAATAGGTTCAAGACGACTCTCTCTCTCTCTCTCTCTCTCTCTCTCTCTCTCTCTCTCTCTCTCTCATATTATATATATATAGTATAAAAGTCTTCTAAATTCTAAAAAAAAAAATATGTAAAGGAGTCAGGAGGAATAGGAAAACAGATCAGGAATTGAATTTGTCAGGGAAAGTATATGTATGTGTATATGTATATATTTGTATATATCTACATCTATATATAAATATGTCCCCACTTAACTGTAGCTTGGGGTAGGGGTAAAAAAGAACAAAGTAAAAAGTGTACAACAGAGAAGAAAAGAAAATTTACAAGGAAGCAAAGAAGAGATGGACAGCTCTCAACACAACATGTAGAGTTTATCATATAGGCTTTCCTGAAATGGAAATTTATTGCTATATTTTTTGAATTCTCTCATACGTTCTGCTGTGTACATGCCATGTTTTTTTTCTTTTCTTATCTTGTATTTAAGTTTCAATATTTAAGTTTATAATAAGTTTCTTTTCCTTTACTATGTATTTAAATTTTAGTATTTTTTTAAAAGAGGTAAATCAATGGAATAAATTAGACAAGGGAAAATCAGAAACAATGAAATTCAATAGCTTAATATTTGACAAAGTGGAAAACATAAAATATCTCAGGAAAAAAACTCCTTATTTGCTAAAAACTGCCAGCAGTCTGGCAAAAATTAGGCTTAGACCAACATAATATTTCATAATACATTCTAAATGGATATGCAACCTTAATTGAAAAGACTATATTATACAACAATTAGAAGAGAATCAGATCATACACCTCTCACAGATATGGGGAAGGAGATGTATTCTTAACCAAAAATGAGAAAGAACCAATTATAAAAGATAGAATGGATAACATTGCTTACTTGAAACTGAAAAGCTTCTGCACAGACAAAATTAACACACCTAAGATAAGAAGGAAAGCAGTCAAATTGAAAAAAAATCACTATCTAAATTCTCTGATAAGGGTTTAGTGTCTAAGATACATAAACAATAAACACATTTAATACTAATACCCATTTAATACTAATACCCAAAGGACATGATCAAACAGTTTTCAAAACCACACGAAAAAATGCAACAGATGACAGAAAGAGAAATGAAAATCAAAACAACCAAGAGGTCTCACCCGACACCCTGCAAAGTGGCAAAAAATGACAAAAAGTAGGGAAAAAAAGTCAATATAGAAGAGATTGTAGAATGATAGGCACATAAGTTGAATGGTACAACCATACGGAATTATGCAAATAAAGGAACTACAATGTTCATACCCTTTGACCAGAGACACCATTCCTGAGCTTATACCCCTAGGAAGCCATTGTTAAGGAAAAATGTCTTCATGTACCCCAAAATATTCATTTTTTGTGATGGCTAAGAGCTGGAAACAAAGTAGATGCCCATCAAATGAGGAATAGCTAAACAAATTGTGGTACATGAATGTAATAGAATATTCCTGTGCTATAGGAAATGATGTGCATGATAAATACAAACACAGAAAGATCTATATTAAGTGATGCAGAGTGAAGTAAGCAGATCCAAGAAAACAATATAAACTATAACTATGACAATGTAAATAGAAAGAACTATACACTAAAAATGTAAAAGTAATATACCAAAATTATAAAAACATGACTCAAATGAAGATACAAAAGGATACCCCCAGCCCACCCTTTTATGATGACAGAAGGTCCACAGGTGTTACATATTTGACATGTTTTTGGACTTCTTCAATATATTACTCAGTTGCACTGATATTTTTTCCTCTTTAAAAAACACTATTTGTTATAATGAGATGAGCCTCTGACAGGAAGACAGAATAATAGTAGAGATAACTATGATGGCCTAAGAAAAAGACATAAATAAAAACTTTTTTTAAAAATAATGAAGCTTCTGGTAGGAACTGATCAATCAAAAGAAAAAAAAGTTGCAGCGCTGAGGGATCTTCCACAGTGAGGTCACAGGGACTGAGGGATGCTCAAGATGAGAAGGCTCCTGCGGCAGCAAATCAGGGGAGATTCTGCAATCTAGTTTTATCACTAACAAAGAAAATACTTACCAAGTTGTCTTGATTGGCGAATGCAAACCAACCTAAACCACTATATCTAGCTAGTCTTGATACCATGCTTTACTTCCATATACCTGACATACATACCTATCTTGCCACTTACTGTACCTGTGCTACAGCTATCCTCCAACCCCCAACCCACACCCCTTCTTCTGAGAACAAAAATCAATACTACCATTGCTTCTAGAAAGGGGATGCCAATCAAGTGGAGCTTTATACCTCCACTCACCATTTTTATGACTCCCCAGACCAAAACTCCCTTCCTTGGAATACTCCCTTATACGTATTGTCTCCCCTTGTTAAAATGTAGGCTTCTTCAGGGTAGGAATTGTTTTCACTTTATATATGAGTATGCATGTGCGTCCTCCTGTGTGTGCATATGCATATATGTATGTGTGTGTGTGTGCGCACACCTACCATCTAGCTCAGTGCCTATCACATAGTAAGCACTTAATAAGTGCTTTTTCATTCATTCATTCCTTCAGGTAGGTTTTCTCTACTCATTGATCATAATTAAGTTTATAATTACTGATGCTTTGCAATGTTTTATTTGAAAGCAGTTTATTAAGCATAATGTATTCACTTTTAAGCTTTATATATAATTAATCTATTATATTAAAGTTCTTGTTATAATTTATATTGTAGTTAGTCATTCTCTAAGGTCAGGTAGGAATAAGGCACAGCTTCTACACTAGTAGTTTACTTACAATGCCATCTACCAATAAAGCCAACATAAAATTTTTTAAAATATCTGTTGTACTTAGTTGGAAACATATTTTAAAATAATAAAAGAATAGGTAACTAACCTCTAAAGCATTGACGCCAAACTGTGGTAAAATAATATGAGAGCTCATATGTAACAGCTACATAACTTCTAATACCAAAACTAAAAATGCAAAATATCTAAGCCTTTATTTCTAATGCAATCCAACAATATAGTGATTAACAATGCAATGAGAGGTCTGACAAACAGTTCAATTGTCCATACAATATCATACAGGACTCACAATCATCCATAAATTGCTTTCATAATTAAAATTAACGGATTCATTAAAGAGAATATATTACCACAATCACCAGCCAGAATTAAAATAGGGTTTTGTGGCTGTTTGTCAAAGAGCCCCAAACATATTGACAGAAAATCAAAATCTGGTCTTTACATTTTAATCAAAGATTATGAGTGCATTCACTAAGCAGCTCTCAACAAAATATTCTCTTTAAGGATTATGAATTATAAACTTCAAGGGATTCTCAGATTTATCATTAAAGTGCAGTCAGCTAAAGTAAGAGATGTCAGATTTACAGCCTTGACTCCAAAACTCTAGATTGTAGCCCTGAACTAGATTAAAATATAATTGGGAAATATTTAACAAAGTAAATAAAAATACATTATGACACAGATAATGTTAATTTATTAATTTACCACAAGGCAAACCCTATTCCATGCACAAGTGATCCTATTCCATCCCATCTTTTCTTGCAGACTGACCACTCTATATCATCTCTATTTTTTGGCTTATCTTCAATGTCTCTCTGTTTACTGGTTGCTTCCCTATTGCCTATAAACCTGTCCATGTCTCTCCCATTCCCAAAAAACCTTCATGTGATCTACCTAATACCTAGTCCTGTATCTCTCCTCCCTTCTATGGCTAACCTTGAGAATATCATCTGCAATAGGTCAATCAATAGACATGCCAGGCACTATGCTAAACAAAGGGTAAACAAATAAAGGCAAAACACAATCCCTGCTCTCAAGAAAACTCAGTCTAATGGGGGACATAACATGCAAGTAACTTTGAATAAACAAGCATTATACAGAATAAATTCAAACCATGTAGTAGAGAGAAGGTAGTAGGATTAAGAGAGAAAGGGAATGGCTTTCTGTAAAAGGTAGGATTTTAGCTTTAAGAAACCCAAGGAAGCCAGTAGGTGGAGATGAGGAAGGAGAGTATCTCATGTTTGGGGAACAGCTGGCAAAAATGCTTAGTCAAGAGACAGAGTGTCTTGCCCAAGGAACAGCAAGGAAGCAAGTGTTACTGTATCACAGAATAGTACATGAGGGAAGAGTTTTCAAAGAGGAGCAAAGACCTCACAGAGTAATGTCTTGACTCAAGAACTGAATTTAAGTGAGACAGAGTTGCACAAAGTTGCCAGCCTCATTCTTTCTTCCATAATCATCAAAGTCCATTGATGAGATCAAAGTCAAGATGACTGGTAATGACCCAGAATGCAGTGAATGACCCTGGGGTCTATAATGTCTGACCATGCTCTAAGAACTCCACAGCACCTGCTTCAGACACCTTCATGGCCTTTTGGCCATGTTCTCATCTGCACAGTCTGCAGGGGCAAGTCTACACATGCCTGAGGCAGACATTGCCCTAACTCACCAACGGGTTTGAGGTCTGTTGGCTACACTTTTCAGGGAAGACTAGCACCTCCGGTGTGAGGGTTTACCCAGCCCTTTTCAGGGCTGTTCACCTTTGGTGTCCACTTTCACCCAACTCTCACCTGTGGCTCCAAGGAGCTTTAGCATGCACCGCGAACACAAAAGCAGTGAGGCATACAGAGAAAGAGACATAGTGACAGATCTACCACTTTCTCCTTTCATGTAATAAATTTCTTATATTTGGCTTCTCTGTCAGTGTAAGATGGCAGTGCGGATCGCCAAGAAGGCGAAGTTTGTTGCTTATGGCATCTTTAAAGCCAAGCTGAATGAGTTTCTCCCCAGGGAGCTGGCTGAGGATGCCTATTCCGGGGTGGAGGTTCGAGTTACTCCAACCAGGACAGAAAGCATCATCTTGGCCACCAGGACTGAGAATGTCCTTGGGGAGAAGGGTCGCTGGATTCGTGAACTGACAGCAGTGGTTCAGAAGAGGTTTGGCTTCCCTAAAGGCAATGTAAAGCTGTATGTTGAGAAGGTGGCCACCAGAGGTCTCTGTGCTCTTGCCCAGGCCAAGTCCCTGTGTCACAAACTGATGCGAGGTCTTGCTGTTTGTAAGGCCTGCTATGGAGTCCTCAGCTTCATTATGGAGAGTGGAGCAAAGGGATGTGAGGTGGTGGTGTCTGGTAAGCTCAGAGGCCAGAGGGCCAAGTCCATGAAGTTTTTGGATGACCTGATGATCCACAGTGGAGACCCCATCAACTACTATGTTGACAAGTCAAAATCACGTTGCCCTGGGACCCCAGTGGCAAGATTGGCTCTAAGAAGCCCCTGCCTGACCATATGAGCATCGTAGAGCCAAAGAATGAGATTCTTCCTACCACCCCCATCTCAGAGCAGAAGAGTGGGAAGGCAGAGCAACCACCTATGCCCCAGCTAGTGCCCACTGCATAACAGGACTCTGTGACACCTGAAATGGTGTCCCCAAAGCTCTTCTGTAAAGATCTTTAATAAAATCTTTTTTAAAACAAACAAAAAAAAATTTCTTATATTTTGGCTCTTTAGAATATTAACCAGTTTCCTTGCTCCATTAACCATATTAAAGTTTCTCAAGGTCCACCAATATTTATGTGACATTAGTAAGATAAAAATCAGTTTAATAATAAAATAACAATATTACTTGGCATAACATTAGCAAAAATAATCAAGGAACAGTTTAGAACTCTGTTATTTTTCAGTCATGTCCTACTTTTTGTGACCCCATGAACCCATAGCACATCAATACTGTGCATGGGGTTTTCTTCGAAAAGATCCTGTAGTGGTTTGTCATTTCCTTTTCCAGTGGATAAAAGCAGAGGTTAAATAACTTGTCCTGGGTCACAAAGCTAGTAACTGTCAGATCAAATCTGAACTCAGGTCTTCCTAACTCCAGGTCCAGTATTCTATCCACTGAGCCACCTAGCTGCACCAGATTACATCTTAAAATATTACAGACACACACACGAATCAGAAGAGGAAATCATCAATTAATACAGTATATTAAAATCTTATGAAAAGTTGTTATCTTTCAGTAGTTCAAAGTTTCACATCATTGAAATATAGGAACAAATTACATAAAATTGATAATGTCTTCTACAAAAAGAGTCCTTTAAGTAAAATACTATTGCATGGGGCAGTTAATTGCAGAGGAATGAGGTTATAAACAATAGACAACTCATCTAGACAAAGAAACACTAGTGCTGACATAATTAAGAAGTTTGGGGAATGCCCATGTTTATAATTTTTTGTTCATTTTAATATTTTTCCACTTAATAGTATTTTTTTCTAATTACACATAAAGATAGTTTTTAACATTGCATTTTTATTTTTTTTATTTTTGGAGGGGGGAAAGCAGGGCAATTGCGGTTAAGTGACTTGCCTAAGGTCACATAGCTAGTGTGTCAAGTGTCTGAGGCCACATTCGAACTCAGGTCCTCCTGACTCCAGGGCCACGGCTCTACTCACTGAGCCACCTAGTTGCCCCTTCAACATTCACTTTTATAGGATTTTGAGTTCCAAATTTAGCAATCTGATATACGTTAAATATGTATAATCATATTAATCAAATTTCCACATTAGTCATGCTGTGAAAGAAGAATCAGAAAAAAAGGAAAAAACCACAAGAAGGAAAAAAAAAAAGGGAAAAGAGCATGTTTCAGTCTACATTCAGAATCCATAGTTCTTCATCTGGATGTGGATAACATTTTCCATCATGAGCCTTTTAGAATTGTCTTGGATCATCATATTGCTGAGAAGAGTTAAGTCTATCATTGTTGATCATCGCACAATGTTGCTGTTACTGTGTACAAAGTTCTCCTGCTTCTGCTCCCCTCACTCAGCATCAGTTCATATGAGTCTTTCCAGGTTTTTCTGAAACCTGCCTGCTCGTTAGTTCTTACAGCACAATAGCATTCCATTACATTCATATACCACAACTTCTTCAGTTATTCCCCAATTGATGGACATCCCTTCAATTTCCAATTCTTTGCCACCACAAAAAAAGCTGCTATAAATATTTTTTGTACATGTGGGTCCTTTTCCCTTTTTTATGATGTCTTTGGGATACAGACCTGGTAGGGGTATTGCTGGATCAAACGATATGCACAGTTTGACAGCCCTTTGGGCATAGTTCCAAATTGGTTTCCACAATGGTTGGATCAGTTCACAACTCCGCCAACAATGGAAAGCCCATGTTTAAGGAAAGAGTAAAAAGAAGAAAATTGGATGAAGCCTAAATTACAGGATCAAAGAGTTAAGAAGAGAATATAGTGTTATGAAAGGCAAAGTAGGAAACTATATCAAGAAGGTAGAATGGTTAACAGTGTCAAATCGATGAAAAATAAAAGTGGAAATATCAATTGGAGCAAGATCTTAGAGGAGAAAGAAAGGGATGAAAAGGAGAGATCAAGAGTTAAAAGTGGAAGGATTAACCTTATCAAGGAGAAAGACAATTTCACAGTAAGCAAAATATACATACAAGAGCTCAGAACGATTTCAGTAAAAGTACAAAGTGACAATCTGCTGAGAGAGGGAAAGAGAAGGAGAATGTAGATACCAGGGTATATAAGCATTTGGAATAAATGATGTGGGGAATGTGACAGGGAGTCAGCAAATGAAAAAAAACTGATAGGTCAATATGAGGCTCCAGGTTAGAAAATATACATCTGAATAACATTCAGCATTATTCCACTTCAGCAATGTGGCTTAGAGGGATAGAGAAACTAAATCACATATAAATACATACACATATATACATATATGGGTGTACGTATGTTTGTGTGTGTGTACACACACACACACACACACTCATTTTTTTCTTTTTTTTTCTTTTTTTCTAACTAAAGGGGCCATCCCTTGACTCACTTCTTAAAGAAGCCTATTCACTGAATGGATGCTACCTCACTCTAAGTTGAGTACATTAAAAGGCCTTAACCTGAAAGGGCCAAGGTCTTCCATTGCATCCTGGGCTATCTCCCGTTATCCTGACGAATACCAGGTTACTGGATCCAGAAGGCTCTGGAGGAGAAAGTGAGGCTGGTGACCTTGCATAGCCCTGCCTCACTCAAATCAAAGTCAACTGCAAGTCATGTCCTCATTTCCCTGATGCCATGGTCCTCTTCCAAAACGAAAGACAAACACAACAACTCATATATACACATAAACATATATGTAAATTATGTGTTTGTTAAGACACCACAAACAGTAGGGAAAACACAAACATGAAACACAACGATCTCCAACATAAAGAAGCTTATATGGAAGTCAGGGAAGAGCATGGAGGGACGACACATTCTGGTTAGGTTAACAGAAGTGTGATAGGCTCAAAGGGAAAATCCAGACAAAATGGGCAATGAGGAGACTGGGATAAAGTACTGTTGTTAGAAACTCAGAAGAGGGAGACAACATTTTCAGCCCAAGGAAGACTACATGAAGGAGGCAGCAACTGGGCTGAGATTTGACAGTCCAAAATGAGTTAAGAATGCATTCCAGGCAGAGGGGAAGATAGCTGGTGAGTGGTATGGAGCCAGATAAAGTTCATATTACATTCCAATTTTGCTATATTATGTAGAGAAATAATATTAAAGAAGGTAAGTATACTGGCGCAAGGGTGTGGATGGCATTCCATTACAGACAAAACAAGCTGTGTTATTTTTGAGACGAGGGAAATACTCTAGGTTTTTAGGCATGGGAGTAACATGGCTAAACTTGAGCAATAATATCCTTGGGACAGGGAATGGTAGCCAATAATGTATTGCTGCACAAAGATCAAGGATAAGGAGTAAGTCTTTCAGTTCTAACAATCTGACAAGTGGGGTCACATGTCTCTGAAATACTTGAACATCCACCAAAGGAATTATGCATCAGAGATAGAGTAATCACAGTTAAATCCAGAAAAGAATCAACTGCAGAATTCCTGACCAGATAAAATCCTTTCTGAACTAACACCAAAGAACTCCAATAATAAATGTGCCCATTCAATACCCCTTTCCTACCAGTCTCTACAGGCTAGATAAATGCAGGAGCACAAATAAATTCTCACAGGTTTATGCCTACTGCTCATAGAGGGGTTCCTTGTAACTGAAAATGAAGCAGTGGTCCTCTGCCTTGTAAATGTCTTCATTTTTAAATTGAATGTGTTGAACTGGTGATGTCTCCGGTACCTTCCAACATTCTCTATACTAATATTCTATATACTATAGTAATGTCTTCCTATTATAACACTTTATGTTCTACCTTTTACTGTTCTTAAGACCTTTCAAGTCTGACTTTAGAATTCCATCACACTAGTGACAAAACAAAATGTTATGTGATAGGATTGAATACTGCAACTGACAATACTGTCTGACACTCAAATTGAACTCACAACACATTTGTTTATGAATATATTTTATTATTCTCATTTTATAGTTCAAATGAATTTGTTGTTTCTTCATTATATACTATCAAATAATTACCATAAACTACTGCTGAGGCTTCTCCACTGTAAAATGAGGCAATCAGATGTAGTAGATGATTACAAAGATCTCTTCCTGTTCTAAAATCCTAGACTCCAAAATTTTGTTACCTAAAACCCCATCCACAACCATCTATTTTCTAATTGTACATCAATAATATTTCCTTGATGCAGTATCCTATCTCACAGGGATTCTGGGTAAATTTCAAGAGAGACGTGTTCCCAAAGCACTTGAAACTACTGATCACCCTCTACTCCTAGATATACTGTTTTCTCTTTTTCTTTTTTCAGCTTTAAATTCTGGTTTCTTCCCTTTAGCCATTTTACAACTGGCTTCTGTCATTCCTGCTTTGAAAATGAACCTTCAAACTGCTCAGGAGAAAGTAAGTCACTCATCACTCTCCTGCATGTATTATTTCCCCCTGTCAAAGTGTGAGTGGCATGAGATCACAGATTATCTTGTTTTTGTTTCTGTATTCCCCTAGTGTCTACGGCTAGGCACAAGATAAACACTTAACCACTTCAATTTATTTGTTCATTGAAAGAATATGAACTAATTCACAGTAAAGAAGTAGAAGCAAGAGAGCATTAATTAAAAGAATACTAAATTAAAATTAAAAGAACACTAAGACAGTAATTTCAAAAGTTTATGATGTGATCCCCTCATATTTTTAAAAAACAGTTGTTTTTCCTCATTTTTTATAAAATAATCTACATAAAATTTTCTTAGATCATATTTATTCAAATAAATTAAATATTACAATTTTATAACACAAAAGCAAATATGTAACAAAAATATATTACTATTTTTAAGTATATAGTGTTTAAATATTTATAATATTTTAAAATATATAACATCAATATAAAACATTTATTTTGCTATACTTGTGTTAAGAGGATCATAAATTTATAAGAGAAAGACCCTTCTAGATTATCTAGCCCAATCTCTTAACTGTATAATTGAGGAAATGGAAGCCAAGAGTGACTTGTCCAAGGTCACACAGAATTCCAACCTAGATCCTCTACATGCAAAAATCCATCACTCTTTACACTGCAACATGCCACCTCTCAAAAGCAAAAATAAGAAAGTGACCAAGAAAAAAGCACCCCACACCTTTTAAATCTGAACACCAGTTCACAATGGGTATTTGGGACTAGGAAAAGGGAGAATGGGAGCAGTAAACCCAACCCTCCACTTAACCCCCATCAGGAATTAGCAAGTCCTTAGTTAACTGCACCCCTGTCTAGGAAGGCCCCAGGAATGTCCATCATTAGGAGGAGGGGTTGTAAAACCCAGTAACATGAAAAAGCAGGCTAGCAAAACTAAAAGGTAAGCTATGAGACATCCCAGTATCTGAACAACGGGGGTCTAACTTTTTCCCCTTGAGGCCAAGGTCATCATTAAAAGCTGAAGATGGAGACTCCATCAGGAGAGTGAAAGGGTACAAGCAAATAGTTGGTTATACCCAGACCTGCCAGCCCTCAAATCCCACTACACTTGTCCCAGAAATTATATTACTCACTTCTGTATGCTCTCATATCCCACCTCGTTCATAGAAATTCACCATGTTTCATTCGCTTTTAATGACTCAAATTTGAATGTTTTTATTGGGAAAAGTAGCTATAATGTTTTGGGAAATAAATTCAGATAAAAGGATAATATTTGCAATGTGCTTCACAAATATCAAACCCATATATATGATACCTAATAATGGTATAATAATAATAAAATCGTCCAATAATTTTGGCCCTTGCTCTGCTAAACTCAGCTCAAAAGATAGAAGGGATGAGGGAGGGAATGTCCCATGGTTTTGAAAATCCTGTACTTAAAAAAAGCCAAATTTTAAGTGTCTGTTATGACAAATCTTGGCCATGAGAAACAATCAAACACAACTCATTGACTCAATTAGCATTTATTAAGTACCTACTATGTACAATGCACTATGCTAAGCACTGAAAATACAAAGAAAAGCAAAAGAGTCTCTACTCTCAAAGTACTCACACTATGAGATGCAAACAACTATGTTCAAGCTACATACAGGAAACAACTATATATAAGCTATATACAGGATAAACTGGCAATAACCAACAAAAAGAAGGCATTAGAATTACAGGGAGTTGGGAAAGGCTTCCATTAGAAGGGGAGGTTTTAGCCAGGACTTCCTGTAAGGCAGGGAAACCAAAAGGCAAAGATATGAAGATGGGAAAACATTTCTGATATGGGGTGGGAGTGGGGGGTCAGCCAGTGAAAATGCCTAGAGTAGGTAGAGTGTCTTGCTCCAGGAAGAGCAAGGAGGCAAAATGTCACTGGATTACAGAGTATGTGAGTGTATGGTATAAGAAAACCAAAATGGGGGTTGTGGAGTTAGGGGAGGGGGAAAAAAGAAGGTTGGAGCTTATGAAAGACTTTTAACAGCAGAGGATTTTATATTTGACCATGGAAGTGATAAGGAGACACAGGAGTTTGCTGAGCAGAAAAGTGACATGGATCAGACCTGTATTCTAGGGAAATCAAAGCTGAGTGGAGGATGGAATGGTTGCAGAAAAGCTTGTGGTAAGGAGAGCAGCAAGCTTTGCAACAGTCCAGGAATGAGGTAAGAGGGCATTGAAGCAAATGGAAGGATGGCTACAAATTATCCTGAGAGAAACAACTAAGGGAATTAACATAATACGTTTCATACTATGTCCAAAGGCAACAACAACAACAAAAATCTCTTTGTTGGACATTTAGTTAGTCACCTTACATAATGTCATAGTATTTACAAAAAGGCTACAATAAAAGTAATTACAACTTTTGCACCAACAACTATTACAAAGGACGAAGAGGAAGAGAAAATTTGCAAAGAACAGAAAATAGAAAAAAAAAACTATCCAAATTAAATCAACATACCTAGTGACATTTGTGGGTACAGTGAAAAATGTTAGAAAATATGAATCAGGAACAAGAAATGAGAGAGGACAAAGATTTATGGATAACACAAAAGCTCCGTGGCATATAATGAATGCTTTCTTCAAGAAAAAAATAAAAGGGTAGTAGATATTTCAAGCACCAAATAACATCATAAAAATAAAAATGATATTTTAATAGACAAGAAACAACACATTACTTACGTGAAAATTATTCCTCAATTGACTCTCAGTGTATAGTCAAACCTATGTCTTATTAGAGCAAAAATCAAAATCAGTACAAAGCAAGACTAAAAAATAAGAGTAAGAAGAAAAGTATGAAATTAAAACTCCAACTAGACCTATTTAAAGAAGTTATTGCTCTCTGGGAATGGAAAAAAAGGCACTGGAAATGTAGGTGATAATACAAAAAAAAAAAATTCAAATATATTTTTTTAAGTTATTAATGACAAAAAATGACACACGGAAAGAACACAGATTTTCTTAAACCTGCCTTTATATACATAGTAATTCTGTGACTCTGGGCAGGTCACTAAACTGTGCCTCAGTTTCCTCATACTTAAAATCAGTATAATAACAACATCTACCTATAAGGATCTAATCAAATAATTATATATGTAAAAGGTCAACTAAGATATAGATATAGATCTATATACATGTGGCATTTTGCATATCTTAAAGTACTATAAATCCTAGCAGTTATATAAAAGTCAAATCAACACAAACTAACTGCCATAAGAAGGGGATCAAAAAAAACCTATATTGCAAATTGATCAGCAAATAATTTAAAACACATCACACAAAGACATACAGTAAGACTAATTTAGAATATAAACTTGTCTGCAAAATCTTCCAAAAATGAAGAATGAAGATTATGAGCAGTATTGCTCTTAAAACAAATAAAAGTAATGAAGGGTAAAAGCAGTTAAAGGAGTAGAGCCAAGCTGGCAGAAAGAGGCCAGGAAGTCATCTGAGCTCTCTTCAGTTTCCCTCAGAAACGTTAAATCAAGCCTCTAAATGGATTGTAGAGTAACAGAACCTACAAAAAGATGGAATGAAACAAGTTTCCAGCTTCAGATAACTTAGAAGGACTTAAGGAAAGGTCTGGGTCAGCTGTGTAAAAGAGGAACACAGCCCAGAGCAGGCAGTGTTCAGGCAAGCCAGCAGGAGGCTCTTAGCCTCAGCAACCAAGATCCCTTGGTCCTGGCTCAACATGCCAGTGGCACAGAAGGCCAGCTGTGAGGCCTCCCACCACAGGACAGAAGGCAAATTACCAGTCCCCGAACACAGGCAACAACTAAGACTGGCTACCCCAGCATGGTAAGCAAGCCGCCAGCACCTGAGGGCCCAACACATAATGCCCGGACACAAGAAGCTTGGGACAGTGCTCCCTAAACCCCAGGAGCAGAGATCAACTTTAAAAGCCATGGAATAGGCCCAAAATGACCAACAAACAAAAAAGAGCCTTGACCACAGAAAGCTACTATTGTGACAGGGATGATCAAAACACAAACTCAGAAGAGGACAACATTGTCAAAAAGACTATATGCAAAACCTCAAAGGGGAATATGAATTGGTCTCAAGCCCAAAAAGCCTTCTTGGAAGAGGTCAGAAAGGATTTTAAAAATCAAATAAGAGAGGTAGAAGAAAAATTGGGAAAAGAAATTAGAGATATGCAAGACAGAGTCAACAGCTTGGAAAAGGAAGAACAAAAATTGACTAAAGGAAACAATTCTTTAAGAAATATGATTGGCCAAATGGGAAAAAATCCACTGAGGAAAATAACTCCTTAAAAAGTAAAATTGGCCAAATAAAAAAGGAGGTAAAAAAGCTAACTGAAGAAAATAATTCCTTACAAAATTTGAATTTGACAAGTGAAAGCTAATGACTCTATGAGACATCAAGAATCAAACTCGAAAGAAAGTAAAAAGAAAAGAAAGGGTAAAATACCTCACTGGAAAAACAACTAACCTAGAAAACAGATCCAGGAGAGATAAGGAGAGATAACTTAAGAATTATGGAACCATCTGAAAGGCATGATTTAAAAAAAAGCCTAGACAGCAGCTTTCAAGAAATTTTTAAGGAAAATTGCCCCGATATCCCAGAACCAGAGGGCAAAAGAGTCATTAAAGAATCTGCCAATTACCTCCTGAAAGAAATCACAAAATGAAAACTGCAAGGAATTTGTAGCCATATTCCAGAATTATCAGGACAAGGAGAAAATACGGCAAGCAGCCAGAAACAATTCAAATAACAAGGAGTCACACTCAGTATTGCACAGGACTTTAGCAGTTTCTACATTAAAGGAAGGAAGGGCTTGGAATACGATATTATGAAAGGCAAAGGAGCTTGGATTACAACCATGAATCAACTACTCAGCAAAATTGAGCATAATCTTTAAGGAGAAAAGACATTCAATGAAATAGGAGACTTTCAAATTTTCCTGATGAAAAGACTAGAGCTAAACAGAAAATTGGATCTTCAAATACAAGACCCAAGAGAAGCATAAAAAGGTATACAAGAAAGAAAAAATCTGTTACCCAATAAATTGTTTACATTTCTACACAGGAAGATGGTACCTCTAACTCTTAAGAACCATATCTGTATTAGGGCAGTTAGAAGGGGTATACATAGACAGAGGTTGTGGGTAAAAGTTGACTTTGGTGTAATGACATAAAAAACTTCAGGGGTGAAAAGGGATTGTACTGAGAGAAGAGGAAAGAAGTAGAGGGAATAGGATTAATTACATTACATCAAGAAGCATGAAAAACCAGGGAAAGAAGAGAGAGGTAATGAGCATCACATTCAACTCAAAGAGGGAATAACATACATATTCAGTTGAGTACAGAATATAGGGAAGAGGGAAAAGGTGAAAGAAAAGGGAGGGGAGTTGATAAAAAGGAGGGAACATTGAGGGAAGTGGTGGTCAGGAGCAAAACAGTAGTGAGGTGGGTAAAGGGTGAAAGGAGAGAGAAAATATAAATGGGGGGAAATAGGGTGGAAGGAAATACACACAGTTAGTAATCATAACTGTGAATGGGATGAACTTTTCCCATGAAACAGAAATGGATAGCAGAATCCTATAATATGTTGTTTACAAGAAATACATTTGAAGTAGAGAGATACACACAGAGTAAAGGTAAAAGACTAGAGCAGAATACATTATGCTTCAGCTGAAGTTAAAAAAAAAAAAGCAGAGGTAGAACTCCTGAACTCAGACAAAACAAAAGCATGGATCTAATGAAAACAGATAAGGAAGGAAACTACATCTTGCTAAAAGGTACGACAGACAATGAAAATATCAACATTAATCACATATGCACCAAGTGGCATAGCATCCAAATTCCTAGAGAAGTTAAGGGAGTTACAGGAAGA
Source organism: Trichosurus vulpecula (assembly GCF_011100635.1). Taxonomy (NCBI): domain Eukaryota; kingdom Metazoa; phylum Chordata; class Mammalia; order Diprotodontia; family Phalangeridae; genus Trichosurus; species Trichosurus vulpecula. The sequence continues at coordinate 169,914,089 of NC_050574.1, forward strand.
AATAGACCAAAAAAAAAAAAAAACTACACTAGTGGAGGGCCTCACCTTCTCAGAACTAGCTAAATCTAACCACAAAAAAATAAGAAAGAATCAAAGGAGGTGAATAGAATTTTAGAAGAGTTAGATATGGTAGACCTCTGGAGAAAACTGAATGGGGACAGAAAGAAATATATCTTTTTCTCAGTGGTAAATGTCACCTACACAAAAACTGACCATTAGGGCATTAAAATACTCACAATCAAATGTAGTAAGGCAGAAATATTAAATACAGCCTTTCCAGATCATGATGCAATAAAAATTATATATAATAAAGGGCCACAGAAAGATAAACTAAAAAACTAATTAGAAACTAAATAATCTAATCCTGAAGAATGAGTAGGTCAAACAACAAATCACAGAAACAATAATTTCATCAAAGAGAATGACAATAATGAGACAATATACCAAAACTTATGGGATGCAGCTAAAGCAGTTCTTAGGAGAAATGTTATATCTCCAAATGCTTACATGAATAAAATAGAGAAAAAAGAGATCAACGTATTGGGCATGCAACTAAAAAAAGCTAGAAAAAGAACAAATTAAAAATTCCCAATTAAATACCAAATTAGAAATTCTGAAAATCAAAGGAGACTAATAAAATAGAAAGCAGGAAAAAGACTGAACTAATAAATAAAACCAAAGCTGGTTTTATGAAAAAAAAAACCAATAAAATAGATAAATATTTGGTTAATTTGATTTAAAGAAGAAAAGCAAATTACCAATATCAAAAATGAAAAGGGTGAATTCAGCACCAATGAAAATTAAAACAATAATTAGGAACTAATTTGCTCAACTGCATGCCAATAAATTTCACAATCTAAATGAAATGGATAAATATTTACAAAAATATAAATTACCCAGAGTAACAGAAAAGCAAATAAAATACTTAACCCCATTTCAGAAAAAGAAATTGAACAGCCATCCATAAACTCCCTAATAAATAATCTCCAGGGTCAGATGGATTTACAAGTGAATTCTACCAAACATTTAAAGAACAATCAATTCCAATACTATATGAACTATTTGGGAAAACGGGTGAAGAAGCTGTCCTACCAAATTCTTTTTCTGACACAAATATAGTGCTGAGAGCTAAATCAGGAAGACCCAAAACAGAAAATTGAAATTATAGACCAATTCTCTGTTTGCTTTATTTTTTGAGGGCGGAAGGCAGGGCACTTGAGGTTAAGTGACTTGCCCAAGGTAAGTGTAGTAAGTGTAGCAAGTGTCTGAGGCTGAATTTGAACCCAGGTCCTCCTGACTCCAGGGCTGGTGTTCTACTCCCTGCACCACATAGCTTCTCCATAGACCAATTTTCTGGATGAATATTGATACAAAATTTTTAAATAAAACATTGGAAAAGAAATTATAGCAATTTATCACCATGATAATACACTATTACCAGGGAGGATTTATAGGAGGAATTCAGAGCTGCTTCAGTATTAGGAAAACTATATCAATAACTAACAGAAATCACATGATTATCTCAATAAACGCAGAAAAAGTTTTTGACAAAATACAGCAACAATCTACTAAAAACACTAGAGAGGAAAGGAATAAATGTTGTTTTCCTTAAAATGATAAGCAGCATCTATTTAAAATGATCAGAAAAGTATTTTATGTAACGGGGATAAGTCAGAAGCATTCCCAGTAAGATCAGGGGTGAAACAAGTATGCCCACTATCACCACTGTTGTTCAATTTTGTACTAGAAATGTAAGCCTTAACAACAAGAGGAAAAAAAAGAAATAGAAGGAATGCAAATAGGCAATGAGGAAACAAAACTATCACTCTTTGCAGATGATATGATGGCATACTTAGAGAATTTGAATCAACTGAAAAACTATTCAAAATAATTAACAACTTTAGCAAAGCTGCAGGATATAAAATACACCCACATATATTGCCAGCATTTCTATATATTACCAACAAAATTCAGCAAGAAGAGATAGAAAGAGAAATGCCACGTAAAATAACTGTAGACAATATAAATATTTGGGAGTCCACCTGCCAAGACAAACCCAAGAACTACATAAACAAAATTACAAAATGCTTTTCACACAAATAAAGTTGGATCTAAAGTACCGGAAAAATATCAATTGTTCATGGGTAGGTTAAGTTAATATAACAAAAATGACAATTCAACCTCAATTAATTTACTTATTCAGTGCCATAAGAATCAAACTACCAAAAAGAATTATTTTATAGATCTAGAAAAATAACAAAATTCATCTGGAAAACCAAAAGGTAAAGAACATTAGGGGAATTAATTTTTTAAGATGCAAAGGAAGGTAGACTAGCCATACAAGATCTAAAACTATATTATAAAGCGGGAATCATCAAAACTATCCGGTACTTTTCCCCCCAAGATGGTGCCGAAGGTGAAGAAGGAAGCTGTTGTCCCCCCTAAGACAGAAGCCAAGTCCAAGGCCTTAAAGACCAAGAAGGCGATGTTGAAGGGTGTCCACAGCCACAAAAAGAATAAAATCCGAACATCCCCCACCTTTCAGTGACCCAAGACACTAAGACTTTGAAGGCAGCCCAAATATCCTCGGAAAAGTGCCCCTCTGAGAAACAGGCTGGATCACTATGCCATCATTAAGTTTCCCTTGACCACTCAGTCTGCTATGAAAAAGATTGAGGACAACAACACCCTAGTCTTCATTGCGGATGTCAAGGCCAACAACTACCAGACCAAGCAGGCGGTAAAGAAGCTGTATGACATCGACGTGGCCAAGGTCAACCCGCTGATCCAGCCTGATGGAGAGAAGAAGGCCTATGTCCAACTTGCTCCAGACTATGATGCTTTACATGTTGCCAACAAAACTGGAATCATCTAAACTGTGTCCAGCTATCCCACTCCACCTACAATAAAAAGTTTTCCAGTATAAAAAAAAAAAAAAACTATCTGGTGCTAGCTAAAAAATAGAGTGTTGGATCGGTGGTATAAGTCAGGTACACAACACAATAGTAAATGACTATAGTAATATACTGTTTGATAAATTCAAAAGCCTCCAGTTTCTGGGATAAGAACTCATTATTTTGCAAAAACTGCTTGGAAAACTGGAAAATAGTATGGCAGAAACTAGGCACAGACCAACATCTCACACCCTATACCAAGATAAGGTCAAAATGAGTACATGATTTAGACATAAAGAGTGATACAATAAGCAAATTTGGAGAGCAAGGAATAGTTTACCTGTCAGATCCATGGAGAAGGGAAGAATTTATGACCAAACAGAGAACATTATGAAATTCAAAATGGATAATTTTGATTACATTAAATTAAAAAGGTTTTCCACAAACAAAGCCAATGCAACCAACCACGATTAGAAGGAAAGCAGAGCTGAGAAATAATCTCTACAACAGGTGTCTCTGATAAAGGCCTCATTTCTAAACTATATAGAGAACTGAGTCAAATTTATAAGAATATAAGTCATTCCCCAATTGATGAATGGTCAAAGGACATGAACAGGCAGTTTTCAGATGAAGAAATTAAAGCTACCTATAGTCATATAAATAAATGCTCTAAATCATTACTGATTAGAGAAATGCAAATTAAAACAACTCTGAGGAAGCACCTCACACCTATCAGATTGGCTAATAGGATAGAAGAGGAAAATGAAAAAATGTTAGAGAAGATGTGAGAAAATGGGAACACTAATGCATTGTTGGTGGAGTTGTGAACTGATCCAATCATTCCAGAGAACAATTTGGAGCTATGCTCAAGGGCTATCAAACTGTGTGTACCCTTTGATCCAGTAATACCACTTCTAGGTCTATATCCCAAAAAGATCATAAAAAAGGGAAAAGGCCCCACATGTACCAAAATATCAATAGCAGCTCTTTTTTTGCCATAGCAAAGAACTGGAAATTGAAGGAATGCCCTTCAACTGGGGAACGGCTGAAAAAGTTGTGGTATGTGAATGTAATGGAACACTATTGTGCTATAAGATATAAGCAAGCAGATTTCAGAAAAACCTTGGACGACTCACAAGAACTGATACTGAGTGAAGTGAGGAGAACCAGAAAAACATTATACACAGTAACAGCAACACTGCGTGATGATCAACTATGAAAGACTTAGCTCTTCTCAGCAATACAATGATCTAAGGCAATTCCAAAAGGCTCATGATGGAAAATGCTATCCAATCTAGAGCAAGAACTATGGAGTCTGAATGCAGATTAAAACGTACTATTTTCACTTTTTGGTTATTTTTTCTTTCTCATGGTTTTTCCCTTTTGTTCTGGTTCTTCTTTCACAACATGACTAATATAGAAATATGTTTCATATGATTGTACATGTATAACCTATATCAGATAACTTGCCATCTTGAGGAGGGGAGAGGGGATCATGGGAGAAAAAATTTGGAATTCAAAAATCTTATAAACGTAAATGTTGAAAACTATATATGTAATTGGAAAAAAATAAAATGCTAATAAATAGGAAAAAAAATAAAAGAAACCTTGGCAAAAGACTCTACACAAAGTCATTCCCAAGTGAATTTAAGGATGAAACTGGAACTTGAACAACAAATAGAAGATAGAAAGAATTAGGTAAAAAGCAAGAAGATTTTCTTGACAAAGGCATTTGCCATTCTACAGGAGGGGGATCCAGAAGAAAGACCAAACTGAAGAGAGATTCCTCATGAATGGCAAGGTGCTCCAGCTGCTCCTGTTTGCAGATGACACCATTGCTGCAACATTACAGAGCCTTCTGAACCATCTACACATGAAAAAAACAAGGTATATGAAAAATGTTTATTGCCCAGGCCATGATATGAATGTCTAGAATTCATTCATCTGTATCTACTGAAGAGGGAATGCAAAAAGACAAGTTGGTCCAGGAAACCAGCAGAAGGAGAAGGGCTCCCTGAACTGTCTTTAGGAAAATGCAACACTATTTCTTTCATACCAATAATGATTTAATATAAGGAAAGCAATTAATATAATTAATCATACGAAAAATAAAAACAACCAAAACCACATGAATATATCAATAGCTGCTGGAAAAAACCTTCAACAAAGTACACTAATTTATGCTAAAAATCTTACAAACAGCACATAAGAGAGTGATATTTGAGCATGATAGAAAAGTATCTAAAATTAAAAGCTAAAATTAATTGCAATGGAGAAATACAGAAGCTTCCCAACAAATTCTTTACTTAAAATAGTTCTAGAAATTCTATCCACAGCAATAAGGTTAGAGAAATTTAAAGAATAAAAATAAAGACAAGACAAAGTGAACATGCCAATTTTCTTTAAAAATCTCAGAGAATCAGCAAAGAAATTCATTGAGACAATAACTTCACAAAGACAACAGGACAAAAAATAAGCCCCTCAAAATCATCAGCATTTCTATAAAGCAATAAAAAATCTAAGAAGATATAATTGAAGTATCATTTTTAAGAAACTACAAAATACATAAAATACATGAAAGTCAATCTACCAAAGCCACTTACAATGGATACAATTACAAAATACTTCTCAAAGAAATAAAAGATGACTGAGTGCTCATAATAGGCCCATATGAATATGATAAAAATAAACTAATATACACATTTTGGGTCATAGTAATCACCAATGACAGGGCTAGATAAAATCAAAATAAAATCTATTCAGAGGAACAAAAAGTCTAGAATCATCAGGAAAACACAATGGGGAGAAAAGCAGGAATGTATAGCACACTTCTTGTCCTCAAATTATAATATAAAATAGAAGCTATTTGCTAATGGCCTTTTGAAAAATGTATAACAATGGAACAGATGACATAAAAAGTATCAGAAAAATACTGAACTCAAGAGCTCTGTTCAATAAGCCAGAAAACATAAGTTACTTAATAAAGAATCATTGAGAAAAATTACCAAAAGACTTGAGTATAGTTCAGCAGGAATACAGAATATATGACATACAGAGAAAAAAAATAGAATACAGTTTTGGCAGGCTTCAACCAGCATCTTACACCATATAATTTAAGCTCAAAATAGATATACATTCTGGATATTACATGTCATAAAATAGAAAAATTATAAGAGAATTAAATCAGGTACCTTTCACAAGTATGGTTTGGGAAACAATTCTTAACCAAAGAAGGAATGAAGATAATCACAAAAGATAAAGATAACTTCAATTACTTGAGAACAAAATTCAGTGTGAACAGGATAAAGAAAGTAGTCATTTGGTGGTGGGGCGGGGGGAGCCTTTATATCAAATATCTGCCAAGTAGTGTCTGATATCTAAGATATATACAGAACTAAAATAATCATAAATGGCCAAAATTCTCCAAAAGGAGAAATACAAAGTATAATAAAGACAAATCACAAATAATAAAAGAAACATACCTCTAGGGAAAAAATCTTGAAATTTCAACTGACACCTATGAAAATGGCAAAAATACCAAAAGTGTGGGAAACAATACTGATGGGGCTGTAGGAAGACAGGCAATCAGATGTACTATGAAGCAGTAGAACCATCATGAAGAGTTGATTTTTTATTATGCTAAGCAAGTGACCCCGAGATCCCACTACTAATCACATATTGCCCCAAAATTCAGAAAGGGCAGAAAGGCCCAATATACAGCAAAATATTTATATTAGAACTTTTTGTAATAGTAAAAACCTGGAAACAAAGTAGGTGACTATGAATTGGGGAACAGCTAAGCAAGCTGTGATAGATGAGGATAACAGAAGAAATTTATAAATATGATATACAGTAAATCATGGGAAGATTTGTATAAGACGATACAAGGTGAAATAAGCAAAATCAGGAAAACAATGCACACATTAAATACAACAATGCAAATGGAAAGAAGCATTGTGGGTGGAGAACAGTTTTATGTGGGACATTCTAAGCTGGAGACGCCTATGGAACAGTCAAAAAAGCAGTGTCCAGCTAGTCACGTGATCTTTGGGCTCAAGACAAGGAATGATAGTGGATATATTCACGTGAAAGTCATCTATTTCATAGACATAATAATTGGATCCACAAAAACTTATGAGATCTCCGAGAAAAAGAGCATAAAGTCTCCTTCCTCTTCCGGTTGGTGTGGGAAGCAGCGGCAAGCAAGCGTGACTCTGGGCCAGCCCTTGCTCTCGGGCCGAGCCCAGATGTTGGTAACTATGAATTGTATTGGGTCTGTCTGTTGATATTTGTAATTTGTTTGTATTTTGGTTTTGAGGTTCGGGATGCTGGTTTGTTTTTCCCCCGAACTAAATGAATGTTTTGAACCTCAGGGTGCTGGTTTTTTCCCCTGAAGTAAGTCAATGAATCTGTATTTGGTCTGTCTCTTGATGCTTGTCTGTATGCTCCCCTGAACTAACTGAATGCTAACTGAATGCTGGCGTTTTCCCCTGAACTAAACGAATGTTGTCTGTATACTAAGTGAATGTTGGATTAAAGTAAGCTGGTCAACCCCTTCACCGTGCTTTCCTTGTTTAAGCAGATAAAAAGAACCTGTGCTTTCCCGGCAGCTTCCTGGGTCCCAGCAGCCTCCTGGGTCCCAGCAGCCCCCTGGGTGCCGGCTGTGGGGGAGGGATCTTACGCCCCCACCGAAGCTGCTAGCTGGGTTGTTAAAACATAAAGTTGCACCCATCTTTTTTTTTCCTCCTATACGCTGTCCTCTATATTATGTCTCAATCCCTTTAGGGTAGAGTCATCCCTTGAATAGCAAATATAAAAGACATTGTCTTTGGTATGTTTAGTTCCATGACATTTTTCTCAGCAAACAACTTCATCAAATGATGATTTTTTAAAAAAATCCATTAAAAAGGAAAACAAAGAACTTAAAAAGTCCAGAATTAAAATGTTAATTCATGTATGTTTATTTTTCCTCTGAAATATCTACAAACTGGCAAAAAAATTAACTTCATCAAATCTGAAATGAGACTTTTTTTTGTTTCAAAGAAATAAAACTGGTTCAAAGGTTAAAAAAAAAAAAGCATAAAAAGGGCCAAGGGAGGGAGTTAGAGAGCACTCTCTGCCCTCTCTGAGATAGTCATGGTACTGGTTGATTTTATTTGATGTTTCTTTGCTCTAAGCAGTGTTCACTAAGTGGGAAGTAAGGGGGCATCTAGAAATTACTGTGAAACTTATTTTAGAAAATATTCACTCAAAATAAATTTAAGGCAACGGGTGAACAACAAGATCCACAGAAACCCTCTTGCTTACCACCTAGCAGCTTCTCAGGCTTTGCAAGAGGAGAGTGGAAAAAAAGATCAGATTTCCACTTCAGACACACTGATTATATTTTTAAACTGGCAACTTTAAAATTCACTATCCATCTGAAACCCTGAGTTCTTTGTACTTCTTAGTGACCTTTCATCTGCCTCTTTGTACTCTACAGTGTTGTACTGTTCCCCAATATCCTGCAGCAATGTGGCTTCAAAAATATCCAGTGTCCTAATAGAATTATTCTATAGACTAAATATCTACAACTATTTCCTTTAAACTGTCATTGAAAGTTCTTAGAAAATATAATATGCCCAAAATATCATCACAAATAGTAACAGAACTACTAGAAATAATGCTACTTTTCTAAATAAATAAGCAGTTAAAATTCACTGTTGTGTTATTGAACATTTTATGGATCACTGCCATTGCTTGGAACTACGTTTTAACAAAAAAAGATTACAAGGGTAAGATTCACTTTTTTAGAATATAGCATATATCTTTACATCTATAATTTAATGATCAAGGAATATTAATAAAATTTGTAATCAAAAAGGAAAAATCAAAAGCTTGATTCTTCTAAATCCTGTCAATAACACTGTTAATAGATTTGGCAACACAATGGAAATGTGGGGTGAATGAGAATAAGCAATCAAGAATGATATAAAGGCTGCAAGCCTAGATGAACAAGAAAATTATAGTATCCTTTACAGTAATGGGGAATTTTAACAGATGAGCAAAGTGAAGGTTAGAGACATTAAGTGTCTTGACCATGGTGACACATGTAGTAAATGTTAAAGGTGGAGATCAAACCTATGTAGAGACACAGGTTCAAAGTTCAGTACTCCACAGTACAATACACTGTCTTACCATTGCACTAAGAGCTTCTTCCCAATCAGGCCGCTCACGGGGATGAACATTCCTATGGAGCTCTGGCACAAAATCATCCTCTTCTGAATGTACTGAGGACTTCATCTTTCTAGGAGTCAATAAAGAAAAAAAAGCTGTTAAAATCAATGTTCCATTTTTCAATTACTTCATTTCAAAGTCAGTCAATACACCTTTACTAAGTACCTACTATGTGCCAAATACTGTGCTAAGTGCTGGGTATACAAAGAAAAGCAAAAATCCATCATCCCTGCTCTCAATGGCACTATAGTCTAATGAGGAAATAATATACAAACAGCTATGTAAAAACAAGCTACATATCTAATAAACTGGAGCTAATCTAAGGGAAGTCACTAAAAGAGAGGGATTAGGAAACACTTCTTTGTAGAAGGTGGGATGCTAGTTGACACCTGTAGGAAGCCAGGTAAGACAGAGATGAAGAGGGAGAAAATTCGATTCATGGGAGACAGCCAGCAAAAAATATCAGGAGATGTATGTAGTGTTTTGTTTGAGGAACAGCAAAGTCAATCACCTTGTGGACAGGGAGTGAGCAGAGAAAAAGGTATAAAAAGACTGGAAAGGGGGAGGGGAGGGCGTCACAGGCTATGAGTGATTCTGCACATCAAACAAGGTTTTATATTTGATCATAGAGATGATGAGGAGAAATTGGGAGTTTATTTAGGGGAGGGGGAATGAAACAGATCACACTGACAGCTAAGTAGAAGATAGATTGTAATGGGAGAACACTTGAGGCAGGGAAACCACCCAGCAGGCCATTGCAACAGGCCAGGAATCAGATAAGTGTCAAAGGAGAGAAGAAGATACATACAAGGGATGTCAGAAAGGTAAAATGGACAAGACTTGGCAACAGATTAGAAACTGGGGTGGGAGTGGGGGTGTCAAGGATGATCTCTAAGTTGAGGGCTTGAGTGACTGGGACAATGAAGATGCCTTCCAAAGTAACAAAGAAGTTAGTGAGAAGCAAAAGTTTGAGAGAAAAGGTAAGGAGTTCAGTTTTGGACATGTTAATTTAAAATGTCTACAGGGCATTCAGTTTGAAATGACTAATTAGCAAGTGAAGATATAAAACTAGATATGGAGAGGCTCCGAATGAACAATATAAATGATAAACATCTGTATGGAGATAATAGTTGAATCCACAGGAACCGCTAAGATCAGCAAGAGAAAAGAAGAGGGAACAAGACAGAGTCCTACAGAACCACCAGAGTTAGTGGGCATAACCTAGATGAAGATAGATCAGGCAAAGGAGAGTGAGAATGAGACATCAGACAGGTAGGAGGAGAACCAAATGAGTAGTGTCATGAAAATCCTGAGAGAAAAGAAGATAAAAGAGAGGAGGGTGATTGACAGTGTCAAAAGTTACAGAGAAATGATGACATGACTTGCAGTTGACTTTCTCCATGGTCCTCTATGAAAACGAAAGACAAACAACCCGTGAGTAAACCGAGTTGCCTGAATGGGGACCCAGCTAGTTGGGTAACTCAGCTCATCCTCTCCCTCTCCCTCCCAAGGAAGGTAAATTTGGATGGCCAGAAGCTGCCCACTTAACTTAGGGTTTACTGGCTATGTTGATTCCTTCCTTCCTTCCTTCCTCCATCCTTTCCTTCCTTCCTTCCCAAAACCTCAAACCTAGTTTACTCTGAAGTTCATAGACTGGACCACAATAGGTCCCTGCCCAAGCTCCACTTAATGGCTATATTTTGGGCCCTTGGGGCTCAGAGTGAATGTCAATGGTAACAGTTTCCCTTTTGGAACTGCAACCCTGAGTGTCTTCCCCTCCCAGCTTGACTTTTTTCTTTTTCTAATTAAAGGGGCCATCCCTGCACTCACTTCTTAAAGAGGCCTATTCACTGAACAGGATTTGCCTCACTCTAAGTAAGTACAGGAAAAGGCCTTAGCCTGAAAGGGCCAGGGTGTCCCATTGGATCCTGGGCTATCAATGAGTATGTGGTCACTGGATCCAGATGGCTCTGGAGGAGAAAGTGAGGCTGGTGACCTTGCACAGCCCTCCCTCACTCAAATCAAAGTCAACTGTCAAAATCATTTCCCTGATGCCATGGTCCTCTTTGAAAATGAGGGGCAAACACACAACACACACAACAAAAGCTATAGAGAGGTCAACACGGATGAGGACTGAGAAAAGGCTATTAGATCTGGTAATTAAGAGATAACTGATACCTTTATTAAGAATAATTTTAGTTGAATGATGAGATTGAAAATCAAATGGCAAAGAGTTAAAAAGATAGTGAGAAGAGAGAAGTGGAAGCACTGATCATAGATGGCCTATTCAAAGAGGTTAGTAGCAAAAAGGAGGTTATAAATGGAAAGAAGACTAGCAGGAATAGATTGATCAACTGAGAGCTTTTTAAGAATACAGGAAGCAACCAGTAGACAGGGGGACATTGAAAATCATTGTTGAGTTTGTCCTTCCTTCTGGAAGAGGACCATGACATCAGGGAAATGATGACATGACTTGCTGAGAGACAGAAGCTACAGATAAAGGGATTTGGGTGGGGGTTGTAGAATGGTGGCTTGAGACCACTTGGAATTCAGTCCATGTGCTGCTCTTAGCTGCTACATGCTTCCAGCCACTCCCTCCCACCCACACTCCCCCCACTCCACTTTAGAAGACTGGGTGTGTCAATCAGGAGATGAAGCTAAAAGAGACTTGTAACCTGATTGGAAAATAGGGCTGATTAGTTAGTGATGAAAGGTTTTATTGAATCTGGGTACTGACTATGAGAAAGATTTTGATTTGTATAATCATTAAGCTTTGCCCATGTAAGGTACGACTGAATTTTGTTTCCACAGAGATTATATAAAAATATGAAATCTTACTGTTGGCTAGCCGTAGGAAATTAAACTGCATTCCAAAACAGCTGAGGAAGCTGGCCACCTGAAAATTAGCATATCTAAAAGGCAGGCTCCTTTGTTCTCAAAAGGGACTGCCAGGACCAAAGTAATTCACCTAGGGCTGAGATCTTTATTATGGATAATCCTGTGCTCCTCTTCAACTCACCTTTGTCAATCCTGCCCAGCAAGTGAAAGGGATCCCCTCTCACACAGAGGCAGACAAAGGGAGGGGAAACTAAAAATGTTTTAGCTTGGTTGTTTTTCTTGAAAGGGAAGTGGCCCACCTCTTTCAAATTACTTAGGCCTTTTGTTAATTCAAACCTTTTTGTAAAAACTCTGAAGAACTAGAGTCAGGGATTAGAATGCATAAGATGAAGCTTGAAGAAAGCAGGGTGCCAAATTAGGATCAATAATTTCAATATATGATAATGTGAAAATGTAATTGGAGTCATCTTATTTCTAAACTGTATTTTTAGAGTTCTCTTAGGCTGCAAAATTTGAGAGACCCTTGCGAGGTCTGAATTTTGTTATAAATGAATTGATCTTTTAAAAAGGGTATGATAAAAATACGACAGTTTGAAACTGTTATATTTGGTTATGCAAGTTTCTAAATACATAAAAATGTTTAAAGCATTAAATTTATATAGTTCAAACATACATTTGTATGGTGTGTTGGTAAGCAAAATGGGCTCTTAGTACTCAGTTCAACCAAGTGCCCTTGAAGAGTTTGGCTTTTGTTTCCTTTGAGTAATTCAACGTATTTCATTGAGTCTTACTAGGTGCTAAGCCCCGGGCCCAAATCCCTATTAGGTGTAAAACCTATGTGGGTGTGGATTGGTAACTAAGGTGGAGCCCAAGGTGGGGCTAACTGAGGGGAGGTGCTAACTCCAGAGCCAATCATAGGAGCCTAAGTTCTGGTCATTCAGATGGCGTTTGATGATGTCTGAAATGCTTTATGAAGAGAAGACAGAGCCATTTGCACAGGGATCTCACTCGTGGTGGCTCAAGGTGATGCAGAGACAGGCAGCTGCAGCTAAGAGCCCTCCAGCTTGTAACACAGATGCTGAGACTTTGTTAAACTCTGGTAACTATGTATTAGGATTTGAATCAGACAAGGTCTGCCTGTTGATGTTTGTAATTTGTTTGTATTTTGCTCTGAAGTTCAGGGTGCTGGTTTCTTCCCCTTAACTAAGTGAGTGATATTTGTATGCTGAATAAAAGTAAGCTTGTCAACCCCTTAAAGTTGCTTTCCTTACTAAAGCAGATCAAAAGAACCTGTGCTTTTGCAGCATGCTGGTAGCATTCTTGTTGTTGGGCTTGTATTGGTCTTTCACCCCCACAACAGCTGCTAGCCGGATTGTTGAAACATATGGTTCAAATGTTGTTAAGAATTGTAAAAAAAAAAAAAATTCTGAATGAGTTAAAAAGATGTTATTGTTCAGTTAAAATTGCTTTGCTATCACTTAATAGCATTGTGAGACTATTAATTAAGACTTTGTGAGAATCTCCTGTTGTAATTGTTACGTACAAGAGGTTTTATGAATAGAAAATTTGGAAACTTTGTGATATCTAGAAATTCTGTAATAACAAAGAATTGAGTTGTGGGAATTTATGAAAAAGCATTTTTTCTTATAATCTCAATGTTGTTAGATTAAGAATTGTACTTAATCAAGAAATTGAGGCTGTTAACTAAAACAAGGATTTTGGACTTAAATTCTTGAATTTTATGACTCCCTGGATGGGACCAGGGATAGAAGATAAGGCAGAGACAGGAATTCTAAAGGAGTTAAAGTTTAAAAAGTGGGTACTGTGTTGAAAAGCCAGTCTCTTCCCCCACTTCCCCTCCTCTCCTTTGGTCTAGATAAGAAAAGTGCTTAATCTATGCCCACCTGGTAAAAGGGAAGGAAGGGGGAGGAGCAGCAGTTACTGGGATTTGAGTTTTTACTGAAAGAAAGAGAATAGTAGGGGTCAGAAGCCTCTGAACCTGGCTTCTTAAAGTCAGCAGAACTGATAAGATTAGATTTGGGAGGGGGTTTGGTTTGATAGCTTTCATTAGTAAAACTTGCCATATGATGGAAAAGAACCCACCCTCAGGGAGAGATGATAATGGCAAGTTTCTGTAATCAGAAGTAAGCAGGTAATGACAAAAGGGAAGGTATCTGCCAGAATCTGTTGCCATTGTGAAAGAAGTCAGGGAAAAATGGAAAATTGGATAAATGCAAATATGTGAAATTTTGTTGTTTTAATCAAATGACTGGTTACACTGGCACTCTTGTATAGTCAAATGAAAGACAGTGTTGTTTCTGGATATTGGTGGGAGTAGTTTGGACAGGGGGAAGAGAAGTTTGTGAAGTGAAGGTGCAAATGTAAGGTTGAATCATTATCCCACAGACTAAGGCTGGGATTTAAAGTTGTATTGTATCTATGTGGGATAGGGTCCTTAGATGTTTTAAAGTGATATAAGAGCAATTAGGTATTGATACAAATAGTGTAATTAATTACTGGAACTAAATCAGAGACATCTTCAGTTTGGAGAAAAGAATTTCAATGTAAGTCTCTTTAAGAAAGAAAAGTTGTAGAATATTTTTGCATTGATGGGAAAAGTTAAATGTGGATTTGAATTCATTCTATCACCTAAAACATAAAGATAAAGTTATATGGTTCAATTCTTTCAGATCAGGCATAATTAGAGAAGAATAGAAAAATAGAGGAGTAACTGATGCAAATGTGTTAGAGCGATAACTGATGATCTTAATGGGAATATTTTATGAACAAGGGAGGAAATACATGCAAGCTATTTAGAGCCACCTTTAAGGATGTTCCTTAAGCAATGTGAGATTATAGTCATGTCCTAAACCATTTATTGGAACCTGCTTTTCAAAGACTTAATGGGACTGTTAACCGACTGTTTTTCTGAGTCTAACTCCAGGTGCAAGTATGAAGGAAGGCTGACCCAAGATACCAGCAGCCCTGTGGGAGGGCAGGCATGAGCAGGAGGTATGATTTCTTGGCAAAGTTGAGAAGGCAACTGTTCAGCATGTGCTGAGGTGGTACCCTCTTGACTTGATTCCCTTAACTGAAACCTGGCAGACTAAGCTTCCTCAATGCAGCTTGCAGTTTGACACAACCTCTGCCTGCAGTTGACAAGAAGCTGGGGAAAATATGGTCCCCCTACTCTACGTCCCTAATCTCTTAGTGGCAAATTTCTATTAAAATAACTGATTATGGAACATCTTAGATTACTATAGGACTGGGACTAGTGTTCTTGTATAGGTCCTTGTATAAGTTAGGTTTTTTCTTGGTAATGGTATGGAGACAATTAGGTCAAGCACTTGTGAGAATATTATTTTGTTATTTGGTTAATATCATGATTATCTAAAGCTTTGTTACAATTAGTAATGTTAAAAGAAGAATGGCTTGTGGTTTATTTTGTAAATGCCATCAAAAAAACATGGCATGGCTAAAGGTTTATGATGTTATTATATGTACTGTGTTAAGAATTGATTATTTAATGTATTTATGTATGTACTGGAACCTGTTGTTAATTCCTTAGTGAAATATTATCCTCCTGGTGAGGAACTTAATAATGAGTTAATGTAAAGTATAAGAAACTGGGTTCTGATGTGAATTTCTGAAACATGACAATTGGCCAAAGTTCCAATTTTGAATTTGTAAAAATGATTAGGGCATAAGGATTAGACACGGTAACTTAAAATTGTGCCAAGGTAACTTTTGTAGGAGAATGGAAAGAAAGCTGGTTCCTGCAAGAAGGCAAAAAGAAGATGCTAGAGATGGCTGGAACAAATACCAAGGATCAGAGGGCTTCACTGATGGATGTTCCCTGCCAGACAGCCTTATGGGAAGAGACTTTCGAATCTTAAAGAGACAATTGCATTATCGTTTTCTTTAGGGTCTCTGTATCTGTATTTACAAAGGGGACTGCCCCCTTTGATTTGTCACCCTTCCCATATTCACTTAGAGGGGTGATGGTTAAGGGAAAAAAAAATTCAGATGAGAAAGAGAGTAAGGGAGTATTAAAAATGTGGAAACAAAACTTTGAATAAAAGAAGAGGGGGAAAATTGTAAGAAATGGGAGGAGGAGTTTTGTTTCCACAGAATTGAAGGTGTACCTTTCCCCCTCTCCCACCCAGCTTTTGCTGAAACCAGGCCTCAGGTCAGTCCGGTGAAAGGTCAGAGGCTTCTACGCATGCTTAAACGAGCCATTTGAGCAGGGCATGATGTAGGCAGTCAGGGGGTTGTATCTGGCCAATGAGGAGCCTGGCAGGAGATTCAAGGTGAGGGTCTATTAAAGGACTGATGTCCATCTGAGTCCTTTGTACTTTCTCCTGCACTCTGTTCAGGGGAGGTACCCATTTATTCAGGGGGGAAAAATGTAAATTATAATTAAAACGTTCCTGGCTTCCCAACAAGTCTTGTTTATTCCTAGACAATGTGAGTATGTTTCTAACACTTATATCTCAAATCAAATCAGTTCATTCAACTCTATTCTATCTCCCACCCCCATAACCAAGGCCTGTCAATTTCACCTCTGTATTATCTCTCTAGTATGTCTCCCTTTCTCCTCTGACACTGCCACCAGTCTAGTGCAGGCCCTTATCACCTCTCTCCTGGATTACTGCAATAGCCTACTGGGGGGTCTGCCTGCCTCAAGTCTCTCTTTACTCCAATCCATCCTCCACGCAGCCACTAAAGTGATTTTCCTAAAGCACAGGTCCAATGACCAAGTCACCCCCTGGTCAATAAACTCCAATGGTTTCCCTATTGCCTCTAGGACCAAATACAAAATGGTCTGTTTGGCATTCAAAGCCTTTTATGACAGTCCCCTCCCACCTTTTCAGTCTTCTTAAATCTCACTCTCTACCACCTCTGTGATCCAGTGACACTGGCCTAGTTATTCCACCAACAGGAGATCTCATCTCTCAGCTCCGGACATTTTCTCTGGCTGTCCTCCTAGGCCTGGAACACTCTCCCTCCTCTATTCCAACTGCAGACTTCTAAACTAAAATGCCTTCTTTTACTGGAAGCCTTCCACAAACCCTCTCAATTCTAGCACCTTCCCTCTGTTACTTATTTCCTATTTATCATGTACTTGGCCTGCTTTGTACATACTTGTATGTTGTTTATCCCATTTTATGGAAAGATCCTTGAGGGCAAGGTCCAACTTTTGCCTCTTAGCCTTAGCACAGTGACTAGTACACAGCAGGCACTTGATAAATGATTACTAATTGACTGACTAAATTCAACAAACACTTATTAAGTGTTTCATATGTACAAATCACTCTACTGGATAATAGGGAAACTTGAACATTCGAATGAAGCTATGATCTTAGCAATGTGAGATCTCCTCCAACACTGCACCTCCCATTTCTATGCCTGGAATTCACTCCTTCCTCATTCTGCATGTTAAGATCCCTAGCTTCCTTTAAGGCTCAATTTAAGCTTCACCCTCAATAGGAAGCCTTTTCTAATGCGCAGCCCATCTGTGAGTGCCTCACTTCACCCCACCCCACCCGCAAAAATGTATCTCTTCTGTAAATATTTTATATATATCCATACAAATGAGTTTTCTTCTCCACTTCAGTGAATGAAAGAGCATTAAGTGCTTACCAAATGTGTGTATATGTGTATTCAAAGTACAGTTCTGTGTTGATGATATAAATAAAAAAAGCAAGACAGTTCCTACTCCCAAAGAGCTAATAATCTAATGGGATGAGACAATACATACAGTAGAATTAAACTTCAAGTCAAATGGTTGCAAGTTTGCACTCCTAATTATGACTTCTGCAGCTAAATATTAAAATTGGTTTGCTATCACTGTATAGATACTAGACAAACAAAAAGAGAATGGAACTTAGAATGGATGATGTAGCTTAGCTGAATCATGATGGGAACAAAAGCTGATATAGAACAATTAGATGAGTAAATAATCTTAACAGATTCATCCTTTCTCTAATAAGAAGTAATCATTGTATTTTCTCATTGAACAATCTTAGGCCTGGAAAAAAGCTGAAATTAAAGAGATTACATAGTCCATATCTCTAATTTTTTTTTTACAAATAAGAAAACAAGTACAGTGATTTTCCCAAGGTCACAGTAATTTAGCAGCAGAATAACAACTTGAACCCATCTTCTGAGTCCATAGTCAAGTACTTTTCACTGACACCATGAGCACTACCCACAATGAATCCTACCTACCCATTGTCAATACACTATATGCCTTGCAAAGGCTCATTTATTCAGAATTTCTCCCATTCCATTGGTCAGTGCCCTAATTTTACCAAGTATCTGTTTTATACCAAGATGAAATCTGTAACTGCCAACAGAATATTGTGCAATACTAAATTTGAGTTTCAATTAGATTGATCAAAAAAACATAAATGGAAACTACAGAAACCTTTAAGCTCAAGTTACTACAGAATTCAAAAACCTGAAGGATCAGAATCTTAAATGAAACATTTTTGAATATATCTTTGCCCTCAGCAAAACTAATCCACGAGAAAGGAAAATAATTCATCTCTCAAATAACTGAGCCCCTGAACTTTTCTAAAGGTTTCTACCCTGATTTGTAAACTACAAGCATAAGCTAGATGCTACACACTAAAGCAGACATAAGAAAACAAGTCAAGCATGTCACCAAAACATGGGGAAAATAAAAAGCATTGGAATCAGAAGATCTGGGTTAAAATCCCACATCTGCCATAGTGGGCTGTCTGTGGGACCAGAGACAACTCCTTTAACTTTTCTAGACAGTTTCTTAATCTGTAAAAACAGGGGAGTTAGGAGGGATGACCTCTAAGGTTCCTTCCAGTTCTATGGCCCTATGCTCCATATATTTTAATAAGAATCAAAGGTTTAACTTCATTAATTCAAATTTGGTTCTTTATATGGAGTTGGTGACAAAGATATGATTCATCTGGTCTTGGAATTTACCGTTTTATTGATGTGATCTTAAGATGGGATTTAATACATTATGGTGTTGTACTGCATGGTTGCTGAGATTTCTTTTATTTTTTTATTTTTTTTTTTTTAGATAACGTGGCATACTTGGCCAGCTCACTTGGAAGTAGTCACTAACTAAGAAAAATAATAATCTACTTTATCCCCTGAAACTAAGGAAATCCGGATTTTTTCCAAGATTATGGTTATATCTATAGTTCCCAGAGGTCTTTAGAGGACACATTTTAAAATAAAGATGTTACAGTATGACGTGTAGTAATGTTTTTCATTTCATAACAGAATTTTCTAAAATGTCACTGGTGTCTGGAGACTGCTCAAAGAAGGCAGAATCTTAGAACTGGGTTATCAGTTAAGAGTCCCTATGAGATATTATTTGGCAGGGCACCAGATTTTAACAGTTGATGCTTCATTAAGTTCCAAAGAAACTAGGGCCAGAGCTCTCCAGTGTCTCCACAGAATCACTAAATTTCATTGCTAAAGGGTACCTGAGGCAATCAGTCAGTTAGTCAATAAACATTTAGGTGCTTACTAAGTGCCAGGCACAGTGCTAAGTGCTGGTAATATAAAAAAGAGACAAAAGACTCCCTGCCCTCAAGGACCTCACAATCAAATGGGAGAGACAAGAAGATTACTTACAAACAAGCTATATACAGGATAAACAGGAAATAATTAAGAGAGGGATGGACTAGAATTCAGAGAGGTTGAGACAAGTTTCCTGTAGGAGACAAGTTTTAGTTGAGACTTAAAAAAAGTCAGGGGAGGCAGCAGGAAGAAAGAAGAGGAAGGAGGGAGAGCATTCCAGGCGTCCAGGCGCAAGAGACAGCCAGAGAAAATGCCCAGATGAGAGTTTTGTTCCTGGAACAGAAAAGAAGCCAGTGTTCACTGGATGGAAGAGTACATTGTGGGAGTTTTGTTGCTATTTAGTTGCTTTTCAGTCATGTCTGACCTTCATGACAGCATTTTGGAGTTTTCCTGGTGAAGATACTGGAGTGGTTTGCCATTTCCTTCTCCAGCTCATTTTATAGATGAAGAACTGAGGCAAACAAAGTTAAGTGACTTGCCCAGGAAGGTGGAAAGACTTGAAAAGTAACAAAGATACTTTTATTTTTAAATAAAATGCCTAATGGGTAAATATATATATATATGTATATATCAGACAGTGATGGGAAATCTACTTCTGGGGAAGAGAGCTATAGTCGAGTTCCCAAAGCTATGCCTCATTTTCATGGCTCATTCTCCTTCCACTTCTAAACCTATATATCTAAAAAGCTTCAGATTTGGTTTAGGGTATTCTCCCTTTGCTTTTTCTTTCGTAACAACTATTGTTGTAATAAAACTCGGGTAATTCTAGATATTAGCAGAAAAAAAGTCTAGTCGTACACGGCAGCTTTTTATTCTTAGAACTAGTCATTTGCAAGTTAGGAACGGTCTTTACTATTATGTCTCTTGTTACAGGATCAGTATTCAGTTCTCTTGATCATGCTACCTCAATAGGTAAAGTACTAGTCTTTTAAAAAAATAACAATAATTTGAAACTTGTTATCCATTAAATAGAAGCTACTAATTTAAGCCAAGTGGGAAGCTTTATCTTCTGGCTTTGTTGACTACATTTTTAAGCAGAGTCATTCATTCATTCATTCATTCATTCATTCACACACTCAACAAACATTTATTAAGTGTTTAGTTGTGCAATGTACTGCACTAGATAGGAGTTGGGGAATACAAAGATAAATTAGTACCTGCCCTCAAAGAGATTATAATGTGTGCATGTGGAGCTAACAGTATGTATCCATATAAATGTAGAACTAGATAGCTGGAAAAGTTCAGCAATGACAAGATTTGACAAGATCTCACCTGCTACAGCATGTAAGGTTCAAGTTCTTGCTCTTCCATTTACTACCTATGTAACACTGGGGCAAATCACTTCTCTGAGTTTAATTTTCTTTTTCTCTTTTTTGAAGGGGGAAGACAAGGCAAGGTTAAGTGACTTGCCCAAGATCACACAGCTAGTTAAGTGTCAAGTGTCTGCGGCTGGATTTGAACTCAGGTCCTCCTGACTCCGGGGCTGGTACTCACTGTACCACCCAGCTGCCTCTAATTTTCTTCATCTTTAAAATGAGGGGGGATAGAGTGGACATGATTCCAGCTCCAAATCCTAATAATAACCCCCACAGAGAGCATTTACATAGCTTTAAGTTTTGCAAAGCATCTTACATACATTATCTTATTTGTTCATCACAATAACCCTGCAACATAGTTACTATTATCTTCATTTAAACAGATGAGAGAATTGATTCCTATAATACCATTATACATATTAGGTCCAAATTGATCTATTTTCAAGATATAAATCTTTCCAGCTCTAAAATTCTTTATTTCTGTAAATGGCATGAAGAAAAACTTTAAAATTTTAGTATATGGTTTGTCTTTAATTATTAAATCTACTTTGCTAAAATAACTCATATAAAAAAATACTAAGTCTATTGTTCAACAGTATCAAAGCTACAGCTACAATTCCTAATATCCACTCATTCACCTTTAACATCCACACTTCTTTTTTGCTCCCAAACATTTCATCATAGAATGTGTTGTGAAAGGATATCTTGCTGTTGGCACATTTCCTAATGCTATATTGCTGAACAGGTAGAAAAAAATAATACTTCAGTCTTACGCAGGTCTCTTTAATGATGCCTTCAGAGAGGGAGAGGGAGAGGAGAGGGAGGAAGAGCAGATGGAGAAGGAAGAAGAGGGGGAGAACAAGTAGGATGAGGAGAAAAGAGAATGTTAACTATAAACAAAGACAAAAGCTATATAACAATAGTTTCCTGAAAGATACAGAAGTCAACTCAGTCAAAATAAAATTGTGTTCTTTGAAATTTCTGTAGATAAAAAGTTAACCCCAAGTCCTTCAAGATTTTAAAATATCACTGAAATGCCAAGATTTAATTCTAAATTTGCCAGTTAGAAAAATAATTCCTGCTACAACTTTTGACATCCTTTCTCCCTACCAATAAATTGAAGCAAATACTTCTGTACTACCCAGTCTTCTCCAACATAAAAACAAACAGTACCCTTCCTATTTCTTACTTAGCAAATTCCCAGCAACATTTACACAGGTGACAAATATTTCTACACCAGAAGGATATTTAAATTTGACTGACTGCTGGTGATGTGATTGAACACATTAACAGATACTAACATGATTCAAGAAGAGCAACACCCGCACACATGGGAAAGCAGGGAAGGAGTCAGAATCAGGGATGAGTGGCAGCATAACGAGAAAACTGAATAATAAAATTCTAGAAACAAAATGACTGAAAGCAAAAAAATATTTTAATCATGACATATGGCAAGATCTATCCAGCAGAACAATCTAAAGTGAGAAAAAGCTCATTACCAGGTTGGCTAACAGGGGAAAATTCTTTTTGGTCACAGCAACTCATGAAACTGTCTGTGAGAGATTATAATAGATGTCAGGGGAGAGGATACCCATAAAGATGGTATCACTTCTGGAGTTCTGAAGTGAAAGATAATAACCAAGAATTTTCACACATCATTAAACAAATGTTCTTCATAGTACTTTGAATATTAATTTCTTCTTTCAGAATTTAAAAATATTTTGCCAAACCAATCATGGCAAATACAAATAACAAAAAGACAGTATGAAGTCTTAGGAGTTGAAAAATATTTGTTCCCCTCTTCACTGCCATTTTTTAAATCTTAAAAATAATTAGTTGTACATTAAGACAGAAGGGAGAAGAACAGAAACACAAAGAAAAGATCAGGATAAAAATAATGGCATGTTCACCTTCCCAAGCATTCATGGGTAAAGTATAAAAAGGTGTTTAATTGCCTATGTAGGTGGCATTGGTGGAGTATATGAAAAGCTTCATGAAATGACTTTTTTCCTCTTCCTGAGAATTAATTTACATTCATAAGCAGCTTCTTCATGGAGAAGGCCAGAACAAATACTTTTTCAAAGTTAAAATTATGAGAGAAATATAACCTGCTGACAGTGCTTTAAAAAGTTGGATAAGAAAAACTTTCTAAATAATGTTTGTACTTTCAAAGCTTCCCAGGAGTGATTTTGGGGAAACTTTCATTTCCAATTTCAAGGCAAAGAGAGGTTATAGATGTCATGACTCTACTCTCAAAAACAGAAAGGAGAAAGGAAATAAAGAGAGAAAAGAAAATAAGAAAAACAAAAACAAAGAAAACTCAAAGTCTCTCTCAGGTTCAAAGTAAATTAGTGACCGAAAATTAGAAAACCTTTTCCAAAGGGGGGAAAAATGTACAATGATATATAAAGTAACATTTCATAGAAAGTTGACTATGAACATATTCAAAGAAGAACATGTTTAGAGGAAGAAAAACCAGTACAGATGCCAATCAGATAAGAGAAGTAGTAGGTTTTTATAAGTCTCCACTAGAAATACTTGAAATGAAGGTGCAAAACCTGTCTGACACCCTTCCTTCCTAGTGTTCTAACAAGTCATTCAAAATGCATTTTTACAAGCTCTAGGGCAAGTTGTGGAATGAAGAGAGCCATAGGGTAACAAGCAACTAGAAACCTGTCCCATTTAACCCAAAACTTCATATTAAAGAAAAGAAACTCCTACTGAAAGACAAAGGGACCAAATTAAGTTATTAAATAGTTACCTGAAATCCATTTCCCTCTCTTCCATGTCACTATCAGTCACCTGGATCACCTCTGAATCCAACCAAAAGACACTGTCATCTCCAGAAGTACTATTCTCACTTTCTGTTTCCATCCTTGAGAAAATTTAAACCTTCAAGTCTATAGCCAGGAAGACCAAAGCCTCAGCTATTCATCTATACTGTATTTGCATGTATTCAGGTGTGTGACTAAAATGCAAGTGATAAGTATTTGCTGTTCATGCCCAGTCACAGTCAACTACATATTAATTTAATTACAGTTGGTAAAGACAGGAAATCACATCCGGCACACTCATTGGGCCTGAAATATGACTACAATACCTGTGACACCCATTTAACACTCCCACTGCCTTAGGCTTTGTGACCTAGATAATAAAAAGCAAAGTCCAACTGAAGGTCATTTTTGCTAATTAAGACCATTATTTAATAAAACTCCATTTTCTCAAATATTTAGGTTAATAGGATTAAAATGGAGATATTTTTAAGAAACATATTCTTTCAATACTCCTCTGCTATCACAAACAAGTTCTTCTGAGGCATACAGACTAATCAAACTGAAATATAATCAAAACTGATGGGAAAAATTTCTATCTTCTAGCACATACTGCACAATAAACCCCCCAGTATCATATACAGTCTTCTTTTCCCTCAATGACAATTGATAAGTACAATTTTCAGGTTAAATATTTTTAACCTGAAGCTCATGAATTTTTTAAAAAATAATTTAACTTTTCTATATAAATTAGTATCCTTTGTAATCCTATGAATTTTTACTTTATTTATTTAAAAACATCATTCTATTCTGAGGAATCCATAGGTTTCACGAGACTGCTAAAGGGGTCAATGACATACAAAAAAGGTTTAAGAGCCGCTATGTTAAGCAAAAAAAAAAAAAAAAAAAAAAAAAGTATAAAACTACTGACTTGGTCTAGAAGAAATATAAAAAAGAAAAAAATATCATTACACATTCTTTAAATCACAGTCTACCATTAGAGTAGTCTTCACATCTATGTAATGTTAAATCTCTAGTACTGAAGCCCACTGTACCTGTCATTGAAATCAGCTATTATTGAACATTTCTGGAGCACCAAAAAAAATTGGTGGAATGGTTAAACTCAACTATAGAAAAGTAGATTGGTACCCACTGGATCTTCACAGTCCAAAATGAAAAAAATCAACATTCTGACTGGCTTTGTTTGCCTTCCATCCTATAGAACTACAGTCTCGCTTCTTCAAAACTCTTTCTGGGTTTCATCCACTAGCTCCAAGTATTCTAAGTGGTTTTTGCTAGAAACCAAGAGTTGTGAACAAATCTATCAATCAGTTCTGGAATTTTTTTTACCAGTTTAAGCCCTGTTTAATAATCTCAATAATTGGTTTGGAAAAATTGCTGGTTCCAATGAAGTTTCCATTGCCACCATAAAAATCATAGATGCTAGTTTCTTTAAAATGCCCAAGTTGGCTTACGTAATGGAACCATTTTCCCAGGGTCCCCGTACTTACTTACTAATCCATCCATATGATAGATACAATTCATCTCAAGATTATTAAATACTGATAAAAGCCTTGCATATTCATTCAATTTATACGTTTATTACACCTATATAGTATACCTTGAAGTCAGGAGACTGACTCTGGAGAGCAAAGAAATTTAAACCCAGGTCAAACTTTAAGGTATGTTTGCCTTTGCTTTTTCCATTTGCTAACTTTCTATTCTGGTGCCATGAAGCCCCTTGTCCAATTCTGCTGAGCTGTACCTTCACAGATAATTGCCACCTAAGCAAAGTATGCCCAGGAGTCTGGGAGATGTACAGATTAAATGTCTCAGACTCTAGCCAAGGCAATTAAGGGAAGCTACTATCTCTGTATGGAGAATAACAAATATTCTCTATCAGCCATAGAGTGATCTAGACTCTCCCCCTCCCTACCTTTTCTCCCTCTTTTAGCAAATGAAATATCCATAGATCCCCAAAAGGTAATTATGGCAGCAGAAGCAAGAAATTACACTTTGTCTGCCTACCAAAAATGGCCCTAGAACCTCTGAGAAGTGAAGAAACTGGTGAAGAATCACCAGCAAAAGGGTCATTCTGAATAAGCTAGGAGGGCATGTTGCTGTTGCACAAGGGTCAGGGCACCAGTTGGCATATAATCCAAGAACTCCACAATCCACATAAGAACATCTCTCCCAAGGGAAGAAGTAAGAAAAGCATGAATTGTATTCTCAGCCTTAATATCCAAGATCATTTGTGACTCCAAATCTCCTTCAATAACTTTGCTATAATAAATACATTAAGTTTTGCACTATGGACTGTCTTTCATTTCTGTCACATTCCGGAAAACTTACCCCACAACCATACATTTAGAAAACAACTGCTCCTAAATGGTGAAGGGGAGAGAGGAGGGGCAAGTGGGGCCAACAAGAAATGGCCAGAAGAGATCATCATTATTCCCCCAACCACACAAACTTTCAACTTTAGTGTCAACCTCTACTTCTCATTCATACTCCACTCCCTCCCCATCCAATCTGTTTTCAAGGGGGTTTTGTGGTTATAGTTGTTTTTAGGATTCCTATTTTGTCCAGGATCATAAATAAAATGCTCTGTTTGTAATTTAAAGTTATTCACAACCTATCCAACTGCAATGACTTATTTGCTATTCCTCTAGCATGGCACTCCATCTCTTGACTCCATTACTTCTCAAGTGTGTAGTCCATGCCTAGAATGCACTCCTGCCCCTTGTCTTATTCCTGGTTTTCAGAACCTCAATGGATTTATATCCCATATTCTGTAAGATGTTCCAGGTCTCATCCCTGGACATCCTTCTCCTGCCTTCTTTCTGAGATTACCTGCCATTATACTTTGCATACACACATACATATAAATTTGTAAATAGTATGGAAGCAGTCATTTGCATGTTGTCTCCTTCATTTGAATATGAACTCCTTGAAGGCAGGGATCCACTCTTTTTCTTTGTATCCCCAGGGCTTAACACAGTGCCTAGCAGATAATAAGCATTTAATAAATGTGTGTTGACTGAGTGATCACCCAGCCACTTTTTTTTAAAAGAGGCCATGGGCCCCAGCACATTCTCCCAATGCATCCCTAGAACAAAGATACTGAATAAAAAGAAAATGTCGGCAATCTGAATGTATTCATTAAATTCCTTGAGGGCAGAGTCTGTTTCCTTTTTGTTTTTAATCCCCAGGAGCTAGCAAATATACTCAGTGGAAATTCCTTCCTTATATTTTCCTCAGTGCTTGTATGTCCTTTCCTTACTCAATTATCCACAGGAAAGGCTCCCCACTGAGGATAATACTTACCTATATGAAACAAGTGTTCTAGTAACACAGCACCGGTAGTTATCCATAATCTCTACCATAAGTTCAATCATATAAGAACTCCTCTATGACCGACAATCAACTCAAATTAGGTAGGGTGGATATTGATGAATTCTATGGAACAGGCCAAGCAGTCATATCATCCTCACCAGAGGAGTTATCATTCTAAGCGACATGGTCCCCAGAATTAGGTTTAGATTTTCCTAAAAATACAGTTAAATTGAAGAGGGCCATTCCACATCATGGAAAGTCTTTTTTCAAAAGAGAAAAAAAGCATGTTAGGGTCAAAGGGCATGAGGGTGAACAAACATGACAGAGAATAAGTTGGAAAAATAGAAGAACCTCTCTGCTCAGAAAAAGCCCTGAGTAGTTGGATCTATGTAATAGTTTCTGGGTTCCTTCCATAGAGTAGAGAGATTCCTAAACTTTTTTGTGTTATGGACCCCGTTTGACAAGCTAGTGAAGCCTAGGAATTCCTTCTCAAAATAATGCTTTAAAATGCTTAAAATGAAATACACAGGATTCGAAGGAAACCAATTATATAAAAACAAAGATGTAAATTAAAATGATTTTTTTTTCCTATCCAAGCTCATAAATCCCTCCTTAAGAAACTGAGACCCAAGGTTAAGGACCTTTGCCATAGAGGATGGGCCTGTGCTTTCTGAAAAGGAAATAGCATCCCATGCTCCATAGAAGAATAGAGAAAATCTACAGATATCTTAAGTCAGGAAGCACAGAATATTATGCACAAAATTATACAATTCTATATTAAAGATGCATGCAGACACATATGCTGCCTCATAGTGACCAATCAAATAAAATGGGAAAAGAAGTTACTTAAAACATCATTTACCTACTTCCCTGGGTAAATAACAATTTATTCCTGAAGAGATTCAAAGGGTATTTCACATATTTTATTGCCACTATATCTATGCACAGGTCAGTTTTGGATTGGTCGGTTTTTTAAATGTCACAAACTTTTAAATTGTCCTAAATTAAATGGCTCCCAAGAATAGCATGATGAAGAAATAAGAAAGGTTCCAGGGAAACCTCCTAAGCACCTTCTTTAATTCCAGAATCAAAAATATCAATCCATGTTATAAAGGAAGTATCTATTCTTTCAAAAAGTTAAGGGGGTCTGTCATTAAAGAAGGCAGAGTGAAAAAAAAAAAAGAAGAACAATCCAATTACTCCAGGAAAGATTAAGTGAAACAGAGCCATATTGAATAATGATTAAAAAATTTAAAAACTAAAATGAGTACCTTCATCCAACATAGGTCAGCAAAATGAGGACAGTTACTGCCCTGTAGGGACCTAAGCAGAGGAGCTTGATAATGCAGCCACAGTTCAAGAAAGGTTTCCAGCAACCATGGCCTCTAAGTGCTGCAGTGAGCAAATTTCAGGACAGCCAAGGATACCTGGGAGCCACCTTTAAACCTGAGAACTAAAGTACTCCAAGTAAGAAGTTCTAACTAAGACAGTCAATCACACAAGAAAGCACGGTGACTTGGAGACCCAGGTGAAATACCGGGACGGCTAAGCATCTTGCCCAGATGTGAGGACTGGAGCCAGCAGATCAGTCACTTAATCTCTTATACAGCAGCAGACTGTTTCGATGATTACCATTTCACAGTATAGTTTGAGAGCTAGTGCTACTAAACCACCTTCTTTCACTTTTCTTTTCACTGATTTCCTTGATATCCTTGACCTTATTTCTCCATGCTGTTACTTTTTCTAGCTCTACAAAATGTTTCTTCAGCAGTTTAATATAGCACTGAATAAGTAAATTAATTTAGGCGGTAACTGACATTTTTATAATGTTGGCTTGATCGATCCATGAGTAATTAATATTTCTCCAACTGTTTATGTCTACCTTTAGTTGTACGAAAAGTATCTTGTAACTGTGTTCATATAGTTCCTTCATGTGTCTTGGCAAGACTTGGTAGACTCCCAAATATGTTATACAGTCTATAGTTATTTGAAATGTAATTTTTCTTTCTATTTTTGCTGGGTTTTGTTGGAAATAAAGAGAAACGTTGATGATTTCTGTGGGGTTATTTTATATCCCAATACTGATTATTTGTATACGTTTATTTTATATCCTACAACTTTGCTAAGGTTGTTATTTGTTTTGACTAGTTTTTTAATTGATTCTTTAGGGTTCTTTAAGTATACCAACATATCAGCAAAAAGTTATATTTTTGTTTCTTCATTACCTATACTTATTCTTTCAATTTCTTTTTTTTTGTCTTATTGCTATAGCTAGCATTTGTAATACAATATTGAATAGCAGGCATCCTTATTTCTCTCCTGATCTTACTGGAAATATTACCACTCTAAAAATTATTACAAATCTGTCATATTTGTTATAAACAAGAGAAATATTAATATGGCCACTGACTGTACATCATTTTCCTTTACATTTTGCGAAGTGAAAGTATTTCGTGGGTGAGAATTTCTTGTTTTTAATAATACATTAGCAGAGTGCCTCATAAAAGCCTAGGGCTAAAATGGACCTTTAAAGGGTAAAAACAGCTCTGAATGCCTTAGGAAAAAAGTTCACACCAGCCACTTTAAATAATTTTTAAAATTATTGAACTCACCTAAGTTATATTCAACTACACTGAATAATTTTTGTTATGGGGATGACTTATAATCTAGTGAAAAATTACTGTTCTCTCTATCAGAGAACTCAGTCAAGAAGCAAGTACACAAGTTCCCAAGAAGAACAATATGCTTAATTGCTGGTTAGGCTCACTAATTGGTTTCACTAGAGCCTTAAGCAAATGTGCTGGCACTTGTTTTTATACATAGTCACAGTTTTGGGAGTAATCTGCATTCTCTATGTGCCTTGAATAACTATACCGGGATACAAATCTGTTAGTCATGACTGATTCTTCCAAACTACTAGATCTAAAGATGGTAACATTTCCAGAAGCTCTTGGGCATTTGTAGCATGGAGGGAGGGTATGGCTCAAACCTGCAGTTTCCTGGCCATCTTAAAAAATAAAAAATTTTAAAAATAAAACAAACCAGGGAGAATGGAATTATGTGAAGGCTTCCTAATATGTCCCATTCTGAGAACAATTCTACCCGTTGTCACCTTCAATCTCAAGGATTCAGCAGTATTTAAAAAAATGCTCCTTTCTATAAAAATGAGATGAACACTGAACTACATAGATGGCTATAGCACAGGATGATGAAGGGATTGAAAAATGTTTCATAAAATTCACTACTTTCTTAAACACATTTTATGAGAAGATTTAAGCTTAAAAGCAGAAATTATACTTCTTATTTTATTATCAATAATAACAATAAGTGAAATTTATATAGGGCTTAAATGTTAGTGAAGCACTTCACATGCCTTATTTTATTTGATCTTCACAACAGTACTAGAAGGTAGGTACAGCTAGGTCTTGATTAGTATAAATGAACCCAGTGAAGTTATAATTAAATTGTTTCCTATCCAATTGAAATACACAATGAAAATTTTTTAATGTTTGCATCTGCTTATTAGCATAGTATAGCATCAAATGATATGAAAAATATATTTCTGATTCAAGTTTATTACAAAGAAATAGAGTATAGAAAGCAAAATCTTTAAAAAGTTTTGAATATTTTAAAGTCTATACTAATGATACAAGAAAAATCTCATTATTGCAGTTTAAAATATTTTAGAGATTCAGAATATCAAGGGAATTAATGAAAAGAAATGCTAGGGAGGGAGGCCTAGCTATATCAGATATTAAAATGTATTATAAAGCAGCAATCATCAAAACTACTTGATACTGGCTAAGAAACAAGAGTGGTGAATCAGTGCAATAGCTTAGGTACACAAGATGCAGTGGTCCATGAATATAGTAATCTACTCTTTGATAAACCCAAAGAATCCAGCTTCTGGGATAAGAACACACTATTTCACAAAAACTGCTGGGAAAACTGGAAATAGTATGGCAGAAATTGGACACAGACCAATATCTTACTCTATATACCAAAATAAAGTCAAAATGGATTCATAATTTAGATTTAAAGGCTAACACTACAAGTAATTTGGGAGAGAAGAGAATAGTTTACCTGTCAGACTTATGGAGAAGGGAAGAATTTATGACTAAACAAGAGATAGAGAGCATTACAAAATGCAAAATGGATAATTTTGATTATGTTAAATCGAAAAGTTTTTGTACAAATCCAATGCAACAAAGATCAGGAGGGAAGGAGAAAATTGGAAAAGAAGTTTTACAACCAGTGTCTCTGACAAAGGCCTCATCTCTAAAACATATAGGGAACTGAGTTAAATTTATAAGAACACGAGTCATTCCCCAATTGAAAAATGGTCAAAGGATATGAACAGGCAGTTTTCAAAGGAAGAGATTAAAGATATCTATAGGCATATGAAAAAACACCCTAAATCACTATTGATTAGAGAAATGTAAATCAAAACAACTCTCAGGTACCACATTGCTCCTGTCAGACTGGCTAACATGCCAAAACAGGAAAATGATAAATGCTAGAGAAAATGTGGGAAAATTGGAACACTATTGCCTTGTTGGTAGAGTTGCAAACTGATCCAATTATTCTCGAGAGTAATTTGGAACTATGCCCAAAGAGCTATAAAAATGTGCATACTCTTTGACCCAGCAATACCACTTCTAAGGCTATATCTAAAAGAGATCATACAAGGGGGAAAAAGACCCATATGTACAAAAATATTTCTAGCGGCTCTTCTTGTGGTAGCAAAGAATTGGAAATCAAGGGGATGCCCATCAATTGAGGAATGGCTAAACAAATTGTCGTATATGAATGCAATGGAACACTATTGTGCTATAAGAAACGAGGAGCAGATGGACTTCATAAGAACCTGGAGAGTCTTATATGATCTGATGATGAGTGAAGGGGGCAGAACAAGGAGAACATTGTACACAACCACAGACACATTGCTTCCATGATGACGAACTTTGATAGACTTGGCTCTTCTCAACAATGTAAGGTTTTAAGACAGCTGCAAAAGACGCATGATGGAAAAGGCTATCCACAACCAGAGAATTACAGAATCTGAATATAGATTGAAGCAAACTATTTGCTCTCTCTTTTTTTTCTGTTACTTTATTTTATCTTCGGTTTTGTTACATCTTTCTCAGGGTTCATTTCATTGGTTATAATTCTTCTTTACAACCTGATTATTAGGAAAATAAGTTTAATGTGAAGGTATATGTAGAACCTATATCAGATTACATGCTGTCTTGGGTAGTAGGGAGAGAGAAAATTTGGAACTCAAAAACTTGTGGAACTGAGTGTTGTGAACTAAAAAAATTAACTAATTTAAAAAATAAAATACTTTAGAAGTGTAGACTGAACTATCTTCTCTTTAAATCTATCTATATATACTGGTAGGTGCAGGGAACTTAATCCACATCTCCACAAATTTGCATGCTTACATTTTCTCACAATGAACCAAGTATAGTTGCATGACCTTAAACGCAACATTTTCCCTGCAACAGTGTGCAACAGCTGGGCTAAAATAACTTGAAAACTAGTCTTTGGAAAAAAAAAGCTTTAGTCACCAATGCTTTCTCATTTGACCACCAAAGAACTAAAATAATTGATGGCTATAGCACCTAAGAGTATGAGGATTTCAAGACAGATAAGCATTGGCTTTCATTTAAAATTCCCTTCTGCATTACCTCCCAATAAAAGTGTTAGGTGATATTTAGACACTTAAACCCAGGTTTTGTTGGGGTTTTATCCCTTCTTAGAGACAAAAGTTCCAGAAGGCATCCTTTTCCAAAATAGGCCTGTTTCATATAATATAAAAATGTGTTAACCATCTACATTCTTTGAGTATTTTCTTCAAAAATCAGGATATTTAGCTGCGGCATCTTCATCAGCCTCTTCTATGATAATTTTAGCATTATGCAACTGATGATGGAACTAACCAATGTTTACAGTAAAAGTTGCTTCAGTATCCAATTCATTCTGTTTTCTTTCACTGACTTAAACTTGAAGCTTTGGTCCAAGCAGCTGCTCTACTAAGAAGAATGTATTTGGATTGCAAATTTCAATCCATACAAACCAAAAGATGCTACATTTCTATCACTGTAATACTTTTTGTCCTTGTAATTGTTTGCAAACCACGAAAAGGTGGTACAACTTTGCTTTTTTCTTTTATTTCACCTGTATGTTTTATAATATTCTATAATGCAGATTCAGGCATTCCAAGGTCTCTTAAAAATTACTTACTATCTTATAGCTACTATGACTGCATTCATGCCATTGAATTAAATCAAATTTGTATTTTAACATAACAACTAAGCCTCTTATTTCTCATTCTGTTAATATCTTCTGAGAAACCGTCTTCCTTTTCTCCATTTTGTGAAGGGCTCTTCTTAAAAAAAATTAATAAATCTACTGGTATCATGATAGGCAGCAACCTATTACATCCACACATGATGGTAAGCAAGTGCAAACTGAAGATGTAGCAGCATGATAAAACCCCTAACTAGCTTGTGCATTTAACACTAATTGAATTTTGGCTCAAATTAAATGTTCTCTAGTGTCACTCTGTAATTCATACTAAATCAAATTATATCTTAGTCCTACTAGAGTCAATCTCAAACTACCTGTACTATAGATATTACCTCCATTTTACAAAAAAAGAAATGAAGACTAAGGATGATTAAGTGATTTGCCCAGAATTACAAAGTAAGTGTCAAATGATATTTGAAAGTTTCTCTGGCATTCTTTCCATTTCATTACATACTTATCTTTTCTATGTCCAATAAATTATATATTACTTTACATATATTAGACATTGAATAAGTATAAACTGAATTAACTGCTTGGATCAGGATGCAAACATAAAAGCTACAACTATGAACCTCTGCATTTAAAAATAATTAGCATATTAAAATTAAAATAATGACACCAAGTAACCTCAACATAATAATAACTAAGACAACTACTAACCATGTTCTAAAACAGATTTGAAACCACAATGTAATTGTGTTGTTTTTTTACTCTCTCAAGATTATCATTCAGTAAATATATATGGGTCATATTTTCTTTTCAATTTGTGAATTCATTTTAATCATTTCAAGTGTGTTAAAACTGATTCTTAAGATTCCAATACCATTTCTATATGCTTAGCCAGAATTTTAAAGATATTCTTTCCAGTCTAATTTGACTGCTTCCCATCATTTATCAAACACTGTACACGATATAAAGGCCAAGTATAAAGAAATGCAAGTGAAACGGATGAAAAAAATATAATAATAAAAAGCAAGATAATTTACTTCTCAAATATCAGATTCATATTGCACTGAAATTCAATTTATCCCTATTACGTTTACGGACCCTCAATTCCTTAGAGCAGCTGGGTGGAGCAGTGGACATAGTGCTAAGTCTGAACCCAGGAAGACTCATCTTCGTAAATTCAAATCTGGCCTCAGACACTTGCTAGCTGTGTGACCCTGGGCAAGTCACTTAATCCTGTTTGTCTTAGGTCCTCATCTGTAAAATGAGCTAGAGAAAGAGAGAGCAAATCACTTTAGTATCTTTGCCAAGAAAACACCAAGTGGGGTCATTGATACAACTGAACAACAACAACAAATCCCTTAAACCTTTAATACTTATTATATCCTAACAGGTATATTCAATGCTATTATAGGTCATACACATCACATTCTAAGAGCTAGAAAGGATTTTAGAGATGTATATAACCCATTATGTTCATTAGGCAGGTGAGAGAGAAGAGGACCATCTTTAAGAGATTACTGCAGGGTCATATAATAAGCACAAGCACCATAACTAGTGGCCTCCTGACCCTCAATACAATGATATTTACAGTGTACCATGAAGGCTGCCTCACTTAGAAGAAACAGAACAAATACAGAAAAAAAAGAATTAATGTAGATCAACAGTCCAGTTTCATAATATATAAGATGAAAGCACATATGTTCTATAATCATAGAAATTTCAAAGGAAGGAAAAAAAAATAAGGGATTTTGTGCACACTTTTACTTAAAGGATGATAGTTCACTGAACTATATTTTTATTTATTTAACTACATATACACATATTTTAACTATATACTTACATATGTATATTCTATACCTCATTCTACACTGCATTTATTCTGTTCCTTAGTATCTCCAGAAATAAATCTCTATTTTTAATAGCCTATCCCTATGTTTGCTTATTAACTCTGAGAGGAGGGCCTGTCTTTACTCTGTCTAACCTAAACCTCCTACAGCAACTTAGCTATATTTTATTTCTTTCATCTATGGAAAAACTGTTCAACCACTGATAATAATAGCCTTTCAAATACTCAATACAGTCATTTTTATGCCCCTCCCTCAAAACTATGGTTCCTTTCTCTTTTCTCATGGTCCCATCTACCACTATTTTGTTCATTTCTATTGCTATATATTCAAACCACTCTTACTGTTGTCTGTAATTCCTTCACAAATGGCTACAATATGAAGACTCAAACTGCAAGCAATATTTCATATGGCTTAAATCAATGCTAGGAAGGGAAACGAAAAAAAAATACAAACAATAATGTAAAAGAAAAAATACAACTAAAACAAGAAGAATTCAGCTAGCTAAACCATTCCTCAGAGGTGTTTTCAAAACAGAAAAAGTTGACTGTAGCAAAATAGAAAAAAATAAAAGAAACACATAAATAGTTCATAAACTAACCGTGAAATTTTAAAAGCTCAAAATGGATAAATTAACAACCACAAAATTAGTTTCAAAAGAAAATGTTGTTAGATGAGAAGTCACTATAATTAAAATCAAAGTAACTCTCTATGATAAACAAAACTGAGAATTCTTTTTTTTTTCAAGGTATCTTTTTTTTTATTTTTTTTTAATTTAAATTTATTTATTTAACATATTTGGTTTTCAGCACTGATTTTCACAACAGTTTGAATTACAAATTTTCTCCCCATTTCTACCCTCCCCCCCACTCCAAGATGGCTTATATTCTGGTTGCCCTGTTCCCTAGTCAGCCCTCCCCTCTATCACCCCTCTCCCCTCTCATCCCCTTTTCCCTTCCTTTCTTGTAGGGCAAGATAAATTTCTACGCCCCATTGCCTGTGTATCTTATTTTTTAGTTGCATGCAATAACTTTTTTTTTGAACATCTGATTTTAAAACTTTGAGTTCCAAATTCTCTCCCCTCTTCCCTTCCCACCCACCCTCCCTAAGAAGTCCAGCAATTCAACCTAGGCCACACATGTATCATTATGTATAACCCTTCCACAATACTCATGTTGTGAAAGGCTAACTACATTTTGCTCCTTCCCAACCCATCCTGCTTTATTGAATTTTCTCCCTTGACCCTGTCCCCTTTGCAAAGTGTTTGTTTTTGACTACCTCCACCCCCATCAGCCCTCCCCTCCATCATCCCCCCCCCCTTTTATTTAATTTTTTTTTTATCTTCCTTCCTCTTCTTTCCTGTGGGGTAAGATACCCAACTGAGTATGTATGGTATTCCCCCTCAGGCCAAATCTGATGAGAGCAAGGTTCACTCATTCCCCCCTCACCTGCCCTCTCCCCTCCTCCCACAAAACTGCTTCCTCTTGCCACCTTTATGCGAGATAATCCACCCCATTCTATCTCTCCCTATCTCCCTCTCTCAGTATGTTGCTCTCTCATCCCTTAATTTCATTTTATTTCTTTTAGATATCTTCCCTTCATCTTCAACTCACCCTGTGTCTGCACTCTCTCTTTTACATATATATATATATATGTATATATGTATATATATATAAACACACACATATATATACACATACATACATATACACATAGATATATACATACACATTCACTTATATATATACATAAACATATACATATATATATGCATATTCCCTTCAACTACCCTAATACTGAGGTCTCATGAATCATACACATCATCTTTCCATGTAGGAATGTATACAAAACAGTTCACCTTTAGTTAGTCCCTTGCAATTTCCGTTTCTTGATTGCCTTTTCATGCTTCTCTTGATTCTTGTGTTTGAAAGTCAAATTTTCTATTCAGTTCTGGTCTTTTCACTGAGAAAGCTTGAAAGTCCTCTATTTTATTGAAAATCCATATTTTGCCTTGGAACATGATACTCAGTTTTGCTGGGTAGGTGATTCTAGGTTTTAATCCTAGCTCCATTGACCTCCGGAATATCGCATTCCAAGACCTTCGATCTCTTAATGTAGAAGCTGCCAGATCTTGGGTTATTCTGATTGGGTTTCCACAATACTCAAATTGTTTCTTTGTGGCTGCTTGCAGTATTTTATCCTTGATCTGGGAGCTCTGGAATTTGGCAACAATATTCCTAGGAGATTTCTTTTTGGGATCTATTTGAGGAGGCGATCGATGGATTCTTTCAATTTCTATTTTGCCCTGTGGCTCTAGAATATCAGGGCAGTTCTCCTTGATAATTTCTTGAAAGATGATATCTAGGCTCTTTTTTTGATCATGGCTTTCAGGTAATCCAATAATTTTTAAATTATCTCTCCTGGATCTATTTTCCAGGTCAGTGGTTTTTCCAAGGAGATATTTCACATTGTCTTCCATTTTTTCATTCCTTTGGTTCTGTTTTATAATATCCTGATTTCTCATCAAGTCACTAGCTTCTACTTGCTCTAATCTAATTTTTAAAGTAGTATTTTCTTCAGTGGTCTTTTGGACCTCCTTTTCCATTTGGCTAATTCTGCCTTTCAAGGCATTCTTCTCCTTACTGGCTTTTTGGAGCTCTTTTGCCATTTGAGTTAGTCTGTTTTTAAGGTGTTGTTTTCTTCAGTGTATTTTTCAGTATTTTTTTGGGTCTCCTTTAGCAAGTCATTGACTTGTTTTTCATGGTTTTCTCGCATCCTTCTCATTTCTCTTCCCAATTTTTCCTCTACTTCTCTAACTTGCTTTTCCAAATCCTTTTTGAGTTCTTCTATGGCCTGGGGCCAGTTCATGTTTTTCTTGGAGGCTTTTGTTGTAGGCTCTATGACTTTGTTGTCTTCTTTAGGCTCTATGTTTTGGTCTTCTTTGTCAGCAAAGAAAGAATCCAAAGTCTGAGACTGAATCTGGGCGCGTTTTCGCTGCCTGGCCATATTCCCAACCAACTAACTTGACCCTTGAGTTTTTCAGTGGGGTATGACTGCTTGTAGACTAACGAGTTCTATGTTCCACGTTTGGGGGGGAGGTGCCAGCTCTGTCAGACCCGCACTGCTCCTTCCCCAAGAACCCCCAGTCCAGACTGGGCTTAGATCTTCGGCAGGCTGTGCACCCCTGCTCTGATCCGCCACTTAATTCCTCCCACCAGGTGGGCCTGGAGTCGGAAGTAACAACAGCTGTAGCTGCCCCACCTCCACTGCCCCCGGGGCTGGAAGCCGAACAGCGAACTCCTTCCACTCCTTCCACTCCCGCAGCTTTTCCCACTAACCTTCTCGGCAGTCTTTGGTGTTTGTGGGTCGAGGGGTCTGGTAACTGCCGCAGTTCACATATTCAGGGCACTAGGGCCCCCTCCGCCTTCTGGTCTGGATGGTCCACGCCGCTCAGGCTGGGCTCTGCTCCACTCCGTTCCCAGCTCCCAGCTCCCAGCTCCCAGCTCCCACCTCTGTGTGGAATAGACCTCACCCAGAGACCATCCAGGCTGTCCTGGGCGGGAGCCCTGCTTCCCTCTGCTGTTCTGTGGGTTCTGCCGTTCTAGAATTGGTTCAGAGCCATTTTTTATAGGTTTTTGGAGGGGCTCCCTACGGAGCTCACACTATTCCCTACTTACCAGCCGCCATCTTCTAAAACTGAGAATTCTTAATAAGATACTAATGGAATAAAAATGTGATATCAAAGTTGACCAAAAAAGAGGAAGATCAAATTCTCAAAACTGACCTATGACTTACATATGAGGAAAAAAAATAAGTATGTCTGCAAAACTGAGAATTAGAAAAAAAAAATGTATTAACGACAAAAAATAAAAAAAAAACAAATAAGCAAGAATGATTTAATGGATAAAGGGCTGTGAAAGAAGAATTTATGACCTATATAGTAGAAATAAAAGGCAGAATAAAAAAAACTTTAATCCATTGTGGCCAGTATCACCAAAGAAATAAAATACAAAGAAATGAGGACAATTTGGAAGAAAGGAAGCAAAAAGCATTGACATTAAAAATAAAGAATTGATCTTCCTTCATATGGCCAAAAATCTACCGATCTTGAAAATATTATAAAGATACCTTGAGGATAATAAGGCAGCTAGGTGATGCAGTAAACAGAGTGCCAGACCTGGACCCAGGAAGACCTCATCTTCCTGAGTTCAAATTTGTCCACACAAACTAGTTTCATGACCTTGGGCAAGTCATTTAATACGGTTTCCTTCAGTTTCCTCATCTGTAAAATGAGCTGGAGAAGAAAATGGCAAACCAGTCCAGTATCTTTGCCAAGAAAATCCACACTGGGGTCCTGAAGAGCCATATACAACTGAAAATGACTGAACAACAACAATGATATTAGGCCACAGAGAAGAATGTCGAAAGTTAAAAAAAAAAATCATGATTCAAAAAAAAATATTGCAAGAAAACTTCCCAGAACTTCTCAATACAAAAAATAAAATGCTAACTGAAAGAAAACTCAAATAAGTTGGACATGTGACCTCAACGATGCCACAAATTCCAAGACATATATAGTGGTTAAATTGAACAATTCTACCAACAATCTAAAAATTCTAAAAGTGGCCTAAAGGAGCAAGACCTTCAAATGTTAAGGAAATGAAAGTAACACAAGATATTTCTGCACCCACCAGAAACCACAAGAGAGAATGGAATGTGTTCCAAAAAGTAAAGGAGCTAACAAAAAATAATCCAAGATAACTCAAAATAATAGAAAGATAATCCAAGATAACCTGAAAACCTGAACATAACCGTAAATGAAAAAAAAAAAAAACATGTTCAATTAAAAGAAGCACCTGAAGCATTTTTAGGAAGAAATCCATGCCTGAACAAATTATTTGCTTCTCAGACAACAATAATTCAAGGAGGTTAAACAAATAAAACAAAAAGGCAATAGAAAGACCATTTTTAAAAACTTCTTTCTGAATGCACACAAGGTAACAAAGATGAAAGTAGAAGGTAAAGGAAGTGATGAGGGGAAAACAGTCCTGATAATACCATAGGGGAAAACTTCATAATACCTACATTGATATGAATCAATGTTTGTGTGATGTGACTGAATCACAGAATGGGAGGGTGCACAAGAAGTAGGAGGGGAGAAGAAGAGAGAGGGGAATAATATACTGTACTCTAATCAAGTCAAAGACTAACAATGAAGGAAAAATGAACTCCTGTAGTGTCTCAGGAAGAAATGAAGCCACAGGAGTATGGGTGAGGAGGCAAATGAACTGCCGGTGGTGGGGGGGAAGAAAGGGAAAATTTTGTTTCAGTGGTGGGAGGGGATACCACTGGTGAATGCTCCCATGGAAGAAGAGAGACTGAGACCTTACAACAGGTATAATCCAGGTACTTAGTACATACAGCTTGCCTCAGCTGAAAGGGAATCACGATTCCCAAGAGCAAGTGATAACAGAAAAAGTGGAAGGACATAGAACCAGGGAAGAAGAGATTGTGAGGCATATGGAGGGAGAAAAGAGCAAAGGGGAAGGCAAAGGTCAATATGAATTGCACAATCAGGGACAAAAGCAAATTCCTGCCATGGGGCAATACTCTCTGCATCACCTGTAGAAACTGGTATTTCTAAAAGTGAGGAACAACAGAAGACAGGCAGAGGGAAAGATCTGTAAGAAAATAATAAAGAAATGTAATAATGGGACACAAAATAGGTACCTTAGAAGCATTAATTCCAGAGAAATACAGAGATCAAAGAAGGCCTAGAGAAAGAGCCATGCATTAAAGAATAAAAGGCTATAATAGGAAGGGTAGACAAGTAATAAAAAGAAAAAAAAAGAAATATTTTTTTGAAAAAAGCCTCAGAAAGATGAAATTTTTTAAATGAATCATCAAAACAAGTTGAAAAATAGGAAAGTGGATTTTACTTGACTAATTGGAAAAAAGGAGGAAGAAGTAAATAATCAGACAAAAGAAATAAAAATGTACTAATAAGCAATACTCCTAAATTAGGGAAAAGGCATAACAAATGAGAGGAAAACTGCTTCAGTGTAAGAAGAGACTCTATAAAAGAATATGCTTGCCGCAGAGCTAAGCTAACTGGAGAAAAAGTACTACCTTTAAAAAGGAAGAGGGTAAAAAAAATTCCAATTTGGAAAAAAAATTAGACAAAACTCTCACAACTTCAAATGTGAATTGATTAAAAGATCCAATAAAATAGAAATGGTCCAGCAGATAGAACACTGGGCTTGTAATAGGAAGATTTATCTTCATAAGTTCAAGTCTAGCCTCCACACTTACTAGCTGTGGGAGCATGGGAAAGTCACTTAACCTTAATTGCCTTAAAATGGGCCAGAGAAGAAAATGGCAAATCATTCCAGTATCTTTGCCAAGAAAACCCCAAATGGGGTCAGGAAGAGTCAGACACGACTGAAATGACTGAACGACAGTAAAAACTGGATAAGAAAACAAAACCTCATGATCTGCTTCTAGCAAGAAACACATTTAAAAAAGCAACGACATACACAGAATGAAATGAGGGCTAGAACAAAATTTACTATGCATCAAGTAAATTCAAAAAGGCACGAGTTGCAACCAAGCTATCAGGCAAAGGAAAAACAAACATTCAAAAACCTCTTAATTTTTTTATCAATACCAGATGGTTTCTATGACTTCTGTTTCATAACATAGTGTGAGGTCTAAAGTGTTACTTCCCCTTTGTCCCTATCTCTTTCCAGACTCCATAAATGGTCGATGAGTTGAGGTAAGAATTGAATGGGAAGAAAGTAGAAAGGATTGTCTTTGGTAAACTCCATAATTATTATAACGATCCCATGCTTCTCACCTAAAAAAAAGGTCCATTGTTTTTAAACCACAGCACGTTTGGTGATGCTGAATGGCTGTGCATCATGGAATACTACAATCTGTTAAAAAAAAAAAAAACCTTTCGTTGACTAATGGAAAAGATTACTGTGGGTCTTAGCAGGGTGTAAAATATTACAGAAGAAGAATTACACAAAAGAAACAGGGTAAAAGATATCAGAGAAATGTATTCCTGGAGAAAATAAAAAATGGGCCAGTTGTGTGGTAAGAGTAGGGGTTAATCAATGAATTGCCTACACATTATGTGAATGAGAGGAAGGACCATGGCTTCTTAGGAAGAGCTCATGATATATATATGGGAGAATATGGACAAATATCATGAGATGGATAAGCACAGATTGATCATAATCTACATTTCTGAAAAAGAGTACCTGGCTTGGTGTTTTCTCAAATCCATTGAGCTCTTGGTTGAATCTAAATATGGACTTTCTTACATTATTGTAGACATTGTATATATTTTTCTTTTGGCTCTGCTTTCCATATTCTACATCAATTCAAACAAGAGGTCGGTCCTGGGACTAAATTCTTCAGTCATAATTCTTTATGCACAATAATTTCTATCACATTCACAAAGCATAATTTGTTTATACATTGCCTGATCATTAGACATATATTTTGTTTTCCTTTCTATGTTATAATAAATTCAACAAATATTTATTGAACACCTACCAAGTATAAGGTTCTGCAATAGTCATTGAAGATACAAAGAAAAATATACAACGAACTGCTGATCCTTCAAGGAGCTTATACATTCTACTGAAGGAATACAACGTGAAAAGTAAAAAAAGTCCATAAAAAGTCATTTCATGGAGGGAGCCCTAACAACAACAAAAAAGCAGGAAAAGTTTCATATAGGTGGTTAAGATAAGCTTTCAAGGAATCTAGGAGTTTCTAAGAGAAAGGAAAGGAAGGGATACATTCTAGGAATTAAAACAGTCTGTAGAGAAGTACAAAGAGATATGGAATGTCATTACACAGAAGAGCTAGTAGGTCCATTTTGTCTAGAACAGAAACTATATAATGATGAACATGAAATAAGACTGGATGGATGCCAGATTGTGG
The DNA here is from genome assembly GCF_011100635.1 of Trichosurus vulpecula. Classification (NCBI taxonomy): domain Eukaryota; kingdom Metazoa; phylum Chordata; class Mammalia; order Diprotodontia; family Phalangeridae; genus Trichosurus; species Trichosurus vulpecula. The sequence goes on from NC_050574.1 coordinate 169,957,096, forward strand.
CAGGCTTTAAATGCCTGGGAATAGGGAGCCACTGACAATTTGAGGTACCTAATGTGCACCTAAATATGCTATTTTGTGTAGGGCACTCCATGCTAGACACAGGCTCATGTGGCTCACGACACTCCTAAGTGCAGCCCAAATGAAAATGTTATTTGCGAAACATTTAGCAAAACAAATGAAAATACAATAAGACATAAGCAATGCTAACCTGTGGTTTTCCAAGTCAACATGCTCCAGCAGGTTTAGTGGCCTAAGGTCACTTAGTTATACAGTCAGATATGGGTTTTAGGAGTATCTATTTAGCAATTGTATGAAGGAGAAATGACAAAGAAGATAGGCTAGAATGACCTCTATCAGGATACTGCATGGAGGAGACATGGTACAGGCCTGAACTGGGGCACAATTTGTATGAGTGGGGGGCAGGGGGAAGGGAATGGTAGAATATGACAGATGTGCTTGAAGTAAAATCAACAAGATTTGGCAAATGACTGGATGTGCTGGGTTAGGTTGAGGCAGAATAGGTCTAAGGTTGACACAAATGATGCTACCATGAATATTTTGTACATATCAGTATTTTTTTTCTTGCAGTACAGTCTTAATAGTGGAATCTCTGGAGGAAATAGGTACTTAAAATTTGTAAATTTTCTTATATAATTCCAAACTCTTTCAGAAGGACTGAAGTAACTCATAGCTCCACCAGCAGACAAGTGATATACTGTCTTCCCACAGACCATCACCAACAACAAAGTGTTCCTCAAGACTCTATCCTTGACCCTATTCTTTCTTTGCCCTTTGAATCTTTCTCTCTCCTGCCTCTACAACCTAATCAACTCCCACAACTTCAACTAGCTTCAACTATCAATGCTAATATGTACAATCTTCAATTTCTACTGAGGGCAGGAACTATTTCGTTTTCTTTTATGTCCTCTGTGCATATCAGCATGGGGCCTGGCACACTACAGTAGGACCTTAATAAATGCATGTTAAGTGCAATATTCTTATGACAGCTATAGGTGTTAGTATCTTATACTCCCTCAGAGAATTGGTGTCAAAATCAAACAGAAACTTGAGTCACTAAACTATACATAAGGATCACTGCCAGAACATATCAACTTAGAAAACCATACATTAACATTATCTATGTTTTATTATATTTTTATTTGTTTTGTTAAATGTTTCCCAATTGCATTTTAATTTAAGCCTCACTTGAGAGTGTTGTAGGGCCCTCTAGGGAGTGCTGTGGGCCATGCAAGCCTGTGTCCAGCACTGAGTTCTCTGTACAAAGTAAGTCCTTAATAAATGTTTCTTGCTGTGATCTGAATTCTAAGTTCCAGATGCAAATTTCCAATCCTTGATGTACTGCCAGCATTTCAAACTCAATAGAGCCCAAATCAAAATAATAACCTTTCCCTAAAAATCCTCCTTCACAGCTTCTTTATTGCTATAAATATCATCATTTTCCCATCCATCTGTGCTCAAAACTTGGTGTCATTTGACTCCTTTCTTCTCCTTCATTCCCTACAACTGGCTGTCAACACTGTCCATCCTACCTATACAAAATCACTCACATTTACATCATTTGCAATTACAATTACAATAACTCAGGCCCTCACTTCTCATTACATTCCTCCTTACACAACAACTTCCTAACTTATTTCCTATTCTCCTATCTCAGTTCTTATCCTTTTCCAAGGCTACAAGATTCATCTTCTTTTAACATACATCCCTGTCATTCCTCTTGCTCAAAAACCTTTCTTTCACAGACCCCCAATTCCTACAGGACAAGATTCAGACTCTCTAACCTGGCAAGGCCCTCCACACTCTGGTTCTAACCTACCTTTTGGGATTTTTTTTTCAAGTTACCCCATTTCTTGAAAACTAAGCCACTAACTGATTCCCAATGTTAACATTTATTCTCTCGTCTGCATGTATTCCTACATGCTACTTTTCAGCCTTAGAACACCCCCTGCTGGGGTCTCCTCAAAACAAACTCACAGTACAGCTAAGTCAGCCTGTTCAGTTCTAACCATCTTGAGGGTGGCCATTAGCAGCCATTAGCAGCCACAACATCTTTCTCTCTCAGCATTTCCTGTGACATAACTTCCTTTTCCTGTCAGGAAGCTATTCCTACCACATGTAACTTAGGCTTCCTATAACATAAGCAGGTCACATGGCCTATTTATGGGTGGGAAAGATCTTCAAGCCCAAATTGTTACTACAAGTAGCTAAATCCAAGTTAACTGCAATGGTTAGAACACACTCCATTCTCTCTCTATACCTGTACAACAAATCCTTCAAACTCTATCTCAGATAATATCTTTTCCATGGAAGTCTCACCTAAACCTTCTTCCACTCAGACTAAAAGGATTTCTCCCTTCTAATTTTTTTTTTTACTTTATCTGTATCTTCTTTTACTTAAATAAAACAAAATACATAAAGTCTGTTCAGTACCATCTGCTTATCTCTAATTCAACCACAAATAAGAAATACTCCCTTTAATCTGTAACTAACCATGAAGCTGTTGAATTTTTTAAAAAAAGATTTTATTAAAAGCTAAAAGGAAAAGCTGGGTGGTGGAATAGAGTACAGAAATTAGCATCAAGAAGACCTGAGTTCAAATCCTACCTCAGGCACTAGGGGTTGTGGTATCAAATGAGTTAATATATATAAAGCATTTTGCAGATCTCTCGGCACTACATAAAAACTAGCTATTATTATTATGACTTAGAAATAAAAATGGTTAGTGTTCTTGATATCCAGCATTTGAAAGAGCATTTAGCTAAACAATTAAATTTCAATTATATAAATTAAGTTAGTTTTTAACTATAGCTTCACCTAAAAGCAAAATAGGCCTATTCTTGAAAAGCTGCATATAAATCAATTTTTTAAAGAAAATATCATATTTTAAAAATACGAAAACATCTGTCCTTTAAAGGACAACTACTGTCAAACCTCTTTTCAAGAAAATAACCACCCTTTGCTTAAAATTTGAGGGAGGGGATATTTGCAAATATTAGGATGTTTAAAGATAAGGAAAAAAAGCTTTTTTTCTGAGATCATGGTATGATTTGTCAAGCCAGTTCTCTTAAGAAATTTTCCTTAATAAGCAATTTCAGGGCCAGGTTTTTCTCTTATTGAAACAAAATTCGCTATTTTGAAATTTTTATCTCCTTTTCTTATTAAAGAGCCATTGGCATGCCTTTATTCTATTAACTGCAAACCATAAACCACAATATACAAATACAGCGTCACTTTTTTTTTACACTCTCAAGTTTGAATAGAATTTACTTTGCTCCAAGTATAGCACAAAGGATTTTAAAAAGACAGAGGTATAACAAAACATCTGGAAAGCAATTATTTGATGGTGGCAGAAGTTACCATGTCTGAAAAACAAATGTGCCCATAAATATTTTTTTAAAATTCCAGGACGGCAATTTTCAATTATTACTTTATGCTTCTTGGAGAACTTTGGTCACATACTGAATGTTGGTTAAACTGTAACATAGGGGAAAAGTGATCATGTGCAAACAAATAATTACATGAAAGTCTGGTAAGTCATAATATCAAATTGCCTACCTAAGGCTCTATGTTGGTTCTGTATAACAATGTTCTTTGATACATTATGAAATCAATCTTTCCATTTAGTAACTTATTTATTATAAATGTTACATACACAGGTATTACATGTAGATTTTAAAAAGTCGGGATTACCTCTCATTGTAATTCTTTGTTTCTCCATGTCACAAGATATTACAGAATGCTTTATGAAATTCATACAAAATGTGGCATGAAAATGAAAAGTTGAGTCTAGATTAAAGAAAAGATCTCAAAAGCAGAAATGTGCTTCCCCAAAACATGACTGATACCATACTTTACTATCAGGCAGCATCTCTTCCACAAAAGGGTAATGTTCCATGGAAAAAGTCTACATATTTATCATTGACCACTGAGTACACTCACCACCTCATCTCCTTAAATGTAACTGCTTAACAGGTGTGATGTATCTATGGTAAATTACTGATTAATGCAATGGTTTACAAAAAAAGTTTATAATCCTTTTCAGTCCTCTAAATCTTTAAAGTACAGGAAACAAGATCCTAAGTGGTCCAACCCAAAATTTTTTCTATTTCCAATTTAGTTCTATCCAGTACATTCCAATTTAGTTCTATCCAGTACATTCCAATTCAGTGCTTCCCTACACTATATACACAGTAAGGGTGAAAATTTAAGTAATAAATTAAAGCAGGGCTCACTTAAAGATAGGTCACATGTTCCAGATAATGCCAGGAAGTCATAGGGCAAATAATCTTAATTCTTTTTCCTTTACTTGTACTTTCAGAAATAACTGCTATTTCTGGTTTCACTTAAGAGCTGTGAGATACTGATCTGCTTCAGTTTCCTCATCCGTAAAAACAGAATAACAGCACCTATCTCACAAGGGTTGTTGTGAGTGTCAAATGGGATGATATGTGCAAAAGTGCTTAGCACAGTGCCTGGGACATAGTAGGTACTTAATAAAGGCTTATTCTCCTCCTTCCCTATTATTTGCATTATTTGAGTTCACTCATTTGAGAACAAAAGTTGCAGAAACTGTTTTCCAAAGTATTCACTAAACTATAAGGAACATTATCAACAAGAAAACCTCCATATGCTTTCAGATTACAAAACACAAAAAACATTCACTAATGAGAAATCACCCACAATATCTCAAAGGGTTTATTAACTAAAGAGGGTGGAAGTGAAATACTAAAGGCATGAGAATTTGTTATTCCTCAAGTTAGGTGGAGCAGTAAAGCGGTGGATTGAGTAAAAGGCTTGGAGTCAGAAAGATCTGACTTCAAACCTCACCTCAGACATTTACTAGCTGTGTGCCAGTGAGCAAGTCATTTAGCCTGTTTGCCTCACTTTCCTCATCTGTAAAATGGGGGTGATAATAAGAGCACCTACCTCCCAGGGTTGTTATGAATATCAAATGAGCTAATAACTATAAAGTTTTTAGTACTGTGCCTGACACATACTAAGTGCTACATAAATGTTAGCTATAATTATTACTTTGAAAAAATAAAAAAAAACTAAACAAAAAAAAGACAACATCAGGAAGTAACTTAAAAATGGTAGTTAAAATCAAATTTAAGAGATCACACTTTAACCTAACTTCAATCTCCTAAAATAATTCAATTTCAAATCCAGAAACAAATAATTTCAGCATTACAGGAACTCAAAAGACTTAACACTACTATAATGGTACATCCATAGTATATATTCAACTTCACAGACTGAGCCAGTAGATTTCCTAAAGATACAGGTATCGTCTTGTTCCATAACAATTTTAACTACTGGATGAACTGGTACTCAAAACTACATTGCAGTTTCCAAAAGAAATTCCTCAATACTGCATCATGAAGGTCCACAGCTCAATGAAGCTTGCCACTACCCAAGACAACTATGCATTTGTCAAAAACTATGGACTGGAAAAAATTTTATTTCCTGAAACATAATACTTGTATTTATGTGTATTTCAATCACAGGACATCTGAATTTAATGTACAATATTGAAAAGTTTAAAAACATATTGCCAGAAAGAGGTGGAAAAGCATAACATGCTTTCTAATTTCCCATATCCCTTTAACCTAGTACAAAATTCTATCAAAAGTCAAAATTAATGTCTGAAAAGCAAAATCATTCTATCACTTGAAAACCATAAACAGTACATATTTAGGTTTCATTTTTGAAATTACATTACTTGAGTTAAGAAATTATAGATAGATATGTGTGAATATATAAAATAACATTAGCATGATCTATATTCCTTGAAGAGATTATTAATAAAAATATGCCATGTGGCTAAAAATTGGAAATCAAAGGGATTCCCATCAATTGGGGAATGGCTAAACAACCTGTGGTTTATGATTGCAATGGATTATTGCTGAGCTGTAAGAAATGACAAGCATGATGATTTCAGAAAAGCCTGTCAAGACTTACATGAACTGATGTATAGTCAAGTGAACAGAACCAGGAGAACACTGTACACAGTTAACAGCAATACTGTTCAATGAAGAACTGTGAATGACTTAGCTATCCTCAGCAATACAATTATCCAAGACAATCAAGTATATTATCCACCTCCAGATAAAGAACAGATATTGAATTAATACAGACTGAAGCATGCTATTTTTCACTTTCATTTTTTTTCTTTTATTCAAGTCTTCTTATACAAAATGAGTAATATGGAAATGCTTTACATAACTACACAGGTATAACCTATATCTGATTGCTTACCAGCTAGCTCAAGGAGGAGGCAGGGAAGGGAGGGAAGAAGGGACAGAATTTGGAACTCAAAACTTTAAATAAAAACGTTAAAAAATTAGAAAATAATAAAAATTAAAATATGCCATCAAATCACTGTCCTAGGCAAACGTTCTAGCCTTTATGTTCACTTTGATGAATGGGAATTATCTCTCAGATTCATCAAAATTGCTCTCATGTCCCATCTGTCATTTAGAAAAAGTTGCTATGTAGATGTTGGTAAAAAGAAGCAATTTCAGTCCCTCCCTCCACACTGAAAAGCCACAGCAAAAACCACTAGCTAAAAGCCAAGAGAGCATGTATAGAACAAGCAAAGAAAAAGTGCCTACACCTAACAAATGAGGTTTCTTTATATGTACTCTCTGCTTAATGATTTCTCATCTTAGGTGGAGAACAAAAATGTCAAAAGATACCTTCTAGAAAGTGCAGATAGAGTAATACATGAAAAGAAATGTAAATAAACCTGCCTGGATTCTGATTCTATCCTTTCTTCCTAATACTGACGGTTCATGTTTTCCTGGGGCTGCCATAAACATTCCAATATTAGCAACTATCTGTGTACTCCAGCAGGAAAAAGGTTTATAATCCTTGGAAGTTCATGTGAATAGAATATGTTCAGTTAAGCTAAATCTTGGTTCAAAACAGTATTTGTGATACCATATTACAATCTAGTATAATTTTTTTTAAAAAGTTCTTTGTAAATTATTTTCAACAACCCTCAAAAAAAGTACCTGAAATCCTTCCTTTCTTTTTTGCCAAAATAGCCTAAATCTTATTCTCAGGGAATCCTTATTGATTTTTTTAAATATATTTTCATTCTAACAAATAATAACCAAAGGAAATATATTATTAAATATTTTTTTTTACTATTTATTCAACCTAGTGTGGTTTTCCAACTCTCAAAGCCTCTCCTTGGCACTATTTTGCTCAATATTTTTAATAAAATGGCTCAAATAAAAGCAGAAATGCCAACTTATCAAATTTATGAATGACTCAAAACTGGGAGGAATTGCTGATATGACAGAAATGATATATAAAAAGATGTGGTTAGGTTGGAAATGAGAAATCAAATCTAATGAAAGGGAATTTAATAAAGATCAATATAAAGTCTTAGACAAGTTCAAAATATCAAAAGAACAAATACAGAATAGAAGAGAAGTAGCTAATACTTGGGAATTTAAATGAGCACTGAACTGAATGCAGTGTACAGCAAGAAAAATAAGATGTTCCAAACAACGTCATCATCAAGCATGGTGTTGGGCTTAGACTGAATTCCAGAATCACAGAATCTCAGAGATAAAGGAGACCATAAAAACCATCTTGCCCAACCCACACATAATCAAGAATCCCTTACACAAAATTTCTTGAAGTAGTTAACCAGCCTCTGATTGGAGAGCTCCAGTAAAGGAAAAACCACAACCTTTCCAGGCACTCCATTCTACCTTTGGAAATCTCTGCTTGCTGAAAAGTTGATATTGAGCTTTGCAGTAGGTGTTGCCAAATCTGACTATGGTTCTCCCTAAGTTCCATCTGTATTATATAGAGAATCATGTTTTTCAAACCTTAAAAAACACCGTATGTTGTTGTTCAGTTGTCTCAGTCATGTCTGACTCTTCATGACCCCACTGTGGGTTTTCTTGGTGAAGATACTGGAGTAGTTTGCCATTTCCTTCTTCAGCCCATTTTACAGGTAGGGAAACTATGGCAAACAGGGTTCAATGACTTGCCCAAAGTTACACAGCTAATAAGTGTCTGAGGCCAGATTTGAACTCAGGAAGATGAATCTTCCTGACTTCAGGCCAGGCACCCTACCCTTCAGGCCAGGCACTATACCACCTACCTGCCCCAAAGTACTATATAAATGTAATTATTATTATTATTGTTATTTAACCCAAGGGGAATAGTAAAGTAAAAGTTTAGCATTGTGGAGGGAGGAAACTAAAGTAATAAAAAATGAAAGAGGAAAGTCCAAAATACAAGTAGCACCAAAACATATAACAACCAAACTATCTTTAATGAATGTTTTCTTTAATTTAACTTATTTAATATATTTAGTTTTCAGCATTGATTTTCACAAGAGTTTGAATTGCAAATTCTCTCCCCATTTCTACCCTTCTGCCCAATCCAAGATGGCGTATATTCTGGTTGCCCCGTTTCCCAATCAGCCCTCCCATCCCCCTTTCCCTTCTTCTCTTGTAGGGCAAGATAAATTTCTACGCCCCACTGCCTGTGTATCTTATTTCCCAGTTGCATGCAGAAACTTTTTTTTGTTGTTTTTGAACGTCTGTTTTTAAAACTTTGAGTTCCGAATTCCCTCCCTTCTTCCCTCCCCGCCCACCCTCCCTAAGAAGGCAAGCAATTCAACAGAGGCCACATGCGTATCATTATGTAAAACCCTTCCATAATACTCATATATGTTTTGCTCCTTCCTAACCTATCCCCCTTTATTGAATTTTCTCCCTGGACACTGTCCCTTTTCAAAAGTGTTTGTTTTTGATTACCTCCTCCCTGTGTCTGCCCTCCCTTCTATCGTCCCCCCTTTTTTATCTTCTTCCTCCCTCTTTCCTGTGTGGTAAGATACCCAATTGAGTGTTTATGGTATACCCTCCTCAGGTCAAATCTGATGAGAGGAAGATTTACTCATTCCTCCTCACCTGCCCCCTCTTCCCTTCCTAGAGAACCGCTTTTTCTTGCCACTTTTATGCGAGATAATTTACCCCATTCTCTCTCTCCCTTTCTCCCTCTCTCAATATATTCCTCTCTTATCCCTTAATTTGACTTTATTTTTTTAGATATCATCCCTTCATACTCAACGCACCTTGTGCCCTCTGTCTACATATATATATATATATATATATATATATATATATATGTATACACACACATATACATAGACACAATATGCATACACATATATATGCATATTCCTTTCAGCTGCTATGATATTGAGGTCTCATGAATCATACACATCATCTTTCCATGTAGTAACGTAAACAAAACAGTTCAACTTCAGTAAGTCCCTTATGATTTCTCTTTCTTGTTTACCTTTTCATGCTTCTCTTGATTCTTGTGTTTGAAAGTCAAATTTTCTATTCAGCTCTGGTCTTTCCACTGAGAAAGCTTGAAAGTCCTCTATTTTATTGAAAATCCATATTTTGCCTTGGAGCATAATACTCAGTTTTGCTAGGTAGGTGATTCTTGGTTTTAATCCCAGCTCCATTGAACTCTGGAATATCGTATTCCAAGCCCTTCGGTCCCTTAATGTGGAAGCTGCTAGATCTTGTATGATCCTGATTATTTTTCCATAATATTCAAATTGTTTCTTTCTGGCTGCTTGCAGTATTTTCTCCTTGACCTGGGAGCTCTGGAATTTGGCGACAATGTTCCTAGGAGTTTTCTTTTTGGGATCTTTTTGAGGAGGCAATCTGTGGAGTCTTCCAATTTCTATTTTACCCTCTGGCTCTAGAATATCAGGGCAGTTCTCCTTGATAATTTCTAGAAAAATGATATCTAGGCTTTTTTTTTTTTGATCATGGCTTTCAGGTAGTCCAATAATTTTTAAATTATCTCTCCTGGATCTATTTTCCAGGTCAGTGGTTTTCTCCAACAAGATATTTCACATTGTCTTCCACTTTTTCATTCCTTTGGTTCTGTTTTGTAATATCTTGATTTCTCATAAAGTCACTAGCTTCCACTTGCTCCAATCTCATTTTTAAGGTAGTATTTTCTTCAGTGGTCTTTCGAACCTCCTTTTCCATTTGGCTAATTCTGCCTTTCAAGACATTCTTCTCCTCATTGGCTTTTTGGAGCTCTTTTAACATTTGAGTTAGTCTATTTTTTAAAGCGTTGTTTTCTTCAATATTTTTTTCAGTATTTTTTTGGGTCTCCTTTAGCAAGTCATTGACTTGTTTTTCATGGTTTTCTCACATCATTCTCATTTCTCGTCCCAATTTTTCCTCTATTTCTCTAACTTGCTTTTCCAACTCCTTTTTGAGCTCTTCTGTGGTCTGAGACCAGTTCATGTTTTTCTTGGAGGCATTTGGTGTAGGCTCTTTGACGTTGTTGACTTCTTCAGGCTGTACATTTTGGTCTTCTTTGTCACCAAAGAAAGATTCCAAAGTCTGAGACTGAATCTGAGTGTGTTTTCGCTGCCTGGCCATGTTCCCAGCCAACTTACTTGACCCTTGAGTTTTTCAGCAAGGTATGACTGCTTGTAGAGCAAAGAGTACTTTGTTTCAAGCTTGAGGGGATGCGCTGTTGATTTCAGAGCTATTTCTATACAGCCAGCTCTGCCACACCAGCACTCCTCCTTCCTTAAGAACCACCAACCTGGACCTGAGCAAATCTTAAGCAGGCTCTGCACTCCTGCTCTGATCTGCCACTTAATTCCTCCCACCAGGTGGCGTGGGGCTGGAAGTAACTGCAGCTGTAGTTCTGTAGCTGCACCACCCCCACTGCCTCTGGGGCAGTGGCCAAACCATGAACTCTGTCCCCCACAGCTTTTCCCACTAACCTTCTCTGTCTTTGGTGTTTGTGGGTTGAGAAGTCTGGTAACTGCTGCAGCTCACTGATTCAGGGAACTAGGGCCCATTCCGCCTGGCTCCTGGTCTGGTTAGTCCTGCCGCCGCCCGTGCTGAGCTCTGCTCCCCTCCGCTCCGTGCACGATAGACCTCATCCAGCGACCATCCAGGCTGTCCTGGGCTGGATCTCTGCTTCCCTCTGCTATTTTGTGTGTTCTGCAGTTCTAGAATTTGTTCAGAGCCATTTTTATAGGTTTTTGGAGGGACCTGGCAAGGACCTCGCACAAGTCCCTGCTTTCCAGCTGCCATCTTGGCCCCGCCCCCCCATGAATGTGTTTTGACAATTGCCCAATTAGCCATTAACAACAACACATCTCTCTTCATGTGTCCTCTATGGTAACAACAAAAAAGTGAAGTTAATTTTACTACTCAAAGATTCATTCTCTATAAATCTATATCCTAAAGGGCCCTCTGACCTAAAGCATTTTTTATAATCGGTAGAATTTGGCCAGAATGATCTTGGTTTATTAGAATTATAGGTTATAGAGCTGAAAGGAACCTCAGAGAATATTTGGTCTTAGAGTTAGTCAGCAAACATTTATTAAGCACCAAAATATGTGCAAGTCACTGTCCTAAGTGCCAGGGATACAAAGAAAGATAAATAGAATCGCAGGATCATAAATTTAGATCTTGAAGGAACTTTAGAAACCATTTAATCAAAGGATCATAAATTTATAGTTGGAAGAGTCATTCGAAGCTAATTCAACATCTTCGGTTTACAAATGAGGAAACTGAAGCACACAGAAATTAAGTGATTTGCCCATACTTACACAGCTACTAAGTGCCTGAGGTGGGATTTAAACCTGGAATTCCTGATTCCAAGTCAGTGCTCTGTACTTTTCAATTTTAAGGATCCTGCTCTGACTTTACTTTTCTCCCTTCCCAATTTGACTCTAGTCAGTCAACAAGAATCTATTAAGCACTTACTAAGTGCCAAGCAGTGCTAACCCCCAGGCTTTTTCCAGATCACACTTAAAGAACCACTACTCCTATGACTATAGTCTAGTCTGTGATGAAGAGGTGACCCTTCTCACTAAAACCATTGCCTCCAAATGTAGCCTTGATCTCATATCCTCCGGGTAGCTTCAACAGAATGCTCCTACAATCATCAATCTGACAATTCAGAAATCACTGATAACTTTGGAGAGAGCAATTTCATTTGAGTGATAAGGTTAGAAGCCAAAACTTTATAATCTCCAAATTCTCCCTACATATTGGCTTCTTCTGTCCCGCCCACAAATACAATCAAGTCTTCCCCCATCCTTAAAAAATTTTCATTAAACTCTGCTATCCCACTTCTCCACATGTCACCCCATATCTGTTCTCTCTCATTCAAACTCCTGGAAAAGGCAATCTATCATCCTTTCTTCCACTTTCATTCTCTCTCATTTACTGTCCCTTTGCAACCTACCTTCTGGCCTTATTATTCAAATGAAACTACTCTTTCCAAAGTTATCAATGATTTCTGAATTGTCAAATCTAATGGTCTTTTCTCAATCCTCATTTTTTTCATAACTCTGCAGCATACGCCACAGCTGATCATCCTCTCTGGATACTCTCTCCTCTTTGGATATTCACCATACCTACGCAATTTTTCTAACTGTCATACTGTTCAATAGCCTGCTAATGATCTCCCTGATACAAGTCTCTCTCTCCCCACTACAATTCTTCTATTCAGCTGCCAAAGTGATCTTCCTAAAAAACACATCTGACACCAGGTCATGTCCATACTCAATGAACTCCACTGTCACCTATCACCTCTAGAATCAAATATAAAACCTTCTATTTGGTGTTCAATTGCTTCATAACCTGACACCCCTAATCTTCTAGTCTTCTTACACCTTCTTACCCTCTCCGCTCCAACTATATGTACCTTGCAGTTCAGTTACCCTGCTTATCTATTGACTATGTACCTTACATGCGACACTTCATCTTCCAACTCCAAATGTTTTCTGTCCCCTATGCCTGGAATGCTCTCCCTCCTCATCTCTATCTCCTACCTTCTCTGGCTTCCTTTAAGTATCAGCTAAATTCCCACATTCCACATGAAGCCTTTCCCACTCCTCCTTAATCTTAGTCCATTCTCTCTGAGATTATCCCAATTTATCCTGTATGCACCTTATTTATACATGTTTGTTTTTCGTATTGTCTCCTCCATCAGACTTTGAGTTCCATGAGAGCAAGGACTGTTGCCTTTCTACCCTAAGACTTCTCACAGTGCCTAGCACAAATAAATGCTTAGCAATCACTCTCTGCCTCAGTTTCCTCAACTGTAAAATGGGGCTAATAATAGCATTTACCTCACAGAGCTGTGAAGATGAAATTTGAAAGTACTTGTAAAGCACTTAGTATACTGTCTGACATATAGTAGGCACTTAATAAATGTTTGTTCCTTCCTACTTCTACACTAAATACTTATTATTCTGAGCTCCACATTCTCATTACTGAATGTTTATTAGACATTTAAAACTGGAACCACAAGCATCTCAAACTCTGTATGTCCAATACAGGGTTCATTTTCCTCTCAAATCTACCATTTCTTCCAAACTTCCCCATTTCTATTAAGGGTACCACCATCTTTACAAATACCCAGGTTTGCAAATGATGTTACCTTCATCCTCACTTTCCTAACTCCACATAGCTAAGAAGTTACTAAATTTTGTTATTTCTACTTTCACAATATCTCTGAAAACTATCCCTACTTCTCTACTCACACAGCCACCATCCTAGTTCATACCGTGTCCCCTAGACCTTTTATAATAGCACTCTAACTGGTCTCCCTCCCTCACGTGTCTCCCAAATCCAATTCATCCTCCATAAAGCTACTAAAGTGATTTTCCTGAAGCACTTGTGCTGACCATGTCATTACCCTACCTAATAATAAGATTTAATTACTTTTCTTGGCTGTTCTATCACATTCTTCATTCATATTTAACTTCTAGTCCACAAAGCTACTCCCAGTATCTTTACAAACAAATGGCAACCTAGCCATAAATCGCCCATTTTGTACTTATGAAGTTAATTGTTGGAACTCAAATGCATGATTTTATAATCTCTATTAGATGTCATTTTCGATTCAGTCCAACATTCTAACCTGTTAAGATCTTTTTGAAATCTGACTCTGTCATCCAATGTATTAGCTATCCCACCCCCCATCAGTGTCAACAGCAAATGTGATAAGCTTTTATTCCAGTTGTTGATAAAAATGCTTATAGCATATAGCCCTGGAGCATTTCTTTGGAAACCTCCTTCAAAGCTAACAATAAACTATTAACGACTATGCTTTTGACCCATTTGATATACTAAAAATTGTATTTAATGCCTAATATATAGAGATACAGATAGAGACATATATTATACATATGAAAGCTCCTACATAATCATCATTCTTTTAAAAATAGCATCTTTCAGTTGCATGTTAGAGAAAATCAAACTTGAATCTTAAAATTCCTGAGTCTTTTACTTTTCATCTTTGCTTTTAAGAATGAAAATATGAGACATTAGATTTTAAATTTAATTACCACCACTGGCATTACCTAAGCAAGAAACAGATATAATGAAGTCCCTTATCTACTTTGCTACTTAATTGATTTTCTTAAGGGATAAAAAATTAATTATAATGAATAAATGATACATGGAAGATAAGGTAAGATAAACACCTCAGAAATCAAAAACAGTTCAAATCTATTCCTTAAAAATATGTGTGCTATAGCAGGTCATTTATTTTATAATGTCACTAAATTTTATGCTTGATTGAACTAGACTAGACAACTTTAATTATCATATTGCAGATATTAAAAGCAAAGTATTTGTACAAAAAGAACTTGGGAATGTAAATACCTACACTAAAAATGAGCTATTTAAAAAAAAACTATGGAGAGATTTAAAATCAAACAATTTATCAACACTTATTAAATATACACTATTACTTGTAAATCACCCAAAAAACTAGAATAAAGTCATTGTATTTGATGAAAAACAAACACATAAGGATGCTTTTTCATTATTTATAATCTCAGAGGGTGAGGATTCAGTTATCAAAATAGCCAATATCCTTATTTTTTCTCAATTTATTTAAAGACTAGTCTGCTTGCCTCACATAGGTAGATGCTCAGTGACTACTCACAGGCCAGATCCCATTTCTGAGCAGCTAAGGAGTTTTCATGTGCTTATTTTCTTACCTGGGTCTGAGTGCAGACAGCAAATCAGCATGTAGTCCAAAGGAGGTCATAACACCTGAGCACAAGAAATTAGCAAGCTTCAGGCTCCTCTACAGCTGAGATTACTGGCATGTACCACCATAATCAGCTGTTGCTCTTAATTATTATTTTTAAAATGTAAAGATTTTGTAGGAGCATCACAAGTTCTACAAAACCTGGTTTAAAGGTTCAGATGCTTGGAAAACAAACATACATGTCTAGCTACTTTATTCACACGGGAAAAAAACTGTAACTTCAGCATTCCATTGGCAGTTAACACTACCATTTGTTTATAAATCACTGACAAAAGACATGTGAGAATCTGGATTTCTTTCTTCTGCCTGGCCTAAGAGGTATGTCATCATTCTTGTCTCCCAAGTATCTTTTAAAATAAATCAAGTCTACTATTTTCAAATTCTGTTAACTGAAAAACAATGAGCCTTAGATGCATTTTGTCAAATATAAAAGAGAACGGCCACCAAAGCACAAAACTTACATTACATTATTAAGTAACATTAAATAGTAAAAATTACTGATATCAAAATTAAATCTTCTAACACAAAATCAAATAATCTATCTCTTTATCTTACTATTACATTAATCATCAGCACACATGTGAAATATTTAATCTCAATTATTGCCAAAAAATTTACATGTATTTTTCTCAAAAAAGATCCAACCTTCCATCAAAATAACAGATTCTTTGATAAGACTGCCAGTAAAAACTGGTTTTTCCGGCCTAATATTTCTTGGGATAAGTTACTTCCACTAACCCTGTCCCTTCCTCTCCCTTTTTTCTAGAATCTGTTATGCTTGAAATTTTTCATGCTAGAAACTTCTAACTCCCATGAAACATTACTAATTAGTGGCTCCCTACCTCTGAAGTCACAGGAAGCTCATCTCTCACTATGAAATCTAAAGCTCTCCTTGGTCGCCCTATTGCTCAAGGAGGTGAATGGACCTAGGCTGCCCCCACAGGAAGTTGACCTACTATGTTAAGCAGCCATAATATAGGTGCGTGGTTTGTACTGGGTAGAACGTGGTATATTGGCTTATGGCCCTAGTAGAGGACTGGCACAATGCCCTACTGAAAGAGATGATCCCATCCCCCATATACCCCAAACACCACAGAGGAGTGGTCAGAGAACTGAAGCTGGGAATATGCTTCTTCACATGATTAGAGATATCTTCCTACCATAGCCTGAAGACCACCATATCCCAAAACCAAACCTTGTATAATCTGATCTCTCCTGATTTACGTCGCATCTTTCTGTCAACAATGATTGTGATTTCTGTATGTCCTTGTCCCCATTTCCGTTCTCCTCACCTCAAACCCATGGATGTCTCATACTAAAACACAAGACTTCTTTCCCCTCTGCTTATCTCTTTGTCCCATCTAATCCTTCTGTGAAGTACCCTTTAAGTAACAGCAGTGGATTACAATAAGTGCCTAACAATTGTCATCAACTCCTCATGTTTTCATCAGGTGACATACATTTCGAAATGGGTATACTTCTCTTAATAATAATTTATCACTTCTTTGTCTATAAAGAACAGCTCCGTGTCTACATATTCAATTTCTTCTCTGAAGATAAACATACTTATTTTTTACTACTCCTTCAGAGGGATTTGTCCTACTACATTTCATCATCTACAATTTAATCATGAAGTCCATTTTAAGAATTTTATGAAAAAAATGTACCTCAAATTTTAAAAGAGGATGAGAAAATACATCTAACAACAAATACAGCAAGAAATTGGAATATAAATTCATATTTAAATTTTGAACAGTGTATAAATTAGATATAGAGTACTTAAAATATTTTGATGATGTCTGGACACAAACGAGAAAACAGAGCAGATATCAATAGTGTTTCCTACTATTTCTTCTACCTGTTTGTAAAGAGAATAATAAATGAAAAGAAAATTACTACAATGACCATACTTTATGATCCAGAAAGCAGGTCAAAGTTGTCAAAGTCATAAATAAATGTCTCAACAGTAAATGCCCACTAACTGGAAGGCAGCATGGTAGCGTACAAACAACAATGCTTCTGGTTTAAAAGAACGTTTGAATCCTGTTGCTGACACTTAGTAACGATGTGACCCTGGACAACTCACTTAAGATCCCTGGGCTTTAGTTTCATCTGTAAAACAGGAGGGAGATGAATTTGATGCCTCTGAGGGCCATTCTATCTCTAGACCTATGATCCTACAGGAATATCTAAACCAAAAGTGGTACATAAATGAAATGAAGTAATTACTGTACTATAAGAAATAATGAATGTGAAGAATTCAGAAAAGCAAGGGAAGATTCATATGGACTGCTAACAGCTAGAATTTATATAGTGCTTTAAGTCTGCAAAGTGTTTTACAAACATCTCATTTTATGAATAAATGAAATGGTAAGAATAATACAAACATTATCTTATTTTATGAATAAGGAAAACCAATATATGCACATATATACAATACTCCAATAATAAAAATTAAAAGAACACCAACAAAGAAACTAAATGATGTATAATAACAGCAACCAAAATTGGCCCCAAAGAAGTGATGAGAAAAGGCACCTCTCTACTTTCTTTGCAAAGGCAAAGGACTACAGCTTTAGAGTCCAGTATGTACTATAAGACTCAGTTGATGTGCTGTTTAGTTTTGCTGAACTGCTTTTTCTTTCATTTTTATAAGGAATGGCTCAATGGAGAAGGCAGGGGGAAGGGACCTATTTGGAAATAAAGGTGATATAAAAACAAATAATAGCAATAAAAATTCAATTTTTAAAAACTGAATTTAAAAAATGAATACACATTAAATCTCATGACATCCCAACCAATCAGAAGCATCACATTTATCTTTATAAGAAGCGTTCACACTCCCAGTTCCAAAATAACGGTTAATATGTGAACCTTTGCAAGCTGAATTTTTTTTAACTATTAGATACTATTTACTAAATTATCACTTCACTGTAGCTAACAGTGTTAGTGATACTCTACAAAAAAAAGAGAGAAAGAAATTGACACATATACTACTCTCAACAAATAACTGACTTCATAAATGATGTCAAGCAAAACTTTGTTTTATGTTTGTGTGTCTTATTCCCCAGAATACAAACCTAAACACAACGAGAGAAGGTACTGTACCACATCTAGTGACTTAAAATTTATATGGAACGTAACGCTTTTCTTTTTCAAGAATTAACTCATTTGATATAGCACATATCAACTTGCTGAGAACTTAGTATATCATCCAGAAATATCTGAATTTAAAAGTTTACTGGCATTAGCAGCAATATTAAATTACATTTTTCCCTTCACTTACTCTGCTTTTCTTCTTCCTTTCGAAGGCTGTCATCAAATGAAGTATAAAATGTTGAAATGGTGGGAAGAAGGAACATGACCAAAGGGCCAAGTAAAATCGACACCTGCAATGGTATATTTAACAGGGATGAACAAGGGAGCTGCCTAAAGGGCAATACCACCCCACCCTCATGGTCAATTTTAACACAACTTACCAGAATAATCTCTCTTTTGTCTATCACTCTACAATTTAAAAATAAATTTTTTAACTGCTTCCCCTACTCTGTTCCAAGAAAAGTTTAAGCTCCTCTGCCTAACAACCAATGTCCTCTACAATCTGGCACCAACTTATCTCTCCAGAATATTTCATACTGCTCATTTTCACACTGAAACCTAGCTGAGACTAGTCACTGCCTATTGGACACAAACTGAGGGTTCCCATCATTCTATCTTCCCCAGGTTGTTTCCTTTGTCTAGAACATCCAACCTCCCTTTCTTCACCTACTGAATTACTGCTCGTCCTTGAAAGCTCAGTTCAAATGTCATCCTCTCCCAGAAGACTTCTCTGATTTCCCAGGTGGTAATGACTTTTCTCTCAGTAGATAAGTGGTAGGGCACAGGTGCAGAATGAGGCATACTCTGTCAGACATGTTCAAGATAACAGGGTTTGGGGTACACACACACACACACACACACACACACACACATATATCCCTTTGCTACAAGGGAAGGTTTTATTTGTAGGGGGAGAAGAGTGACAGTGATAACAAAAATAAAGTATGAATTATTTTATTAAAAAAGGAAAAAGGGTAAACTGGCAATTTTTAAGTGGCATATCGTTCTAGACAAAAAGTAAATAAAACAGAAGTGCAGTTCTTCCTTTAAAAGAAAAAGAGATGAGGAAAGAGAAATGAAAGAGAACTGCTAAGATAAAAACAAAATAAATTAAGGAAACATTTTTAACCAGATGTCTGGATTTTCTCAACAAATTAGGAGACAAGGTCTTCTATAAAGAATGAAGGACCCAGGAATGAGGCTGGAGATTTGAGAAAAGTAAAAAAGAATTTCCGATAGGCAATGAAAGACAGTATGTCACAGTGGATGGCCTCAAAACCAGCAAGATCCAGGTTTAAAGTCCACCTCTGCCACATAATACCTGCGAAACCCTGGGTAGGTCACTTAACCACTCAGTGCTCTAGACAAGTCTCTAGGATGATCAGTTGCAAAAACTGTGCTGACCTGCACTGACAAAATTTCCTTATGTGCAAATTTCCTATGCCAATGAAATCAAAAGTCCAGACTATATCCTCTATGATGCTGTGGAGAATGAGAAAGCATCAGAAACAGGTGAATAAAATAATTCTGAAGAAGTAGGAAAAGATCAGTTAAATGTATATGCATGAATCTGTAGTAAGAAGAAAATTGCACAATCATATGACTTTCTATAACAATGTTCCATGTAATAATAAAGGATTTGTCTTTTGCAAACTTCAGGGATTGAACTGAATTATTCTGATTACTGAGGTAACAGGGTCTCTGTCCAAATGAATTAGATCTGTCTGATTTCCTTTGATTGATGGGAAGAAAGTATCTAGTGAGGATAAATAATTAAGTATTGGCCTCAATGGCCTCTAAAATTCTGTGACTACAGAATACCATGACTCTCTGAAAAGGAGCTGGGGTGACACAATGGGCAAATGAACAAAATCCAACATCTACAGATACGAATATCTCAGAATCACGGCATTCTAGGAATGAAAAGGATATCAACCAATGAATAGGCACTTATTGAGTACCAGGTGCAAAAAATAATGAGTATATATTAAACAAGTATTCCAAAGAATGGTTCAGGAACATGGCATGATAGATGAATAGCTAGACTTGGAATCAGGTAAGCCTAGGTTCAAATTCTTCCTCAGACACTGACTAGCTGTGTAACCCTTGGCAAGTCAATATCTCCTGGCCTCATTTCCTCAACTATAAAACAAGAAAATAGTCACAAGATCCCTTCCTGCTCTAAGTCTATGACCTTATAAATATTAAAAATTGTATGAAAAAATTCATATCAGATATCAGTAAAATTTTCTAATATCCAAAATATATAAGGAATTGACACACAAATAAATATACAAAAAGCCAAAAAAGTTAAAAGATATGAACAAAATTTTCTAAAGAACAATTACAAACTTTAAATGACCATTTGAAAACAAACTCCAAATCACTAATAGTAAGATAAATTTTTGTTGTTGTTATTTAGTCACTTAGTCATGTCCAATCTTCATGACCCTGTTCGGAGTTTTCTTGGCAAAGATACTGGAGTGGTTTGCCATTACCTTCTCCAGCTCATTCTACAGGAGAGGAAACTGAGGCAAACTGGGTTAAGCAATTTGCCCAGGATCACACCACTAATAAATGTCTGAGGCTAGATTTTAACTCAGATCTTCCCAACTCTAGGCCAGTACACTATCCACTGTGCCACCTACCCGCCCTAGTAAGATAAATACAAATTTTAAACTCTGAATTTTCACTATACTCCATCAAAATTGCCAATGATAGGAAAACAGGAATAAGCTATTCATGTATAAAAAAGGAACACTTCTATACTCTTGATGAGCTATGAATTGATCTAATCTTTTCGGATATCAATTTGGAATTATACAATGCAATTGCCTATATAAACTATCCAAAGCTATACTGATTCAGTGATTCCCTTTTACAGGGCAAAAAAAAAAAAAAAAGACAAAAGTCCAATATGCACTAAAATACGCACTGGAACTCTTTGTACTAATAACGCACAGACATTACGGTGGGTGTCCTTCAATTCATAAGTGGTCAAAAAAAAGCATATATGAATTTTTTAAAAGTATTATTATGTAGTAAGAAACGGTGAATGAGGATTTCTGAGAAATAATAGATTAATATGATATGATGTTAAATGAAATAAACATAATCAAAAGAACAGAATGACTACAAATATACAAGTGGAAGAGCACTAAAATGAAACCAAATATGAGTAATTCAAAAAACAAATGACTCATTCCATAAATATAGGTAATGTAAAATGGCTTTCTTCTTACAAAAAAACTGTGAGTGATTAGTACGACAAAATGTATATATTACCAGATGTGGTTACTATGAGGTTTTTTTCTTAATTACATTTTGTTATGAGAGATTTGATGGAAAAGGCAAGAGGTCTTCTTGCAGAAAGGCAAGGATTCACCTGAGCTCTCCCAAATTCCCCTCCAAACAACTTTAAATAATGCCTCAAAAATATTCTGGAACAACAGAATGCAGAAAACGACTAGGTGAAACAATTTACAGCCCCAAATAACTTAGATGTTCATCAGCGATGGTCTGTCCCATTGGGGTGAGAATGGAATGCAGTCCAGAGCAGAGAACACCCCGAGTCTTAGGAGCAACTGAATCAGTAGTGGCTTCCAGAGGTCTCAGCCCACAAATAGTAAGGGGGTTGGACAACTGGTCAGACAGAGATTACCAAGGTCTCTTTGTTCATACAGGGTGCAGGACTATTCTATTGCACTGCCCATACAATGATTAGGGCTGTAGTCCCAGATCACAGTCCCAGGATAAAGAGCAGCACTAGAACATCAAGAGCTTTCAACAACACGGAGTGGGGACCCTAGTCATAGTTCTAGGGTGGAAAAGAATGCTTATGGTGGCTCACAGACCAGAACACAGGCAAAGAGGAAAGTAAACATCTTTCCTTAGATCATACCACCTTAAAAGAAATGAAAACTTATAGACCCTCCCCTCCAGAACTAGCTTTAAAAAAAAACAGCTGCACAAAAAACCTGAAATTTAGGGCAGTGCCCCCTCCATGCCAGGAGCAGGCTGGAAAAATAAGCAAACAACAAAAAGAGAACTTGATCATACAGAGTTACTATGGTGACAGGGAAGAGCAAAACACAAACTCAGAAGACAACAGTCAAAACTGCTACAACCAAAGGGCCCTCCTTCCCCCATCAAGAAAAATGTAAATGGGTCTCAGGGCCAAAAATTCCTTGAAGAACTCAAAAAGGATTTTAAAAGACAAATAAGAAAGGTAGAGGAAAAATGGGGGGGGGGGGGGGGGGAATAAGTGATACAAGAAAATAATGAAAAAAGGGTTAACAGCTTGGTAAAGGAGGGGCATATACACACACACACACACACACACATACACACACACACACACACACCCTAAAGAAAATAACACCTTGGAAAACCAAATAGGCCAAAAAATGTTAAAAGAGACACAAAAATCCACTGAATAGAAAAACTCCTTAAAAAGCAGAATTGACCAAATGGAAAAAGATGCACAAAAATCCACTGGAGAGAAGAATTGTTTAAAAAGTAGAATTAGCCAAATGGGAAAAAAAAAACATATTAAATGCATTGAAGAAAAGAATTCCTTAAAAAGTAGGATTAGGCATAAGGAAAAGGAGGTACACGGAAAAAAAATAATTCCTTAAAAATTAGAATTGAACAAGTAGGATGCTAATGAAAATGTGAAATATCTCATTGGAGAAAACAACTGACCTGGAAAAAAAAGATCCAGCAGAGATGATTTAAGAATTATTGGACAACCTGACCATAACCAAAGAAAGAGCCTAGACATTACCTTTCAAAAAATTATCCAGGAAACTGATTTAATATCCTAGCTCCAGAGGGTAAAATAGAAATTGAAAGGATCCCAAAATGAAAACTCACAGAAATAGTATAGCCAAACTCCAGCACTCCCAGGACAAGGGAAGAATACTGCAAGCAGCCAGAAAGAAGCAATTAAAATATCATGGAGCCACAGTCAGGATAACATAAGATTTAGCAGCTTCTACACTAAAGAATTGGAGGGCTTGTATGTTATATTCCAGAGGGCCCAAGAGCTAAGATTACAACCAAGAATCACCTCCCTAGCAAAACTGAGTATAATCCTTCAGGAGGAAAAATGGATATCTAATAAAACTGAGGATCAAGTATTTCTGATGAAAAGACCGGAGCAGAATACAAAATTTGACTTTCAAATACAAGTCTCAAGGGAAGGGATAAAAAGGTAAACAGGAAAGAGAAATCATAAGGATTTCAATAAGGCTGAAATAGTTATACTCCTACTTGGGAAGATACTTGTAACTCCTAAGAACTTTATCATTATTAGGGAAGTTAGAAGGCATAGGTATGAACTGAATAAGATAGAATGATATCTTTTATAAATAAAATAAAACTTAGGAGTAAGAAAAGAAGAATGCATTGGGAAAGGGGGATGGGAGAGATGGAATGGGGTAGATTATCTCACATAAAGTAGATACGAAAGAGCTTTTACAGTGGAGGGGAAGATGGGGGAGGTAGAGGGAGCATTTCAACTTTAGTCTCATAACAATAGGCTCAAAGAGGAAATAATATACACACTCAGATGGGTACAGAAATCTGTCTTACCCTACAGGAAAATCAGAGGGGCAGGAAACAAGAGAAAGCGGGAGCAAAAGGGGGGTGGGGTCTGATAGAAGTGAGGGTGGATTGGGGGAGGCAGCAGTCAGAAGCAAAACACTTTGAGAACGGACAGGGTGAAAGTAGAGAGAGAAAATAGTATAAACAAGGGGAAATAGTATGGAGGAAAATACCGTTAGTATAAACTGTAACTGTGAAAAAAAAATTTACAGTGAGTTTCCCTTATAAAGGCCTCATTTCTCAAATATATAGAGAACTCAAATATAAGACTACAAGTCATTCCCCAACTAATAAAGGATAAAAGGATATGAACAATTTCCAGATGACATAATCAAAGCTATTTACAATCATATGAAAAAAATGCTCTAATCACTACTGACTGAAGAAATGCAAATTAAAATAATTCAGAGGTGTCACCCCACACCTATTAGATTGGCTGATATGATATTACAGATAAGGAAAATGACAAATACTAGAAGGAATGTGAGGAAACGGACAAATACACTGTTGGTGGAGTTGTGAACTGGTTCAACCATTCTGGAGAACAATTTGGAACTATGCCCAAAGGGTTTTAAAACTGTGTATATCCTCAGATTGAGCAATACCACTACTAGGTCTGTATCCCAAAGAGATAAAAAACGAAAAAGGAAAAAGATCTATATGTACAGAAATATTTGTGGCAGCTCTTTTTGCGATGGCAAAGAATAAGTAATTGAGGAGATGCCCATCAATTAGGGAATGGCTCAAAAAGAACCAAATAGGTAACTTTAAAATTATAAAATCAATAAGTAAACTGAAAATAAGCACAAAAGAAGAAATTTTGAAAATTAGAAGAGAAACTCATAAATTGAAAATAGGACTAAAAAACAATAAGAACTAAGATTAATTCTCCATAAACTCTTGGTAATGTAATTAAGAAGAAAAAGGGAAAGTAAATGATCAAAATTTAAAATGAATATGGTGAAATCACTACAGAGAAAAAAAAATAATCAGACCTTATTAATCACAATTATATTTTCCCCCAAACCCAAGAAAAATAATAATAATGTTAAAGGAATGATTACAAAAATATAAAATACCTAAATCATTAGAATGTGAAAGAAAAATCTATTTTTAAAAATCAAATTTTTGAAATTTTACTAGCTGAAATGAAACTATCAGAAAGAATGAGGGGAAATCCCTGATACATAAGGATTTACAAAGTGAATTCCATCAAACTCAGAAAAAACAATAACTGTACTATACTCAAACTCTACTCAAAAAATGAGAAGGAAATTCTTTTTATAAGACAAATACAAGAAAAAATTGGAAGCAGAAATCAATACCATTAATGAATACAGATTCCAATTTTCAGGGAAAAGGGGAAGACTGGATACACTCTGATGCTTATTTGCTTAAATGTTAAAGTCATCATCAGTTTTTACAATTTTCTGATACTTAAATGATAATGGCATTTGTAGCTAATTCAAAATAAATCTGAGTGATAGAATTAAACAATGATAAACCTTTTATGAGCATTAAACATGCACAACAAAACTGCTTATCATGATGCTATGATAGCAGACAGTTGACACTTTTAGGAAATCTCCAATAAATTTTTTGTCACATAAACACAGATTTCTATGACTTTGTCTTTACCACAACAATTTAAAAACAAAACAAGACAAAACAAAGTTTAAAAAGAAGAGGACATTTGGCAGAGTAGAAAAATCCTTGACTTTAGTTCAGAAACACTGGATTCAAGTCTCACCTCTGACACTCACTAGCTATGAGATCTTGGACAATTCACTTAACCGATCTAATCTTCAATTTCCTCAATCTGGAAAATAAGGTCCTTGTATTAAAATGTCCACACAGCTCTAATCTGATGATCCTATGAACAACAGTGAAGGATACCACAAAAGCATAGAAATCTGAAGGCCTGAGGAATACATTATTAAAACTTTCGTGGAATTGATGAGGGCACAGTTTCTGGGAACCCCCTTGAATCTGGAGTACAGTCTCTGGGAGCCTCCTTGAACTCTCCTTGAATCTTCCAACTAGATCTGGCCTTCCCCTAAGGCCATAAGCCTTACGTTATCTTTAGGCCCAAATCTCCACCTAGTCTAGCCCACCCTTAATCCTGATCAAAATATCTATACCCTAGCCCAGTTACCCTATCCCTCTTATTGTCTGTCATCTCCAGGCAGCCTTCAGCTATTTCCCCACCCTGAAGTCTGACCTCATCCTAGTCCCCAGAGTCTGCCCAACAAGCTCCTCCTCAAGACCCTCCCTAAAGCCCTCCTCTGGTCATCCCAGACCACCCCTCAATCCCTCCCACAATCTTTGTGTATATAAGTCTCATCTTGCCTCCATGAAGGCGCTCAGATTCAATCTAGCTCAGTAGACTCAATCTGGCCGGCTGGTGAAAACATATGTCACAAAGGGTGGGATTTCTTGAGACAACCCATTATGGTGAATCCCTAATAAACTTTGTCTTTTCTCTTGGCTGAGAAGGCTTGAGTCGAATTCTTTCGGCAGGACCCAACGTGTAGGTATTTTGGGGTCTTGAGCACCCCTAGAAACGTATGGTTCCCTACCTATCATCATTTTTTCTTTAACCTCTTCAGAATTACCTGTGGGCTTTGAAAACTGTAAGTATTTTATAGACAGTGGTCCAGATCTGACATATTAAAACCTATTCATGATTGTTATTTTTGGCACACTTCAAGGTAAGACATAAAAATTAGCCTAGAAGAAGATAAGGAATTGAAGATAAGGAAAAAAGCAATCAAATAAAGACAGTTCCTATTTCAACAGACTAAAAAAGAAGCAATAATGAATGAAAGGAACTGAAAGTCAGATTCTGAAGATATGAGGTATCTCGTACAATTTAAGTATGTTCATTTTTAATTACATTAAGTTCATTTGATGTTCATTTAGCTTCCTTTCCTTCTTTTAACCAGAAGTTAAATAGCAGGCTCTCCCCCTTCATTGAACCTACTGAGAATTTTTCAGTTACTTTTTTTTAAACAGAACATTTTTACTTTATTCTAGAAGCTTTATTCAGAAGCTCTCCTTCTCTCCTCAATTTAGTCATGAGCACAAATTTCAGTTGTATGTGAAAGCAAATATATGTAAAAAATTATTTTCTCACATTCTATTCATTGATATCCAGGCAGTTACAGCTAATTGCTAACTATAAAAATGGTCAAATAATGATAGGATTTGCAAACCAAATGCATCTTTTCTTTTTGTTCTTTTTGTTCTTCCTGGTTCTATTCAAGCTGATGAAAAGAATATTGAGTGGGTACTTCCACAGCCTGGTGAAAAAGGCTAAGTTTAAACCTGTATTTGAGCTGAATTTCACTGACATTTGTTGCGCACTCCTTCACAACGGAAACACTTATTTCAGAACTAAAGCTCTAAATAACAGTTTATACCATAGTCTTAAGAAATTCTGATTAATCAAAAAGTTTGTAAATGGGCAAGCCACTGTCCACTCTTCCTGCCTAGAAATGTCATTTCAACCAATTTTTTTTTTTACTCTTTGTTCACTTTTGATGGCTAATAAAACTAAAAATTGTTGGGCACAGCCAAGATGGAGGAGTAAAAGCAGGGACTCACCTGAACGCTCCACCCAAACCCCTCCAGATAACTGTAAAAAATGACTCTAAACAAATTCTAAAGCAGCAGAACCCACAAAAAGACAGAGTGAAACAAATTTCTAGCCCAAGAAAACCTGGAAGGTCAACAGGAAAGGTCTGTTGCACCAGTGTGAGAGAAGAGCACAGTCCAGCGCAGACCACACCAGCACAGAAAGATCGGGAGCAAACCTGGAGCAGGTCTCATGACACTGAATCACTGGCAGCTGTGGCAGTTTCCAGACTTCTCAACCCACAAACACTGAAGACAACTTGGAGATCAGTAGAAAGGGTCTGGTGGACCTGGGTGAGAAAGGAGTTCAGTCCCGGCCCCAGGCCTGGGGCAACAACAGCAGAGGCTGCTTTTGGAGCTCTAAGCCCACAGATGGTGGGAAGCAGTTGATCACAGGAGATTCCAGAGGTCTCTTTGCTAGCACTGAGGCAAGATTCTCTTTCTTTGCAGTGCTTAGATCTGGGTCTCAGTCCTGGGTGACAGTCGGGGGGGGGGGGGGGGAAGCCCATGGCAGAACTTGTGGCAGAGCTTGTGGCAGCAGGGGAAAGGGAATTCTCCTTACAATTCCAAGGCAGAAAAGCATGCTTGTGGTCAACTCACAGACCAGACCACAGGCTAGGAGAAAGGAAAACACCTCTCCTAACCTTGGAAGAACTGAAAATTCACATATCCCTAGAAATCTCTCTGAAAAAAGCTGCACAAAACCCCTGAAACTTGGGACAGTATACCCTACATACTAGAAGCAAGAGACCTACCTTAACAAAGAGCTAAAAAGTAAAGTAATTGGCCAGGAAAATGAGCAAACAGCTGGAAAAAAATCAGACTACAGAATCTTACTTTAGTGACAAGGAAGATCAAAATGTACAACCAGAAGAAGACAACAAAGTCAAAGCTCCTACAACCAAGGCATCCAAGAAAAATATGAATTGGTCACAGGCCATGGGAAAATCAAGTAAGAGAAGTAGAGGAAAAATTGGGAAGAGAAATAAGAGTGATGAAAGAAAATTAAAAAAAAAACAAAACGAGTCAACAGCTTGCTAAAGGAAGAACAAAAAATATCAAAGAAAATAACACCTTACAAAATAAACTAACCCAAATGGCAGAAGAAGTCCAAAAAACTAATGAGGAGAAGAATATCTTAAAAAACAGAATTGGTCAAATGGAAAAGGAGGTCCAAAAGTTCACTGAAGAAAATAATTCCTTAAAAATTAGAATGGAGCAAATGAAAGCTAATGACTTTATGAGAAATTAAGATATTATAAAACAAAACCAAAAGAATGAAAAAATAGAAGACAATGTGAAATATCTCACTGGAAAAACAACTGAACTAGAAAAGAGATCCAGGAAGCCTGGATCCTGAAAGCCAGGATCAAAACAGAAGCCTAGACATCATCTTTCAAGAAATTATGAAGGAGAACTGCCCTGATATTCTAGAACGAGAGGGGAAAATAAACATTGAAAGAATCTACCGATCACCTACTAAAAGAGATCTGAAAAGGAAAACTCCTAGGAATATTGTAGCCAAATTCCAGAGTTCCCAGGTCAAAGAGAAAACACTGCAAGCAGCCAGAAAGAAACAATTCAAGTATTGTAGAAACACAATCAGGATAACACAAGATCTAGCAGCTTCTACATTAAGGGATTGAAGGGCTTGGAATATGATATTCTAGAGGTCAAAGGAGCTAGGACTAAAACCAACAATCACCTAACCCAGCAAAACTGAGTATAATACTTCAGGGGGAAAATAAACATTCAATGAAATTGAGGGATTTCAAGCATTATTGATGAAAGGACCAGGGCTGAACAGAAAATCTGACTTTCAAATACAGGACTCAAGAGAAGCATGAAAAGGTAAACAAGGAAAGAGAAATGATAAGGGACTTATTAAAGTTGAACTGTTTACATTCCTACATGGAAAGATGATATTTGTAATTCATGAGACCTTTCTCAGTATTAGGGTAGCTGCAGGGAATATACATATATATATATACATACACACACACACATATATACACATATGTACATATACACATACACGTACATACACATACATATATAGATATACAGACAGAGGGGACAGGGTAAGTTGAATATGAAGGGATGATATCTAAAAAATAAAATTAAGGGATGAGAGAAGAATGTACTGGGAGAAGGGAAAAGGGAAAGATAGAATGGGGTAAATTATCTCACATAAAAGAGGCAAGAAAAAGCTTTTACAATGGAGGGGAAGAGGAGGGAGGTGAGAGGGAATGAATAAGCCTTACTCTCATTGGATTTGGCTTAAGGAAGAATAACATACACATTCAATCAGGTATGAAAATCTATCTTACCTTACAAGAAAGTGGGGGGAAGGGGATAAGAGAAGGATGAGATGACAGAAGTGAGGACAAATGGGAGGAAGTGGTAATCAGAAGGAGGGACAAGGCCAAAGGAGATAATAGAATAAATGGGGAGTGGGATAGGAAGGAGAGAAAAGAGATAGTCTTTCACAACATGACTGTTATGGAAGTGTTTTGCATGACTACATATGTATAACCTAAATCAAACTGCCTGCCTTCTCAATGAGAGAAGAGTGGGGAGAGAGGAAGAGAGAGAATGCGGAGCTCAAAGTTTTGAAAACAAATGTTAAAAATTGTTTTTACATGCAACTGGGAAATAAGATATAGGCAATGGGGTATAGAAATCTATCTTGCCCTATAGGAAAACAGAAGGGAAGGGGATAAGAGGATGGGGGTGATAGAAGGGAGGGCAGATTGGGGGAAGGGGTAATCAGAATTCACACTGCCTTGGCGTCGGGGCAGGAAAATGATGAGAAGAAAAATCTGAAACTCAAAATCTTGTGGAAGTGAATGCTGAAAACTAAAATTAAATTAATTTAAAAACCTAAAAAATTGTTTCTAAAAGCACATTATGTTCCTTGCTCAAGTCTTCATAGCTAAATTCACAATCCTGCTTTTTGGTTACCTGACTGATTCTTCTCTTCACAGGAAAGAAGGCTGAAAAGCCTAAAAACCATGGATGACTCTGATTCCCTTCAACTCTTGATCCACATAATCATCCTCAAACCCAGAACTTGGTTCAGGTGTTTTCTAACAAATGGGATTCATAAACTTATTCTGCTGCTAATCTATCAATCCTCTTTTTCTCAACATCTCTCCATACACAAAAGCTGATGGGGAAATGGTAAAAGGGAACTGTAGGCAAATTGTAAAAAAGAAATGAGGGCAACGAGGTTTTGAAACACCAACACTTAAACGAGTCACTCAAAAGCGACAGATAAGAACAGGACAGTTCCTTCACTAAGTATTTTCTGGAACTGCATTCATTCTATACTTGGCTGCCTTGTCAACTCACTTCTTTTCTTATCCTTTTGCAATCTGGTTATATTCTCACTTAACTCTTTTCTCTCCACTCACACTTGGTGAGCTTATCAGGTCCCAAGGGCTTAATTACCTCCTCTGTGCAGATACTAGTTCTATATATACAGGCCTGATGTTCCTCTTGGCCTCCAATCCCACATTACCAATGCCTTTTTGGGACATATGGAGTTAGATGTTCCATAAACAGTGGGGTGCTGGAGTGAGCTCAGATTAGAGCAAGATATTGTTAGTGTGAGCATTTATACCTCAGAATTAGAAAGCTACAAATCAAAGCTTGATCATGGTTTGTTAATTGTCTAGCCAGAAGTTCCCAAACTTATTTGACCTACCACCCCCTTTTCAAAAAAAAAAAATACTCAGCACCCCCAGAAATCTATTTCAACCCTTTAATGTTTTTTTTTAAATCTGCATCATTTCAAAAACTATTTTTTCATTCATTTATTTATTTATTTTAAATGGCCCATCTTAAATTTAATAATTTATTGTAAATTTGTGGGGTTTTTCCTGCACTATAATTCTGATGATGCAATATTGTGTCATGTAACTATATAGTCTCGTACTGTAAACAAGTCATTACACACACATATTCCTGCCTAAGCATGCTGGACTTCCCTGGTCTTCCTGACAATGCTTGACATGCTCCTCTGCCAACACTTGCTTATTAAGATCTATTGGTGGACTTGACCACTGATAGGTTATTAACTGGCATTTTGTGTGTTTATTTGGAAAATAATATAATCACTACAACTTCAACTCTGCTACACAACAGATGAAACATGTTTTTCAAATTTTTCTTCTCTTCTTTCCTTATGCTTCTATTGCTCCCCAACTGCACCTGAAGCTACCACGGCCCCCCGCCCCAAACATTCCAGCACCCCGCTCTGGGAGCAGTATCACCCACTTTGGGAACCTCTGGACTCCAGACTTATGAGAGTGATGGAGAAAATGTTAATAATGCAGATTAAACTTTGGCATATTGTACATACTTTTTTTTCCCAGAGAGCCAGTTATCCATTTACCCAGCACACTGCTGCCCATATGATCTCAAACTCAAGAAGGTGTCCAAAACAAAAATCATTGTCTTTCCTCCCAATCCATTCCTCTTCCAAACTTCCTTTTTGCTATGGAGGACATAGCCATCCTCCTTCTAGTTATTCAAGTTTGTGACCTCAGTGTCATTCTCAACTTCATTCTCTCATCCCACAAACCCAATCAGTTCATTTTTCTCTCTATAGCATCTTGATTCTCTCTACTCAAACATCAACCATCCTATTTCAGACAACTATCATTTCATATATGTACTACTGCAAGAGTAGCTACTTTGCCTCTCTTAAGTGTCTCTCCCCGCCAATACATCCTCCACCCAGCCACCAAAATTATTTTCCTTAAATGTCTTACCATGTCATCCCCCTACTTAAGGAATTCTAGTAACTCTCTCTTAACCTCTAGGAGCAAATATAATCTCCTTCATTTGAGATTTAAAGCTCTTTACAACCTGCCTCCATTCTACCCTTTCTAGCCCTATACACAGACTCTACAGCCCGGGCATATTAGTCTTCTTATTATATACACTTCATATACAACACTCCATCTCCTGACCAGTCTCTTTGCTTGCACTGTCACTCATGCTTGTAATGCTCCCCTCTATCTCCTAAAATCCCTGGTTTCCTTCAAGACTCAGTTAAAATACAACCTTCTACATGAGGCCTTTCCTGTACCCACAGGATTACCTTCTATCAACGTTTTATGTGTTTACATACACCTGTATATAGGTGTACTGTCTAAAGAATAGAACGAAATCTCTTTGAGGCCAGGAACTATTTCACTTTTGTCTTTGTATCTCCAGTGCCTGGTATAAAGTACTTAAAATATTGATATTCATAAAGGGCAATATTTTTTCCTAACTGCACAGATAAAGTGTATGTCCTTTTGCAACATAGCTGAGCACAGGACCCATATCTATCCTGATTCTTGCCTTCAATAATCAGTCAAAATCAGATCATCTTTCCACAAACTAACTACAAGATAATGAGCGCTTTTTTTTTTCTTGAAAGACCTAGGATAGTAACTCATCAGATGGAATGAAAATATGTTTGTAAAGGATTGTTGACTGATTCTTTAAAAGTACCACAACAGAATATTTCCATAAAGTTGAATACCCCACCCCCTTCATAATAGTCAGCGTTAGTAGATAACACATTTTGCAATTACCTTTAAAGTATATGACACATTCTTTTCAATGCTCTCAACAGCAACAGTAATTCTTTTTTCTTGCCTTTTTGGGGGGGGGGGGTATAGGATGGGAGACCATTAAGTCTACTAGAACTCAGGATTCTCTTGAGTCTTGCTATTCAGGAAAAGCTTAAGAGGAGGAAGGGCACAATTAGTTGAAATATGGGTTAAGAAAGGCTATAATTAACACTTTTAACCCGTTCCTCTGGAAAGCACAAAGTGCCTTATACATAGAGTAACAGGTACTTAATAATGTTTGCTAAATTGAATTTGTTGTACTGAATTTGGAGATTTTTATTTAAGCATGATTTGAAATGATGTTTTCTAGTAACATAGTTTCTCCATCAGTGACAAAACTTTGGAGAAATTTAAGGTAACTCTTCCTTGTAGGAACAGTTAGGATTGTTCATATGGTAGAACTATCATGGACCAAGAGTACTGGTTCTAATCTCCAATTTGCAACTAATTTATATGACTGGTCAAGTCATTTAGTGCCCAAATCCCCATTTCCTCATCTGGAAAATAAATGCAGATAATAATTGCTACCCAACCTATCTCCATGACTTGTTGTGAAAATCGAACAATATAAGGGAGGTCAAAGTGTAATGAAAAGTATAAAATACTACACATACATTAAGTGTCAGCATAATTATCCTTTCATTCTTATCTTGTTCAATGAGATACAGACAGAAATGGCTGTGGAATAACTTGCTACCCAGCTAATATTTTTTCATATTGAATATTCTGCAGACTTTTGAGCAGGTGGGAAAAAATAGGTTTTTTTCTAGTTTAATGAAAGTATTAGGATGCAAGTTTATTTTCTGTAAGTTCACTAAAAACATCTTCAGTAAAACCCCATAATACATAGGATGACAAGGATGATAGGTAAGCTTAACCTATTCCCATATAATTTTGATTTCTTTTACTTATTGTTCAGTCATTCAGTCATGTCCAACTCTTTGTGACCCCCGTGCTCCGTACTGTCCTGGAGTTTTCTTGGCAAAAATACTGGAGTGGTTTGCCATTTCCTTCTCCAGTGGATTAAGGCAAACAAAGGTTAAGTGACTTCCAAAAATCACACTAGCTAGTAAGTGTCTGAGGCCATATTTGAACTCAGGTTTTCCTGACTCCTGGCCCAGAGCTCTATCAACTGCGCCACCTAGCTGACCCTTTTCTTTTACCAGATCTTTGTATTTGAAAAGCTTTTCCTTCTACATAGCTTGGAGATTATTTATTTATTTGTATTTGATACAGTGACAACTTTTAAAAATGCTATTCTTCAATTTTTCTGGATCAATGTTATGTCTTGGCAATTCTGGGCAACAATTCTGAGATAAAGGCCCAATTCCAGTACAGTTTACAGCTTTAGTTCTTAAGGATATTCTAAGAGGTCTTTATTTTGTAGCATCTGGAGATTTGTCATGTTAGTCCATGAAAGAAAGTGAGCTTCAGATTTGTAATTTTAGCCATCAAGTCACATCTTGCTAGGAATTCACTAAATTTCTACCACTGTAATTAATGTGCTTAAGAGGCTACGTAGTCTCTAGTGCAAGGTCTCCAAAGTGCAAATAGGGATTTCCTGAGGGCCATGGACTTATCCTAGAGAGTCCAGAAACCTACCCCAAGGAAAGTGTGATCAACCAATTAAAAAGTGGAAAGATGGATCCCGTATGTCCTCACTGTAACAGGCAATTAATTATAAGGCTTGTCTCCAACACTGACTTATCCTCCCCCATACATATACTCTCCTAACACCTTCATTCCTCAAGCTGTGCCAATGTTATGCTTTAGAAGACAGTGGACACCTCAAGGCTTCCAGGCATCCAAGGCAACAGATACACAAGTAATAATTAATAGTTCAATGACAGAAGTAGTACTATGATTGAGTGGTCTCAAGGATCTATCCTTGGCTCTGTGCAGTTTACCACTTTTTCTCAGATAAAGAAATAGAGGATAGATGGCATATTTCTAAAACTTACAGATGACACAAAGATGAAAGGGACATTTAATATATTAGATGACAAAGTCAGGATTAAAAAAAATATATAAAACTGGGCCAAAACCAAAAGTGAAAAATTTAAGAGAAACATAAAAATCTAGACTTCAAATCAAACCAAAAAAAAAAAACTTAAGTAGAAGATGGATGAATGGGGTTTGTCTAGATAGTAGAAACTCAGAAAAAGACCTGGAGGTTTTAGTGAAATGCTGGCTCGGTATGAAAACAGCAATATGATATGGTAGCCAAGAAAGTTCATCCAATCTTAGGGTACATGAAGAAATTTATAGTACCCAGTTTAGGCCACGCTCTGCCTTCTCACCTCTTCCCCAGTTCAACCGATACCTCCTTCAAGAAGCCATTCCTAATTTCTCCAATTGCTACACCTCCCTCCAGCAATAATTTTTTATTTATTTTGTATATATTTATCTGTTATGTGTTATATCTCCTCAGTAGAATGTAAGCTCCGTGAGGATGGAGACTGTCTCACTTTCCGTCTTAGTATTCCCAGGGCCTCACTTAGTAGTGCCTAATGTAGAGCAAGCATTCAATAAACTCTTACTGATTAATTCCATAAGGTGATCGCCTTTTATATTCTATCACAGTAGGGCCACATCTGGACAACTGATTTCAATTTCAAGATATTTTAGAAAAGACATAGGCAAGCTAGAGAGTGTCCAACGGGGAAAAAAAGGAACAAAGAATAATGAAAAGCCTCAAGTTCATGCACTGCAACAAGTGATTACAGTTGTCAGAGGACCACTGGAGGTGCTTAGTCTGGAAAAGATTTAGAAAGAACATGATGACCCTTTCCAAGGGCTAGCATGTGAAAGAGGAAGGAGACGTGTTCTGCTTGGCCCAAAACAGTAGCACTAGGTCAAACAGGCAGAATCTAACAGAGAGGTCGATTTAGGCTGGTGTAACCAGAATGGACTTTGTTTTCTTTGAATGACTCAGCTTACCTCATTGAGCCTCCCTGGACACTGGGGCTTGCTCTTCCGGGGCAGGAAGCCCAGTAACCATGCCAGGAATCAGAGAACTTTCTGTGTGATGAGTCATGAGGCTGGCTGAGGGGAAGTGTGTTAACCTGGTCTACGCTAGGGGGAGGGGCCAAGTCAAGAACCAATAGGCCCTGGTCATTCAGGCGGCGCTTGATGATGTCAAAAATTCTATAAGAGGGGAGAGGACAGCTTGAAGATCTCCTTTTCCTTTTCCGGTTGGAGCCAGAGACACCTACAGCCAAAGCTGAGCTGCCGGTAGCAGAGTGACTGGAGGCCAGTGGGTAATCTTCTTACCGTAGAGAGGAAGCATGTATACGATTTTGCCTTATACTATCTCACTTCTCTGTGGCCTCCTGGTTACCCTTGTGAGGTGGACTTATTGGGCCTGGAAGCTTTTGATGAAAATACCAAAATGGGGACGCTGGTTTGTAGGCTTGTTACTGTGGAGTGTAAATACATGCTTTAGTTCTCCTGCCTTCTGCCTAGAGAATTCCTTATATCCTGCGGTTCCGGACCTTTTAGGCACATATGAGATTCTCTTTGAAATCATAAATTCTGCCTTCCTAGTATAGCTGGATGCCAGGAAAAACTTCCTGACAATTGGTGATACTTAAAAGATTAATGAGCTGCCTAAGGAGAAAGGTGGTGACTTATCACTGGCATTTGCAAAGACAGTCACCTATTTGCCACATGTTTCAAATGTTATTCTAGGTCATGTATGGATTGGCTTAGATGGACTCAAATCCCTTCCAACTCTAAAAGTATGTGATTTTGAAATCTAATCCAACTTTATCTTACCATTTCAAAATCTACAATCACATGAAGATGTAGCTACAGATGCAAATAAAGGCAATATAGGACAAAAGGCTTGAATATTGACCCTAGTATCTGCCCAAGAATTTGACTTACTGAAAAAAACCATCAGCTTACTTTTTGATTATTTTTCTCTTTCACAGAGTGGTGTATTTTATAAATGGAAACTTCTTAAAAAATACCTAAGGTTATCTTTAAATTTTTTTTTTAATTTTTAATATTTTCTCTGAAACCTATTACATTATTTTGTGTAAGAAATTTTTCCTCAAAGAATATAAAAGCTTCAACTCCACAGGAGTCAGAATGATCACAATTTATGAATTAATGAAATAATAAAAAGTGTTACTTTCTAAGATTTTTACTGTATATGATGCCAGGCTTGTACTTCCCAACAATTATATCCCCATCTCTTTCACCATCACTCCAGCTTTCTCCGTGGCAACAGCAGTAATAGAGGACAGGACAACAGCAAAATTTGAGGATTGCAGAAATGAAAACATATGTTCAAATTTTATATTTATATTTTGAATGAAAAAGGATATGAGTTGTGAGGACACACATAACATTCCTCATAGCCACAGATACCCATGCAGTTATATTAACTTAATATATGTCCGTGAACCTTCCATGAAAAACATCGAGGAGAAAAAAGGTGCTCTATGATGTTCTTCATTGTTCTTAAAGCAGTGAAAAGAATCATGACTGTGGGGTGCAAGGAATTCTTTCTGAAAACAAGAATTTCTTAAAGTGGATATAAAACAGCTTTAAGGCCAAGAAAGAACCTTTTGAGTTTAACATTGTACTGCTTAGCAGATTCACATAATTTTATAAAACACTGTAACAAAGAAATTATTTGATTAAAAAAAAACAGAAAAGAAGTAATTATGAGGAAATATTTTGGAGCAGTGGTGTAAAACTCACATAGAAACAGGGCCCACTAAACATTACAAAAGGATCCCTGCAGACCACATTGCAGACTTAGAAAATAACATTATCTATGTTTATCAAATTTTTATTTATTTTGTTAAATATTTCCCAATTTCATTTTAATCTAGTTCAGACCACTTTGGAATGTTGTGGACTGCATATGGCCGATCACAGACACACGTGTCTTGACATCTCTGCCTTAGGTGATTCTCTGAAATATTAATAAAGGTAGTTTTGGAACGAGATAAAAGTCATGGCATTTACATATTCTCTCCCATACCTGAATCTCTCTGACTTAAGCATGCTATAACTATGCCAGTAATGAAATACAATGAAAGAATTATATTCTGGAATAAATTTATTCTTTTGTTTTATTTTCTAAAATAACACCAAAGTTTGGCTCAAGAAATCATTCAAATAAAATATTTTTATTGCCAGTCACAAATTAAAGTGCTATTTTATTTAGAACTTTTGTCTTACCGAACTAACTTTTAATATAAACACTCCACTTATGCAGATCGGGAAAATGGTCTTAAAATATCATTTCTCAAGAGTAATATTGTACTATACATGTGGCACTCAGTGTAATACTAAAAACAAGTTTAAGATGTTCTTATGTTTGGTGATCTCTATATAAACTTGCATTTCAAATGCACAAAACAGTATAAATGAGTAACAAGCAAGGATACCTCGGAAAATGTGAAGTGGTAATGGAATGACTCAGAATTTTATTCAGTCTTTAAAATGATATCACTTTCTTTAGCATCAGGGCAACAAATGATCCAACAAGTAGAAAAGTAGGGATGTACTGTCTAAAGTGTTGTCCAAATCTAAATCTAATATTTTAGACACATAGCATGAGAGAGCTGTTGAGACCTAAGGATTAAGTTACTGATGTGCAAGAACTTCTTTTTAATGTAGAAAATGTCACCGTATTATCGGCTTCTATTGAACAAAACAGGTTAACCTAAGAATAGCAGCATTTCTTTGAGGAGAAGTGATCTGAGACATCAGGACACCCAAAAATCTAGTACAGTCCTTACCCACATGACCTTAGGCGAATCAAACTTTCTGCACCTCATTTTCCTCCTATTTAAAATAAGGGGGATGGATTAAATGAATTCTAAATGTCCTCAATATATTTGTAATTTATGATCTACCTTCCCATAGCTGCCAGGCAAATGGGTGTACCTTAACACTGCCAAATAGAAAGATCTACATTTTGGGGGGCAGAGCCAAGATGGCGGCTGGAAAGCAGGGACTTGCTTGAGCTCCCCGCCAGGTCCCTCCAAAAACCTATAAAAAATGGCTCTGAACAAATTCTAGAATTGCAGAACCCACAAAATAGCGGAGTGAAGCAGGGATCCAGCCTAGGACACCTTGGATGGTCACTGGATGAGTTCTATCGTGCATGGAGTGGAGGGGAGAAGAGCTCAGTGTGGGCGGTGGCAGGACCATGCAGACCAGGAGCCAGGCAGAACAGGCCCTAGCGCCCTGAATCAGTGAGCTGCAGCAGTTACCAGACTTCTCAACCCACAAACACCAAAGACAACAGAGAAGGTTAGTGGGAAAAGCTGTGGGGGACAGAGTTCGCAATTCGGCAACTGCCCCAGGGGCAGTGGGGGGAGGTGCAGCTACAGAACTACAGCTGCAGTTACTTCCAGCCCCAGGCCCACCTGGTGGGAGGAATTAAGTGGCAGATCAGAGCAAGAGTACAGAGCCTGCTTAAGATTTGCTTCAGGTCTGGGTTGGTGGTTCTTGAGGAAGGAGGAGTGCTGGTGTGGCAGAGCTGGCTGTATAGAAATAGCTCTGAAATCAACAGCACATCCCTTCAAGCTTGGAACAAAGTACTTTTTGCTCTACAAGCAGTCATACCCTGCTGAAAAACTCAAGGGTCAAGTAAGTTGGCTGGGAACATGGCCAGGCAGCGAAAACACACTCAGATTCAGTCTCAGACTTTGGAATCTTTCTTTGGTGACAAAGAAGACCAAAATGTACAGCCTGAAGAAGTCAACAACGTCAAAGAGCCTACTCCAAAAGCCTCCAAGAAAAACATGAACTGGTCTCGGGCCACAGAAGAGCTCAAAAAGGAGTTGGAAAAGCAAGTTAGAGAAATAGAGGAAAAATTGGGACGAGAAATGAGAATGATGTGAGAAAACCATGAAAAACAAGTCACTTGCTAAAGGAGACCCAAAAAAATACTGAAAAAAATACTGAAGAAAACAACACCTTAAAAAATAGACGTTAGTTCAAATGGCAGAAGAGCTCCAAAAAGCCAATGAGGAGAAGAATGCCTTGAAAGGCAGAATTAGCCAAATGCAAAAGGAGGTCCAAAAGACCACTGAAGAAAAACTACCTTAAAAATTAGATTGGAGCATGTGGAAGCTAGTGACTTTATGAGAAATCAAGATATTATAAAACAGAACCAAAGGAATGAAAAAGTGGAAGACAATGTCAAATATCTCATTGGAAAAACTACTGACCTGGAAAATAGATCCAGGAGAGACAATTTAAAAATTATTGGACTACCTGAAAGCCATGGTCAAAAAGAGTCTAGATATCATCTTTCAAGACATTATCAAGGAGAACTGCCCTGATATTCTAAAGCCAGAGGGTAAAATAGAAATTCAAAGAATCCATAGATTGCCTCCTCAAAAAGATCCCAAAAAGGAAACTAGGAACATTGTCGCCAAATTCCAGAGCTCCCAGGTCAAGGAGAAAATACTGCAAGCAGCCACAAAGAAACAATTTGAATATTATGGAAACACAATCAGGATAACAGAAGGTCTAGCAGCTTCCACATTAAGGGACCAAACGGCTTAGAATACGATATTCCAGAGGTCAATGGAGCTAGGATTAAAACCAAGAATCACCTACCCAGCAAGACTGAGTATCATGCTCCAAGGCAAAATATGGACTTTCAATAAAATAGAGGACTTTCAAGCTCTCTCAGTGGAAAGACCAGAGCTGAATAGAAAATTTGACTTTCAAACACAAGAATCAAGAGAAGCATGAAAAGGTAAACAAGAAAGAGAAATCATAAGGGACTTACTAAAGTTGAACTGTTTTGTTTATATTCCTACATGGAAAGATGATTTGTATGATTCATGAGACCTCAATATCATAGTAGCCGAAAGGAATATGCATATGTGTATGCATATATATACATATGTGTGTGTCTATGTATGTATATATGTAGGTATATATGTGTGTGTGTGTGTATGTGTATACACACACACACACATATAGACAGAGGGCACAGGGTGAGTTGAATATGAAGGGATGATATCTAAAAAAATAAAATCAAATTAAAGGATAAGAGAGGAATATATTGAGAGAGGGAGAAAGGGAGAGATAGAATGGGGTAAACTATCTTGCCTAAAAGTGCCAAGAAAAAGCGGTTCTCTAGGAAGGGAAGAGGGGGCAGGTGAGAAGGAATGAGTAAATCTTGCTCTCATCGGCTTTGACCTAAGGAGGGAATACCATACACACTCAGTTGGGTATCTAACCCCACAGGAAAGAAGGAGGAAGAAGATAAAAAAGGGGAGATGATAGAAGGGAGGGCAGACACGGGGAGGAGGTAATCAAAAACAAACACTTTCAAAAAGGGACAGGGTCAAGGGAGAAAATTCAGTAAAGGGGGATTGGTTAGGAAGGAGCAAAACATAGTTAATCTTTCACAACATGAGTATTGTGGAAGGGTTTTACATAATGATACGCATGTGGCCTATGTTGAATTGCTTGCCTTCTTAGGGAGGGTGGAGTGAAGAGGGGAGAGAATCTGGAACTCAAAGTTTTAAAAACAGACATTCAAAAACAACAACAACAAAAAAAGTTTCTGCATGCAACTAGGAAATAAGATACACAGGCAATGGGGCGTAGAAATTTATCTTGCCCTACAAGAGAAGAAGTCTGGGGGATGGGAGGGGAGTGGGGTGACAGATGGGAGGTCTGACTGGGGAACGGGGCAACCAGAATGTACAGCTTCTTGGAGTGGGCAGGAGGGTAGAAATGGGGAGAAAATTTGTAATTCAAACTCTTGTGAAAATCAATGCTGAAAACTAAATATATTAAATAAATTAAATTTAAATTTTTTTTTAAAAAAAAAAGAGAGAACAGCCCTGAAACCTTAACAAATACACAGAAGAGAATGGAAGGATATTCAAAGGGGGCACAGACAAGTAAGGCAGTTTTGATAGCACGACGTTAAATTTAACTTGCACTTAAAAAATTAAACAATATTTAACACACAAAAAAAAGATCTAGATTTTGAACAAATCCAATAATATGAATGTCTAGATCAGAAGTTTTTTAACTTTTTTTTGCATGTGTCATGGACTCCTCTGGCAGCCTGGTGAAGCCGACTGATCCTTTCTCAGAATAATTTTTACATACATAAATAAAATACATAGGATTACAAAGGAAACCAATTATACTGAAATATAGTTATTAAAATATTTTTAAAAACTAAGTTCATAGACCCCAAGTTGAGAACTGATCAATTAAGCTCTTCCAAAAAATAATAATTCACCAAACAATTCATCAAATTATCTTATCAAATAAAAATCTGCCCAGTACAGGCAGAATGCCCTCCAAAATTTGTATCCAACCTACCTTTCCAAACATTTCATATTACTTTCCAAACAAACTAGGAGGGGGAAAAATGAGGCAACTTCAATAGTTCAGGGAGAAGTCATATGGACCCGCAGGGCCATCTCCAATTATCCTGATCTATGTCTTGCCACTGGACCCAGATGGCTCCAGAGGAGAAGTAAGGCTGATGACTTTGCACAGACTTGCAAGTCATGGCATCACCTTCCTGATGTCATGGTCCTCTTCAAGAATGAAAGACAAACAACATAAGAACCTAAACCAAGATGATGGCTGTGAGAGTAGAATGACAAGGTGAAATATGCAATACACCATGGAGGCAGAACTTCCAAGACTTAGGACCATAAGATTAAGCATGTAGAGGTAAAAAGGAACTTAAAAGCCGTTAATACCAACCCCCTCATTTTACAGATGGGAGAACTGTGCCTGAGCAATGTTAAATCACTTGCCCAGGGCCACACAACTCCTATGAGTCTGAGGCAGGAACTGATCTCAGTCTTTCTGCCTCTAAGTTCAATGCGCTTTCCACTGTTACAGCCTGTGAGAAGTGAGGGAGAAGGAATAAGAGCACAACAAGGCAGACAGAATGACTGGATCATGAAGACAAGAGGGAGGAAGAAGGTGTCAGAAGACTTGAAAGGTAAGAAGGGGCAAGGTTATTAAGAGTTTTAAAAGCCAAACAAAAGATTTTATATTTGATTCTAAAAGTGACAGGGACTCAAGGGAGTTTACTGATGAGGAGGCAGTATGGGCAGCTGAGTAGAAGATACACTGCAGTGTGGAGAGACTTGTGTTAGGGAGGCCAACCAGCGTTCTGTAGAAATAGCTCAGGCATGAGGTGAGGAGGACCTGCACCAGGGTTATGGCAGTGTTATAAGAAAGAAGAAAGCGTACAGAGAAATATTTCAAAAGTAAAAAATGAGAGGACTTGGTAAAAAATTAAAAGGGGGGGCTGAAAGTAAAGAGTTACAGATGACATCAAGGTTGTAAGGCTTTCTGAGAGTAGATTGTGGTACCTTCCACTACTATCAATAATAGGGAAGTTAGGAAGGAAGATTTGGGGTGGGGGAGAGAGACAATGCTTTCACTTCTGGACATGTTGAGTTTAAGATGTGTGTACTAGACATCCAGTTCAAAATGTCCAACAGGTAGTTGGAGATGAAAGACTGGAGGTAAGCAGAGAGGTAGCCAAATAGATCTGAGAATCATCTGCATAGAGATAATAGTGGAATCCATGGGAGCTGATGAGGTCACCAAGCAAAACAGGAGGGGGGAAGAAAGGAGAGGAGGATAGGGCCTTGGGGGCACCCAGCATTAGTCAGTGTAGCCTGGACAAAGATCCAGCAAAGGAGACTGTCAGACAGGTAAGAAGGGTCAGATATGTACGTCAGATAGGAGAGCAATGTCATGAAAACCAAGAGAAAATAATATCAAGGAGACAGTTTCA
Source organism: Trichosurus vulpecula (assembly GCF_011100635.1). Lineage (NCBI taxonomy): Eukaryota > Metazoa > Chordata > Mammalia > Diprotodontia > Phalangeridae > Trichosurus > Trichosurus vulpecula. The sequence goes on from NC_050574.1 coordinate 170,000,965, forward strand.
AAGGATGTCAAGAAAGATTAGGATTGTGAGAAGGCCATTAGACTCAGAAATTAAAGCACATTGATAACTCTGGTGAGAGTAGTTTCAGTTAAAGGATGAGATCAAATGCCAGACTACAGCTAGTTAAGAAGATAGTAGGAGGAAAGGAAACAGTAGTCTTCACAGAATTTAGCCACGAAAGGAAGGAGAGATAGGGGATAATAGATGACAGAGACAGCAGGTTTTCTAAAGATGAAGGAGATGCAAACATGTTTGTCCACAGCAAGGAAGTAGTGAGTAGACAGGGAGACAAAGAAGGTGAGTGGGAGAGTGAAGATGAAAAGAGGAGGCAATCTGCAAAAGAGGAAGAGATTGAATGGTATTACTTTCATATACAGAAGAGTATGTGTGCCTTGACAAGGAAAAGAGACATCTCTTCTGAAGGGGGAAGCAGGGCTGAAGGATGAGATAGCAGTGGAAAGCACTGGAGCTATGTGAAATAAAAAGGCATTCTCAGAAACTGGTCCCAATTTTTTAAGGGAAATATTTCAATCTTTGAGATCCGCTAATCCAAACACTTCATTTTTCAGATCTGGCTACTCCATTTTTCTTAAACATAAAACACTATCTGAAATGAGTTATCTGAACTTCCCTTCCCTCCTCAACCTGTCAAAACATTTCTGCATTGTCTCATCATTCACTGTTGTCCCAGGGGAAGAGATTAACCAGTAAACATTTATTCAGTGTCCCCTGTGTATATAACACTATATTTAGTGCCAGGGGAGCTAAAGAAACTAGGGTCCCCATCCATCTGTTATCTTTGCTACCCATGCATGACTTGCCTACCTGCCTGAGCACATATATTCTTGATGTTATCCTTCATATAACTACTTATATTCAAGTCCTCTTCAGTATTTGTCTTCAAATATTTAAAAATATTGCATGGAAGGGGCAGCTAGGTAGCGCAGTGAGTAGAGTATGGGCCCTGGAGTCAGGAGGACCTGAGTTCAAATCCAGCCTCGGACACTTGACACACTTACGAGCTGTGTGACTTTGGGCAAGTCACTTAACCCCAACCGCCCTGCCTTCCCCTCTCCAAAAAAAATAAAAAAATTAAAAAAAAACATTGCATGGACAAAGAGGCAATTATCGTACAGACATTAGGAAGTTAACTAGTCTCTGGTTAGGAAAACTGGTTAGGGTTCAAGTCCTCCCTCTGAAACATGCTGCATGTGTGACCCTAGAAGTCACTGAAGTTCTCACTGCCCCTAGGAAACTGCAATATGAGTGGCAGAAGAACTGCTGATCTGGGTTAAGTCAATTTCCTCTCTAAGCATTCCCTACACCAACAAAATCACAGGTCCTGCTAGTCTCCTCCCACGCTGTACCAAAAAAATAATAATAATAAAATAAATTCATGGAAGAGTAGAATTAGACTTGTTCTGCTTGGTAGAATTAGGCAATAAGTGGAGGTTCCATAAAGGAAAATTTATCCTTCAAGCAAGAAACATTTTTTCCACAGAATAACAGGATTTAGGAGTTAGAAAGGACCTCAGTAGGCACCCAATCCAACCTAACACAAAAGGAATTCCCACTGCAACACACCTAACAAGGGGCTTTGCTTGAAGAGCTCAAGAAGAGGAACCCTATCAGCTCTCTAGGCAGACCATTTCACAAAAATGGGTTGAGTTTTGAATCAGTTTTCTATCTTGATAATTGATTCTAAAATCAATCACTGAAGTAATCAAATTTCTCAAAATCTATCAAAAATTGTGAAGTAACCAAAGCATTTATTTTCTTGAGTCAATCTGTTTTTAAAAACAAAGAACCTTCCTAATATAATCTTTATATAACTTGTTTATTCTAATTATTTTTGTTGTTGTTTGTTGTTGTTCAGTCATGGCCAATTCTCCATGACCCAATTTGGGGGTTTTCTTGGCAAAGATACTGAAGTGGTTTGCCAGTTCCTTCTCCAGCTAATTTTTACAGATGAGGAGCTAAGGCAAACATGGTTAAGTGACTTGCCCAGGATCACACAGCTACTAAGTGTCTGAGACCAGATTTAAATTCAAGGAGAAGAGTCCTACTGACTCCAGGCCCAGCACTCTGTCCACTGTGCCACCTAGATATCCAAATCTAATTTCTTACACATGAATTAATCCTTGAATTCCAACTAAGAATATAAATGAACCAATTAGAAGGAACTGCCCTTTCTATGTCAGTATATCAGATAAGTATGAGAAATGTATAAGTGACTGGAAGTCAAGAAAATGATTATTTAAATTGGCCTTTATGTGCAACATTCCTTTATCTTCAGCAATCAGAAATTAAGTAGCCCTCCCAAATTCCATAACCAGGTTCATTCTTTTGTTGATTTGCTATAATACCTGAAGGTTGCACCTTTCCAGAAACCTACAAAAAATTATTTCAACATCACTATGATTTCTTGGTTCAAGACTACAGTAGGACAAATGCTTTTCCCCCAGTAAATTTCTGAGCAGACTGAGGTGTTTTTTTTTTTCAAAAGGAAAGTATTGTTAAATTAGCTGTTCCTGCCAGCTTTGCTTTGTGCACTCCATTTAATCTGGATGACTGTGAAACTGTTAGGAGAGAAAGAATTCTTTTGTAAAATTAGTCACTGTTCAGTGATTTTAATTCCCCTTCCACCTGAAGGTTTTAAAAAACTAGAAATTCAACATTTCTTTTATGTGTTGCTATAAAAGGATAATTTCCATTTGCAATAAAAATGTTTTTATATTGAGTTGTTTCTCTTTTTACATTTGTTTTGTTATACATTAGATGAAATTTAGTAACCTGTTATTGCTAAAACTAAAAAATCTGTAATTGGTCTTACCCTACTCAAACCTTTTAATTCACTCACAAACCACTTCTTTTTAACCTCAATAAAATCTGTAATTCCTCAAAAATTTTCTTTAGATGATAGTCATTATTTTTTAAATTAACTTTATTAGAGGATAGTATGATTACATTTTATGTTTGTTAACCAAACTACATGCTTCAAAATTATCTGTTCAAAATTCCCTTTTAAAATAACAATTCGGGTTAAGCTTTCTTCAGTATAGTATTTTTAAGCTGTTTATCATATTTTTCTGCCACGTTATCAATGTGCTGCCACCTCCATGTCCATCTTGAGACTCCTTATCACCCTTACATGTTCTTCAACTTCAATTCTTCAGAGACTTTTATTAGATTATTTGTTTTCACTTATCACTGAAAGACAGGCCTTTTAAAAAAAACCTACTAAGTGAATAGTGAAACTCCCCAAGGGCTATGCAGTCCATTATCCTCCCCTTGTCCAATTCTAGACCTAGCTCTATGTCTATCTGAAGTATCTGTCCAAAATACACATACAAGAATATATATACACATATATACATTTATACATGCATATGTACAAATGTGTATATATATACATACACACATATACATTCACTGATGAAGGAGTCTGATACATTTGTCCACCCATATATTATATTCTTGACAACAGGAACTTCTTATCCATTTTGTTTTCCTATGTGGATAGTCAGGCTGAACTTTCTTGAATGATCATATATCTCATTTAAAAAGTTGTACAATGTTTTAAGATTTGATACAATCAGCATAATGTCATCCCCAAAACATAAGCATATGGAAAGGTTCACAGTGGACAGGAGCAATCTGCACTTCACTGAAAACAAAGACTCACAGGGGAAGCAGTATTGAAGAAGTATATAATCAGAGAAATAGATAACCAGAAAAAAGGGGGGCCTAATCACATGATCAGAGCAAGGAATAATGGAAAAACAGTCTGCATGCTCCACTAGTATTCTTATAACATCAAAAGAATGAAAGGAAAGCTCCTAATAGGCTAAGTGAGATCTTATAGCAGTTTTACAGAAGGACAAGAAAAAATTTCTCAGTGTGGGCAAACACAGACAGGTAGAAGTATCTATTGTTGGAGGTATCAACAATACAACCAACATCACGAAGAACTGAAATGTTAGCATATATTTCTCAAAGATTATTCGGACAAACTTACACAACTATCTTTAATACTAGGAGTTGACAAATTTCTTCAAGGCTGCCAACATACAACAGAGACATTGTTTTTCAATGATAAGTAGACAGATAACATGGATGGACAGAAGATAGAAGATAGATGAGAGAGCGGGAGCCCAAGAGAAGAAAAGAAGCAGAAAGGGAAAAAGGGAGAGGGGGAAAGGATGAGAGTGAGGTAACTAACAGTGAAAAATAACACATAAATGGGTGTCACAAGGGGCAGAAGAAATGCACATGACTCCCTGGTGAGAAGAAGGCAAGGTGTGGCATGGAGGCCTGGGCTCTGGCAAGATAAGGCTAAAGCTGACCTATCAGAGCCAAGAGACTCAGGAGTAGAATCTAAGAATCTGATGGAAAAGTGATGAGGATAATGGCCAAAGAGAAGAAAGCATGGCATCATTTAATTTTTCACAAATTTTGTTGTTAATTTGAAAGTCTGTTTACAATCTGATCAATCTTAGCCTAATACTTTTTCAAATTAAAATATGACTACTGCTTCCTTTAGATTACCTCTTGAAATTCTCTTCCATTCTCTCCTACCCACCCACTCTCACTGACCTAGATTACTTATTGTAAAATTGTATCACTGAGGAAGGAGAAGTAATTTGGGAGGAGAAAAGAGTTAGAAGGAGCTACAGAAGTATGCCATAGTAGCTAATGAAGTCTACCTCAAATAAAACCGACATTCAGAAAATGGATGCTTTTCCATTAACTATTACTGCAGTCTTATTTTACTGGTTCCATGTGTGAGTCTTATTTTCCACCTAATTCATATACAGTTTACTCAGGAGAAAAGATTATTCACTTCAAGTTGCTTCGTTGCTCATTAAAACCCACATTTTAAAGAATACAGCTAAATATTTCACCTGAGAAATATGACACTAATAGTAAGTGGCAGCCAAGGAATAAACAAGTGGCACAAAATCTTAACCTATAAATAACACATAAACTTCAAAACACCAAAACTGATAATATTTAATTCAACAATGGAAATTAGTAATACGTTTTATGGGGCCATTTTGTTCCTTTAACTCACACTGGCATCAAAATTAGCAATAAACACAAATTGAAGATGCCTAATCACATCTTTATAATGTAAAGACAATATAGAACAGAGGCCCAGATTGAGTTCTACTCTCAACAAGTCACTCACTGCTACACAGCAATCCTTCTTCCCTTAATTGATTATCACACTCTGCTGAATTCGCCTGTATTAGAAACTGTATAGCTGATTATATGACTTTTATATAATCTCCCTCAGAGAGGCAATTTACTTGCATACAAAAATGATTATAATGTATGCAATGTAATTAAAGGAGTGGGTAACATCAAATGACAAGAAAAATTTTTAAAATCAAGTTTTTCTTCTACAGGAATTAAATGATTCTTAAAATTATTGGGCTACTCATTCACTTCAAGTACTACATGAATAAATTTAAAATATTATTTAACTTAACTTTTTAAGCTAATTAAGTTAAATGACACATTAAATTAGTTAGAAAAATTGCAATTCAAAAAATATTTTATTGCCAGGGTCATTAAGAAAGAAAAACCTGCATGCTTACTTGTGCACATAAAAAATTGTGGAAGGAACAAAATAACTGTTCTCTTTGCCTTCTTTTATTTTAGCCAACTTGGCATTTAAATTTCATGGGATTCTTAAATATTGTAATAAAGGGCAGACTCAATCTCAAAAATATACAGTACCTGGAAATCAGCTGTCCAGAACTTACAACTGAATAGAAAATAGCTACAAACCCAGAAGTTAGTTAAAAGTCTCCTAATGAGAGGCAGAATCAAGATGGCAAAGTGAGAAGAAGCATTTTAACCTAGATTACCCACATACTTCCACAACAAAGAGCTAGAAACCACAACAGATCAAATCCTGATTGGGAAAGCCAAGAAAAAGTCAAAATGAGTCATTTTCCTGCCCACGGTGGTTTAGGACTAGACAGAGGTCTGTAGAAGCTAGGATAAGGTCTGGCCTGGAGCTTGCATAGTTGGGAGCATTCCCTCATGCAAGGACTGAAGAAGGGTATAGACAGGACACAAGGGCAGGAAGCACTGGGGCAGAAAGATAATCCAAGGGATGAATAGCTAAACATTTGTAGGACTGGGTCCCATCAGGCAGCTCTGTTGTGAACCACCCAATTTCACGTAACAAATAAAAGGTGGAGAGGAATAATAGCAAGCACAAGTCCTAACTGTGTAGTGAGAAAGGAATTACGTTCTGGAAACGTAGTCATCTGGCTCTGATCAAGGAATAGGTCAGCAGCTCAGCTATAGCCTTTAGCCCAGCACGTAACCCTAGAATAGAACCATAAAAAGAGACAGATGAAAAGCGAGCCAGCAATTTAGTAACTCCAAATCCTAACAGGCTAATACTGACCAGGTCCAACAGCAACTATTGGAACTCCCCAACAAAGACATGCTGACAGACAGAAAGATAGGCAAAGAACTTGAAGAACTCTGACCAGGAGGGCAGTAAAGGAACCTACACCCAGACCACACCACTTTGGGAGCAATGAAAGCCTGCACACCCACAGCTGTGAAAACAGCATATGGATGCAAGACAGAAACTGAGGCTAGACTTCAGCCCCGACCCTTCCAAGAAGTACACAGATCTCAGTATTGACTGAAAGACAAAGTCAAGAAGTAGGCTGGGAGAATGAGAAAACAAACAAATAAAAAGAATCCCATGTTAAAGAGTGACAGGGGCAATCCAAGACTCGAAGAGAAAGAGAATATCTAAAAAAAAAAAAAACTATAAGCAAAGCCTTCAAAGAAAAATGTTGCAAATAAAACACCCATTCTTGTGAAAACCACAAAAAAGTACAGGAATAAATGAAGCTTTCCTTAAGACACAGACAATAAACAGACAAGTAGCACCTATCTAAAACTAAGTGCAAGTGGAGACTTCCATGTTATGTGAACAAGATGGAAGACCAGACATTTTCTTTGATCCTCACAACGTCTCAAACCTCTCCAAAAAAGAAATGCACCAAAGATAAAGGAGCTCAGCTATCACTATGACCTAGAACAGGGCTGTTCAATCTTAGGTTATCTTACGGCAGCATTAAAATAAAATAATTATTCAAGGGCCACACCCAGAATAAAAAATACAGTACACTAATAGAAAGTGGGGGAACGCGTCTCATCAATACGACAGGTAAAGGCGCCAAGCGCAAAAGCAAACACAAAACAACAAAGCAATAACACAACACTACAAAGGTAGGTGCATACTGACTAGTCTGCATCGTATAGACGGAATGCATCCCACAGACAGAAGGAAAATTCCGTGCGATATGTTCCGTCCGTAATACTGCTTAAAAACACCAAATAAAATTAGGATCAATGAGATTATTTATTAGTGATGGAATTAAAAAATCTAATACACATTCCATGCAAATTATTATTTTATTTTTTCACCCATGAAAGTTAAAACCCACAGGCAGGCCACATAAAATCGCACTGCAGGCCGCATCCACGGATCGTATTTTGGACAGCCCTGATCTAGAATACCAAAATCAAAAAGAAAGTTTAAAAAAAAGAAAATGACACTCGCTAACCCTAAGCTCATTCAACAGACCTCCCCCACCTCCCATACTACCAGCAGCAAGGCTGCTCTCGCAGACTAAAACACTCAACATATGGGCTTTTAACAAAATCTAAAATTCACCCTGGGCCTTCCTTCTTCTTTCCAAAGGCATGGAGAATCCAGCAACAGGCTGTGGAAGTTTGTTCCATAACGGTCATCACCATGAGAGAAGGGCAAAAGCATGTTGAGGACTACAGCTATAGATAAACAAGGATCAGAGGAAGGAGGACAGGACACAGTTTGAATGTTTGGGGAAGAGGGCTACGGGGAAGGGGGTATGCAGAACTCCACTAAACATGAAGGAAAGTACTCAGCATCCAGCTGGGGCCTGTTGTGTGTCCAACCAAAAGTCACTTCAGGCAGAGATCTAGGCTGGTTAACCATGAACTGCCCAATGTGGGAGGAGGTTGAGACACTTGAAACTCCCATTAGGGGAGACTGAGTCAGAAAGTGAATAATAGTAGAATATAAGGGGAATGACTAAATTATCAAAGATATCAGGAAGAAAATTCAAAGACCTTGAATATAAGAAGATAGATCAAAAGGAATTTTGATTGAAACAAAGAAGGAAATGTGGCCTTCAGGTCTAATAAACAAGTTCAGGCATCTCTGAATAAATACTATAAATAAAACAAAGGAAAATGATTTAGCACTTGATGATATTGCTACCCTGTGAAATTTAAGGAAACCATGCAGTAACTGAGAGGTTCAAAAAAGAAATGAACTCATGGCCCACACAGCATAAGTAACAAGCAGAATAAAAAAAAACTGGAATGTGTGAAAGAAAACAAAGAAACAAAAGAGAGAATCACAAACTGGAAATGAAAATACACAGAAGTGAAGGGCAATCTAGAAAAATAGAAGCAAAAAATAACTTAAAAGAAAATATGCTCACTATGCAAGCAAAACATGCTCATTTCCAAGACAGAATGTATAGAGACAACCAAAGGATATTAAGTCTCCCAGAAGAACATGACAACATGAAAACTCTGAACACCATATAAGAAAATTGCTCAGAACTTCTGAAAGCAGAAAATAAAATGCTAAGTGAAAAAATTCAATGGTTGCCTCCAGAAAAATTTCCAAGGCTGCAAACCCCAAGAGACAAAGAGGTGAAATTTAACTATTCAATTTGGAAACAAGTTCTGCAAAATTCAAATAAGACAATTCTACACCCACCCGAAATCAGTCAATCAATAAACATTTATTCAGTGCCAACTACATGCCAGGCACCATGCTAAGCACAGGAGAGAATGGAACAATGTGTGTTGAAAAGTAATGTTGCTCAGGAAGAAGCCCAGGGTAACCTACCCTGCAAATCTGAGTTTAACCATAAATGAAAAAAGATGGACATTCAATAATAAAAAGGTATGCGAAACATTTTTAGAAAGAAAGTCAGAACTGACAGAACTGAAGAGATTATTTGCTTCTTGAACACGCCCAGACAACAGAAATGCAGTAGAATAAATAAATGCAATAGCATCAGTGAGACAGCAGAGAGAGAAGTGAGAGACTTCTTTCTCAATTAGGAGACAGAGATAAAGCCCAGTAGAAGTCACAGTAAAGAGGTAGACATGGGGCAATATAGACAGAACTTGATGAAACCCTGTCTACAGGTGAATCAAGGTTTTTGTGGGACTACAATACAACATGGGAAAGTACATGAAAGAGAGGGAGAGGAGCAGCGAGATTGAGAGGGCTAGCAATGATGACAAGGTAATAAGTAATAAAATAATAGTAACAGAGCTATCTCCATGATCTAGAATACCACTAACTAGAAAATTTATCTAAACTATTTAATTTTACTACCCATTCTTAAGAAAAATGGCATTAGAGTGGGTGTAGTAGTAGTAGTAGCAGTAGTAGTAGTAACGGCAGCTCCCATTTGCCATCTATCCAGTCTCTAAGGAGGTATTCCATCCCTTGCTCTTCATGTCTTATTCAGGGCTAAATAATCAAAATAATAGTACCACTGCTGCCAATAGTACTGTTGCTAAGATATTCAAAGTGACTGCCCTATCTGCCTACTCACTATCACTGTAACTACCCAGACACTCTCTCCCATAAATGTGATGTCAATGAAACAGTAAAATAATAATGATAATAGAAATAATTTAAAAAAGAGAGCAAAAATATCTTAAGGAGAAACACAAGCAGAACAATGTTAGCACTACGGTGTTCAATTTAATATATATGAACATTAAGAAAAACAAGTTATACATAACAGAGACTTATAATTTCATAGAAAATCTTTTTCTGTTCTTTATATGTGGAAATGTTCATGTTTTCTGATATTTGTTAAGTTCATGACAAAAAGAGTTTAAAAGTTTTTTATAAGAATAATATACACATACATACTGAAGGAGTCTTCAATTATGGAATTTAAAGGAAACAGGCAGACTTTCACAATCAATATTCCAAAGTGGACACATCTTTAAAATCATACAACAGACTGAAAGATGAGAATACAATATCCTACTGACTATGCCTACTGTTTCAAGACTATAACAAAATATTTGATTGAGTAGAGTAGAAGGTCACCTTAAACACTCTCCTTGTCTCCTACAAGCTGTCTCTCATTACTCAGTCAAAATTAAACAACATTGCTAGAAAGATAAAACAAAAGATATAACCTCACTGGATCATTAAAATCAAGCAAGGAATAAAACACTGACATATATGGTCACCAAAAATATTCATCAATCCAAAGGGGAACATGCATTTACTAAGTGACTACTAAGTGTCATATACTTTACAAATATTATGTTATTTGATCCTCACAATAACCCTGGAAAGTAAATGCTAATATTATTCCCATTTTACAGTTGAAGAAATGGAGGCTAAGTGGCTTGCCCAGGATCACACAGCAAGAAAGTGTCTGAGGCCAAATCTGAATTCAAGTATTCCTGACTCCAAGTCCAATACTCTATCCATTATGCCACTTCACTGCTCCAGATATAGCACCAAGTTGAGGTTGAAGAGGAATTAATAGTAAGACCCTTCAAATGCCAATTGCAGATGACATACCAACTAAATACTATTTGGACTCCTAAATGTAACAATTATTGTCCAAAAGAGTTTGGCTTAACTGTCCAAATGTTTAAACCAAGTAGATTAAGAATTCCCATTGCCCAGACTATGAAATGCAAGTAGATGAACAACATATATATGGCTTGTCCATCTTAATATGCATTACAGAAAATGCAAATAGACAATGAGGCCCAAAACTGATTGGGAGTAGAAAAAAATACAAGAATGCCTCTGGGAAATTATGAAGTTCTTTTAATGATCCCAAGTTTCATCCTGAAACCAAACCCATTTTTATATTAACATCATCCTGGTGCTGTATGGTTGTGAGTCACAGAATATTGGGTGGCTTGAGATGAAGAGAACTGAAATTGAGAAACACATAAAGGGCATGGAGAGGTGTATGGTGGGTGTAAGCAGAATGCAACACATAAATAAGAAATTATGAATCAGAAGATCAAATAGTGTTATTCAAAAAAAGACTGAAGAAAAAAGGTGGGTTGATCAGTGGTAAGAACAATAGATAACTGTTTCTTTTTAATCCATTGGTATCTTCTTGATGTCAAGAGAAAACAGGGAAAGCCCTCACCATATCTGGTGGACTTCCTAGAGAAAACATATAGAAGGGAATGGATAAGCGTAGCAAAGAGTGACTAAAAACATGGATGCATTACAATATGAATTACTGGAAGGAAAACCCACATCAATGAAACCACAGATCCATTGAAGTAACTGATTATCAAACAATAAAATCATTACAAGAAGAGGATACTCCCAGTAGTAGCTGAATAAAAGAACAATTTATTTCATGTTTGCACTATCTAAAGCCTCAAGATGTACACTGAAACAGAATTAATTCTTTTTATTACTAACAGTATTCTATATAACATAGCTTCTACTCTATAACTGTATCATATCAATAATGTAGCCCCTATAAACCAAAATCCAAGACAAGAAAATTAGAACAAGTTTTGCAACACTTCCTGGGATTAGTTTTCCAAAAGACCAATTGGGTGCTATTAGAAAAACCAACAAACACTGAATTTGAAATCAGAGAAACTGGTTTCAAGTCCTGGCTCTGCAAGTCATTTAATTTCTCTGGGGCTCTATTTCTTCACCGATAAAAAGAGTGAATTGTACCAGATGACCTCTAAGGTTGCTTCCAGCTCTAATACTATAGTCAGATGATCCTATGAATGTGCCAAGGTGCTATTTTACACTAAAAATACATTTGTTATTTTTTAATGAATATGAAATATGCATTTAAACAGCCTACATACTCAACAAAAATTATCTCCCAAATCTGTTTTAAGTACCAGTCCTCAAATTCATCACAACTGATTTCATAAAAAGGCAATTTACCCTGCCCCCAAAAAATCCGTTTGTTCAATATCGTAATCTCACTGTTATATAAAGTATTTCATGCAACAGCTAACTGAATAGACACTAAAGTGCATGTCTATGATTCATCAGTGTGATCCAAGGGGTTTCAGCTAAATACACAAAAATAAATCACTATTTATATGGATAGGAATTTTTAGAGACAGGAATATCAGAGATTGTCATAATTTTAGGTAAATCTAAACAGATGCTGAAGCTGGGAGTCAAGGGGAAATAAATGTAGTAATTATTGCAACAAGAACTAGAGTCATGGCACATACTCAGAGATTTTCAATACCAATAATTAATTAGTTAAACAAGGGCTTGGTGTACTATGTGTGTTACATAGCATGAAGGTCTATAAACAAGTTGTGTTGGGAGTAGCTTAGCTAATGAAAAAACCTAATAGGAAGTCTGGTCACTAGGTGATAACTTGGGCAGAGGGGGATGGGAGAAGGAGTGGCAACCCAATGAAGACTTTTCCAGCATTTATAGACTACCCCGCCTCTGTTTCAGTGTTGGTGGTGGTATTGGTAGATTGTTGGAATAGGAAGATTATGTTAAAACAACACAGTTTTTAGAAATGGTAACAAACATCAATGTAACTTTTTTTTTCTCTTAATGGGTAATCTTTGTCAAATAGGCAACAAGTAGATATTGGAAGAACAGAACCACATTCCTTTTGACTTTATTACTACAAATATAACCCAAAGTTGCAGATGAATAAATGGTAGGTCACCTGTTCCCAGAGAGTTAAATAAAAGAGTTGGCAAATTCGGTTTCATTGCATGCACAAAGGCAACAAGAAGTATCACTTGACATTAGTCATCCTGTCTTACCATATTCATGACAAACACATAAGCAAACACACTACCACAAGAATATTTGCAATTTATATACCTTCATCTCTTTTTTTTTTTTGGAGGAGGGAAGGCAAGGCAATTGGGGTTAAGTAACTTGCCCAAGGTCACACAGCTATTAAGTGTCAAGTGTCTGAGGCAGAATTTGAACTCAGGTCCTCCTGACTCCAGGGCCAGTGCTCCATTCACTGCACCACCTCACTGCACCCCCCGCTTTTTTGGCAAAAGATAAAGTAATGGAGAAATTCTATGAAGAACTTGCGAAGATTCTACAAATTAGGTTTATATATCCCTTGACAGTTACTTCAAAGTCAACATTAGTATAAGCAAATGTGATATTGGAAATGTGGTTTTGGATCAAGAAATGAAGGGCCAAAGACTTCTTTACTGACTGTACAACATGAAAGATTGAAAGATTTCTTCATAAAGAATAAGAAAGTATAGGGGATCTAGCCAATCCAATATCATCACCAAAAGAAATGAACCTGACTAAATTTTAAACAGGGAATAAATGACTGGTTAACAATACAGCAACTCATTTCAGAATTATGTATACAATCAGATCATTAACTCTTTAAAAAACAAAACTTAAAGCCAACTTCTAATTAAAAGAAAGGATAGAAGTGAAAAGGCATAGCATGCAATTACAACAGCTCCAACCCAACCTGTTTAAACAAGTTGCTGGCTCTGAAAAGTAGAAAATGAAAGAAAACATTTGTTATTAAGTGATGTGAAATAATCACTATAAGGAAGATGCTAAAAGAGCCTATAAAAATGCCTCAGTCATCAAACATTCCACCTCTTTCCATGGGAAAAAGAAATAGAAACCAAAAGCAAAATGAGTTTAGAGGAACAGTTGAGGTAGCTAGGGTAGCACAATAGAGAGAGCACCAAACCTGGCCTTGGGAAGACCTGAGTTCAAATCAAGCTTCAGAAATTCACTGGATTAGTTGTGTGACCCTGGGAAAGTCATGTAACTTCTGTCTGCCTGAGCTTCCTCATTGGTAAAATGATAATAACAGCAACTACTTCCCCAGGGGTAAATATTAACTAGTGGCAAGAAACAGCAGCAGCAGTAGAAGTAATAGCAGTAATTTACAAATGAGGAAGGAGGAGGAGAAGGAGAAAGGGGAGAGGAAGGAAGGGAGAGGAAAAGAAAAAGGAAGAGAACAAAGAGAAGAGGATCTCTTTGCAAAAACAGAAAAAGCAAAAGAGAAAACAAGCCCCAAAAGGACTTGATAGGAGACCCAGAGAAGCTAAACCATCCCAAGAATACTTTTAAGTAAAACTGAAGGATGAATAAACACAAAATGGGCCAGATGTGCCAGAATTTCTAGCTGTTGTGGTAGCAGGCTCACACTGAGCCATTATAGCTTCCCAGGGACTATACACATCACCCAAGCCATGGGATATGTTTGTCACATGACCCTAGGGTAGAGAAAATACTTTGTACCACCCTACCTAGTCAAGGCTAAGATCAAGACAAGTTGCCTTTGTATATAATCCTCTGCCTAGAGACTCTATTGAAGCCATAAAGCACCACCACCACTACCACTTCTTACATGGCCACAGACCCCTCAGTTCTAACAAATCCATTTCTGTGTAGAAGAGTCTCCCCTGATGCAAACATGCATGCTTGTAGAGACTACTAACTTATTTAGAGACAAATAACGTTTTTGTTTTCTTATATCCTTCAATAAAGCTTATACTATACAAGCAAATCAACTGTGAATATGCCCAATCTCTCAGACTAAAAGAGTCCTTTAAGCCTCATACTACCACATGTAAGAATCCATTCAGATCAACAATAATAGCAGAACTATAATGTTTGGACTCAGTAAATATCTAACATACTATTGAAAGATAACGATGACCTTTAAAATGAAGTTAGGAAGAGCTTCTAATACAGCACCATTTTAAAAGTATTCAGAGAAGTGTTACTAATATTTCAAAGTACCTCAAAGAAGATGAGGTTCTTAAGTTCACATTGTTCTATACTCTTGTGATGTCATTTTATTTTTTATAAAAAAGCAATTGACAACTCATATGCCTAGATTCTCCTCTCTATAAAATTCATATGACACCAGTCCATCCACGCAATGAAAACAGCCTTGACACAAACAATGAATGAAGCAGGAGCAACAAACAAGCTTTTAAAGAAGATTTTCTATGGAAGACCACACCTTCCTAGGAATAAGAGTGAATCTGAAATCAGATAACATGGGTTCAAATCCTAGCTCTGCCACTTACTACCTCTGACCTCTGGCAAGTCATTTAATTGTCTGAGCCTCAGTTTCCTCATTTGTAAAATAAAGGAAAACGGTCTTGATAAACTCTAAGATTCCTTCTGGTTCTTAATCTAAAATCCTATAATCTACTGAACCAATAAAAAAAGTGAAGAAAAAAGATCCCAGGAGCAGAGCCAAGATGGAGAAAAGGCAGCAACTAGCATGAGCTCTTCCCAAATCCCTCTGAACATCTTTAAATAATTCCATAAAACAATTCCTGGAGCAGAAGAACCCACAAAAATGACAGGATGAGATAATTTTCTAGCCAAAGACAACTTAAAAGGTTGGCAGGAAAGATCTGTTGCACCTAGGTAAGAGTGGAGCTCAGTCCAGCTCATCATATGCCAGCTCAGACCTAGCACCAGCAAACCAGCAGCATGCCTTGGGAGTGACTGAATCACAGAGGCAGTGGCTGTTTCTGGATCTCTCAGCCCACAGACAGTAAGTGGGTTGAACAACTGGTTAGAAGAAGACTGCAGAGGTCTCTCTGCCAGCACTGAGGCAGGACTCTGTTGCTTTACCTATGTTCAGATTTAGGTCAGTCCTGGGGGGCAGTCCCAGGCCAAGGAGAGTAGCACACCACAGCTTGTGGCCACAGGGGAGCAGGGATCCTTCTCACAGTTACAGGGCAGAAAAGAGGACTTGTGGTCACGCACAGACCAGGAGAGTAGTAAAAACCCCTCCTTAGATCAGGCCAGCACAACATATGACACAAGGGCCACTTGCAGCCCACCCTTAGGACTTCAGGAGGCCTAAGAAAAGTGGAGAGGATGTTAAAGAAAGTAAAGATGTAACAAGTGCTTTGTCTAAGCCTCTTTAACTTGCCTTCCACTAGTCACTATTGTGCCCTGTCATGTGACTGCGTGGGTGGGTTGCCATTGCTCACTCTCCTGTTTGTCATGTGACCAGTGACAACCAACAACCATCAGTTTGTCTCTAGTCTGAGAGGAGCAATTTCATGAAAAATAAAAATCTTAAGTAATAAGTGTAATTAGTTGGTCCAAAAGCTCACTGAAGAAAATTAATCCCTAAAAATTAGAATGGAGCAAATGGAAGCTAATGACTTTATGAGAAATCAAGAAGTTATAAAACAAAACCAAAAGAATGAAAAAGTAGAAGACAATGTGAAATATCTCACTGGAAAAACAACTGACCTGAAAAACAGACCCAGGGGAGATAATTTAAAAATTACTGGACTTCCTGAAAGCCAGGATCAAAAAAAGATCCTAGATATCATCTTTCAAGAAATTGTCAAGGAAAACTGATCTGATATTCTAGAACCAGAGATTAAAATAGAAATTGAAAGAATCCACTGATCAACTCCTGAGATTCCAAAATAAAAACTGCCAGGAATATTATAACCAAATTCCAGAGCTCCCAGGTCAAGGAGAAAATATTGTGAGCAGCCCAAAACAAACAATTCAAGTATGGTGGAGCCAGTCAGGATAACACAAGATTTAGCAGCTTCCACCTTAAAGGACTGGAAGGCTTGGAATAGGATATTCTGGAGGGCAAAGGAGCTAGGATAACCAAGAATCACCTACCCAGCAAAACTGAGTATACTCCTTCAGGGGAAAAAATAGACATTCGATGAAAAAGAAGATTTTCAAGTATTCTTGATAAAAAGACCAGAGCTGAACAGTACATGTAGCGTTCAAATACAAGACTCTTCAGCATAAAAAATAAACAGGAAAGGGAAATCACAAGGAACTTAACATTAAACTGTTTACATTCCTACATGGGAAGATGATACTTGTAACTCATAAGAACTTTCTCATTATTAGGGCAGTTATAAGGAGTAAATATAGACAGAGGGCACAAGTGTGAACTGAATATGAAGGGATGATATCTAAAAAAAATAAAATTAAAGGGTGAAAGGGAAATGTACTGGGAGAAAGGGAAAGAGATATAATGGGGCAAATTTCCCCTACAGGAAAGAAGGAGGGGAAGGGGATAAGGATAAGAAAGGAGATGTGATAGAAGGGAGGGCAGAATGGAGGAGGGGAATAGTCAGAAGTAAAACATTTTTGAGGAGGGACAGTGAAAGGAGGGAGAACAGAATAAACAGGGCAGGGGGGAAGAGGATGGAAAAAAATATAGCAATAATAACCGAAAAAATTTTTGAAGCAAGTTTCTCTGATAGAGGCCTCATTTATATAGAGATATAAATATGTATAAATATGTAGAGAACTGAATCAAATTTATGAAAATAAAAGTTATTTCCCAAATTATAAATGATCAAAAGATAAGAATAGTTTTCAGGTGAAGTAATCAAGGCCATCTGATCGGAGAAATGCAAATTAAAACAATTCTGAGGTACTACCTCATACCTATTAGATAGACTAACAGGATAGAAAAGGAACATGACAAATATTGGAGGGGATGTGGGAAAAATGAGACATTAATGCACTGTTGGTGGAGTTGTGAAATGATTTAACCATTCTGGAGTACAATTTGGAACTATACCCAAAGGGCTGTAAAACCTCTGACCTAGCATTACCACTACTAGATCGGTATCCCAAGAGATAAAAACAAAAAGGAAAAGTATACGTATGTATGTATACGTACAAAAATATTTATTATAGCTCATCTGGTGGCAAAGAATTGGAAATTGAGAGGATGCCCATCCATTGGAGAATGGCTGAACAAATTGGTATGTGATTATGATAGAATACTATTGTGCTATAAACAATGATGAGCAGGATGCTCTCAGAAAAACCTGGAAAAACTTAGATGGGCTGATACAAAGTGAAATGTACTGCATACATAGTAACAGCAATGCTGTGATATGATCAGCTGTGAATGACTTCGCTATTCTCAGCAATACAATCATCCAAGACAACTCTGAAGAACTAATGATGAAAAATGAATGCCATTCATCTCCAGAGAAAGAACTGATGGTGTCTGAATACAGATTGAAGCATACTTTTTCTACTTTCTTTATTTTTCTTGAGGGTTTTTTTTTGGTCTATGTTTTCTTTCACAACATGACTAATATGGAAATGTTTTCTATGACTACACATATATAACCTATATCGAATTGCTTGCCTTCTCAATGGGGTGAGGAGGGGAGGGAGAAAAGAAGGGAATTTGGAACTCAAAGTTTTTTTTAAAAATGGTAAAAACTGTTTTTACATGTAAATGGGGAAAAATAAAATACTAAATAATTTTTTTAAGAAGAAAAAAAGAGAAAAAGTTCCCATTATTACTTGATCTGAAAAAACAAGTTTAACTCAAGAAAAAAAATTCATGTTAAAAGTTGTTTTCCAACAATATTTAGGAAAACATTTAACAAGTAACAACAACATTTTAAAATGTAAAAACCATGCATAGTTTGAGGACTATACAAAAACTAAAGGCCACCTGGATTTGGCCCTCAGGCCAGATGAATCCAGGAACTTGTTTACATGGTTCTAGCGACACTCCCAATCTCTACAGTCTACTGTACATCCACCATCAACAGCCAATTTTTCATACAACAGCTCCTTTCCATCCATCATATTTGTCCTCCCCTACCCTTTTTCACTTTCCTTCTCATTTGCCTGTGCTAGATATCATTTTGTGTATTACTGGTTTATGCCTTTATGTTACCAGATGTTTTGCTTTTTCAAGACACATTTGACACTATTTTTCAGTAGACGAGTGAATCTATTTTGTGTTTGCATCTGCTGTAGGATCTTGTATGATTTTAATGTCTTGAACGAGCTCAGATTGTTGGAGGATAACCTTTAAGACTGGAGTTTGTTTTGTTGAATCAAACTTTTTTTTTCCAAGTGAA
Organism: Trichosurus vulpecula; assembly: GCF_011100635.1. NCBI lineage: Eukaryota > Metazoa > Chordata > Mammalia > Diprotodontia > Phalangeridae > Trichosurus > Trichosurus vulpecula. The sequence continues at coordinate 170,019,934 of NC_050574.1, forward strand.
ATAAGAGTGAAATTTGTTTTTCTCCACATCTTTACCAGTTCACTGGAGCACAGGATCCTAGATTTAGAATTAGAACGAACCTTAGGGGTCATCTAGTTAATTTCTCTCTATTTTACATATATTTTATTATTTTAACTTTGCATTATTTGTTTTATCTCAAGCAAAGAATGGTTTTTACATTTTTAAATAATGTTTTATTATATTTTAAAATGTGAAAACAATTTTTAGTCTGCAAAGCATACAACTGGGCTAGTCAAGGGCTATCTATAGTTTGCCAACCTTTGATCTGGACCCTGATTTTGAACTGAGCACTGACTCTCTTCAGTTTCTGTTAGATACAAGTAAAGTTTTAGTTGCCACAGGAGGATAGTTAGCATGAAAAATCAGAAATTGTCTAGTTTTAGACAAATTTGTGACACAGTCAAGGCCAGTAGAGATATTTCTACACTAAATAGGCCATTTTTGTTTAGGCCTAAAGATGGCAGAAGACCTAAAGTTAAAAGTGCTGTAGAAATTCTAGGAAGAAGTCATAACTTCTCTGTAGTTTCATATTTCCACAAAATTCAGATTTCTGATGACACTTTTTATAATTTTATATGATTATATGTGGTCTGGACTCTAGCCCTTCTAAGATATGTACACATTGCCATCACGTTTAAATTATGAAGATGGTGTATTGGAGCCAAATTCCATTGTTCCTTTGATAGATGGGGGAACAGAAGATTTTAAAGGCAATGCCATGGCAATTCTGCCCACAATGATAGCTTATAATGATTGCATACTAGAACTTTATCCATTTGAGGTTAATTTTTCTTCCTGTACCCAGCATACCAGAACATTGTAATGAGCATACAAGAATATGACAGTGGCACAAGGAGTCATCTTTTGGACAAGGGATTACATTGGATAGAGATGATCCTGACCACATGCAGTGGATTTTCCAAAAGTCACTAGAGAGAGAATCACAATTTAATATTAGGGATATTACATGTAAACTAACTAAAGGGGCTGTAAAAAGAAACACTCTAGCTGTAGCTGCCACAAGTGCTTGTCACTATGGCTGGGTATGCACTCAGGTTTTAAAACTAGCCACAAACACATACATTCCATTTATTAATTACTTGGTATGCAGTAATGTGGATGAGTTGCACACATATAAATCTGAATTAGAAAGATTAAACTGGTAGCTAACTTCCCCAAAATATAGTTTCCCTCATCTGCTAAACCACAAGAGTTTTGGGATTATCTAAGTAATAATACATCATTAAGAGGTGGAGCCCAAGATGGGGAAATACCAAGAAAAATGTAGCAACCTCCCCCGTACCCTTGCTTCCTCCCTGCCTCCAGCTCCTCCAGATCAAGAAAATGTACCAGATCAAAACCTGACCAAGAAATCAGAGAAAGAAAGAAAAATTTTAAAAAGTACAGTAATCACTGTTCCAACTCAAGTTTTAAAAAAAAAGATAGAGAGGGATATAGACAATGGTAGAGGGTCCAGCCAGGAAGGCACCACACAAAAGTATTTCAACAGCAGAGATTGTGCACTAGGACAAGAAAAGGCTCTAGATCCAGAAAAGAGATGCTTACAATTGTGCAAAGTGCAAGAACAAGTGCCAACTGGCAGCTTTGATGATCACTAACCAGTTCCAGATCAGAGATTCAGAGCGGATTGAAAGGGAACTCTTTGGCAAGATTCCAGAGTAAGCAATCTTGGGTCTCGGTTGTATACTGAGTGGCTCTGACCCTAAGAAATGAGCAGGTTCTCAGTTCCAGCTTGCAGCTTAGTCTGAAACTTTCAGGGGACTAGTGAGGGCAGGAAAACCAGAGCAAAGGGGAGCCTACAGTTCTAACACGGAGAACCAGCAGAGGTTTCCAGTTGGCTAGTGGTGGCTGTGTCCAGCAGCAGTCTAAAGAAACTCCAAATGAGGCAAGTTACTCAGACCCCACTCCATGATGGGAACTTTCAAAACACAGATTGGGGGGGGGGGGGCAGGGACAGATAAGAATTTGCCTTGGATCAGATCACTTTGGGAATACTGAAAACTTATAGATCCCCAACCCAAGTTGTTCCTGGCAGCTAGATGGTATAGTAGATAGAATACTGGACCTAGAGTCAGTAAAACCTGAGTTCAAATCCATCCTCAGATATTTCCTAGCTATGTGATCCTCGACAAGGACCAGTCTGTCTCAGTTTCCTCATCTGTAAAAAGAGATAACAACAGCAGATGTCTTAGGAAGAAAAATGAGATAACACTTGTAAAGCACTTTACAAACCTTAAAGCATCATGAATAGATAGATAATAATATTGTTATTGTTACCTTGCACATACTAGGATAATGCAAAACTCAACATTCCAAGAAAGCAGCCAAAACAACAACAGAGGCATTCCTTCCAGAAGTGCAAAGAACTCAGGCCTAACATAAAGCCCAAAGCCACGAAGTAGTCTGAAAAGTTAAGAAAATAAAAAATAACTGCACCATTAAAAAGCTGCTGAGATGACAGAAACCCTCAAGGCATAAACCCAGAACAGAATAACCCTAAAATATCTACTAGCAAAGCTTCAAAGAAAAACACAGCTTGAGTACAAGTTCAGTTAGAATTCCTGCAAGAGACGAAGAAAGAGTTTAAATGTTTTATAAATGAAATAAGAGCACTTGAGCAAAAAAAAAGAGGAAAAGAATTGAGAGCTATGAAGGAAAGAACTAGAGAATTAACAGCTCAACACAAAAGGTACGAAATCTTGCCCAAACAACAAACTCCTGAAAATGAGAATGAAGCGAAGTCAATGACTCCATAAGACATCAAAAAATAATAAAAAGAAAATTACAAGGATGAAAAAAATAACAAGAAAATGTAAGAGATCTCTTATGAAAAACCACTGACCTAGACAACAGATCAAGGATAATTTAAAAATCGCTGAGCTACCTGAGAGGCATAACCAAAAAAGGAGGTGAAGCATCATATTTCCAGGTATTTTGAAAGAAAACTGCATGGATTTCCTAAAACCAGATCACAAAGTAGAAATAGAAAGAATTCACCAGCCACCTCTTTGAAAGAAACCCCAATATGAAAACGCCTAGAAATAGTATAACCAAAATTCTTAGCTTCCAGGTCAAAGGAAAAATACTGTTAAGTAGCTAGAAAGAAAGAATTCAAGAACCAAGAAACCACAGTAAAGATCACAAAAAAAAATTTGCAGCCACCACTTTAAAAAGAACAGAGGGCTTAGGATACAATAACCAAAAATAACAATTAGCAAAACTAAGTATAAATCTAAGGGGTGGGGGGAGGTAGGGAAATGGACCTTTAATATATAATAGAGAACTTCCAAGTATTCCAAATGAAAAGAACAAAACTGAAGTGCAAACACAGGAGACAAGAGAAACATAAAAAGGTAAACATGAGCAAACAATCATAATAGAGGACAACACAAAGATAAGTTACTTGCATTCTAATATGGGGGAATGATAGATATGTCCTTCTGTATCCTATTACCAAAAGGAGTCATACAGGGAGTCTAATTACAGATACCTGTGTGGTTCTCTTACATTGTAATGATTCTAAAAGAATGATGGAAAGGTAGGTAAAAAGAATACTTGGGGGGGGGGGGGTGGGAAGTGGGGAGAGAATAAGATCAAGGAGAACTATCTCATACAATCAGGGTAGACAAGAAGAGGTCTATAAAACAAGGAGGAAGGGGTTGGGGGCAATCAGATGACATGAACTTCATTCTCATCTGAACTGGTCAAAGGAGGGAAGAATATACAAACACACACACACAGAGTTGAGTATAGAATATATTTCACTAAACAAGGAAACAAAAGACAACATGTAGAAGAAATTAAGGGAGGTATCTGTCCTAAGTCAAACAAACTCCCGAGCATGTACAAAAATATTTATAGCAGCTCTTTTTGTAGTGGCAGAAAACTGAAGGGGTACATCCAACAACTGGGGAATGGAGAAATAAACTATAATGTGTAAATGTAATTGCATACTATTATGCTATAAGAAATGATGAAAGTGATAGTTTCAGAGAAACTTGGGAAAATTTATTCATATAAGTTCATACTGATGCAGAGTAAATTGAAGAGACCTAGAACAACTTATACAATGGCAACAATATTGTAAAGACAACAACTTAGAAACACTCAGGAACTCTGATCAGCTTTACAATGCCAGAGGACCTATGATGCAACATGCTACTCACTTTCTGATACATATTCAGAGGACAGATTAGGATGTAATTTTTTGGACATGGCCAATGTGTAAATTCATTTTGCTCAATTATATTATGTCTGTCAACAAGAGTTTTGTTTTTCTTTCTTTCTCAAAGGGAGAAAAGGGATGAGAAGGCAGATATTTGCTTATTTAAAAAAAAGAAATGATGAAATCTCTAACCACTTATAGGGGAAAAATGGAACACCTGACTTAGCAGCAATAAGCCAGCCATGGCCATATTTTTCTAAGACACTGAAAAATTCAGGACTTAATGATGGACTGGAACTTGTAGCTGGTAATGTTACTATACCACAGAATGAACTGTTGAAACTTCATTTTACCACTTAAGAACAATTAATGTACAGAATAAAAGAGGATAAAAACCCACTAAAATATACTGCTCTGTGTGGATGCTCAGAGTAACTTAACTGCTGTCTGTTTTAGTATGCGTGCTGATGAATTTCAACTTTCATAATGAATAACTCTGACTTCAAAACTACTTCTTAAAGCTTGAATTTTAGGGATAATAGTTGTAAGTTTCCATTAATATATAGGTTAAGAAACATGGAGAAGTGATGCTGGCCAATTTTACTGCTTCTGATTTATTAGGAGGCAAAGGGGTACATGAAGGTTTTATAGCAGCCAAACAGTAATCTTCAGCTTTCAGTTGAATAATCTTACATGTAAAAGTTGTCCACTAAAAATATTTAAGATTTTATATACTATTTTGTAAGTCAGATAAATAGGATAGCTTGTGAAGTTACATGCCTATAATATATTGAATTTAGGATATTTCCTGCTTGAATTAATATTCATTTGATTTTTACTATTTCAATGAATATTAAGTTTTGCACAGGGATTGCTTTGCTCATGATATTTTATACACAGTGTTTCCCCTGAACATATGTTCATGAAGATGGAAAACATTTTCAGGTATAATTTTTCAGTGCCATGATAGGCAATGACACACTGAATCCAGAAGCTCACCGACAGTCTGTAATAGAATGTTTAACAGTTAATATTGATGCTATCATATTATTTATTAATAAAATCACACTGTCATGAAATAAGGGAAATGTTGCAAATTTCTCCAAATACATTTATTCAAAGGTAATTGTATACTGCTTGCACTGATGTCCAAAACACCAAAAAGCCTCCTCAATGAAAACCAGTCACTAGAAACTGATGTCTTCTCATTCACACTGAATAACCAAAGTAGAAGAAAAACATATTTACCAGAACAGACCATGCAACTAGGCAATAATGAATTAGTCTATGATTACAATTTTTCTTTTGTCCATAACTATGATTTATTTTTGGTTATAGAGGATTTCTAATCAGGAAACTCCCTCTACAACAGGTTGGCAACTATTCTTCACCTTATAGTATGGAGTTGACTGGGTGTACTAGCCATGAGCGCACAGTCCTTACATATCAGAAGTGAAACCTGAACCTAGCCCTACTTACTAAGTCAAGATCAGATACAAATGATGGCACACTATCAACCTATATACGTGCACGCACATATGCGCGCGCGCACACGTACACACAGAGTCACACGCAGAGGCACACACACACACTTTTTTAAATTAGACATGTGATTTCAACCATGTAGGGAATTTCCAAGGAGGAGCTTCCTCTCCCTATGCAAGTTGGCAAAGTCTCTATAGTCTATACATACACATGTCGATGTAAATGTGCAAATGTATGCATATACATATGTATGTACATAACATTTGTGCAAAAAGTCACTGCAGATAGACACTGAGGACCCAGAACTAAAGTGGAGAAAGAGATGAGACTTGATCACATGTAGGAAAAAACAGTACTGTTCGGTAATCTTAAGCTACTCACTGTTCCAATAGCTCCTCTTTTTTAACGTCAATATTTTCCCATTGATTATATACTATTTCTATTCAAAATCAAAAAATCAAGATCTTAGAAGAATCAAAACAAAAAACTATATAAAAACTGACAGTCAGTACACTGCAGAACATTATAAATGATGATTTGTGTGCAAAAAGTGGTATGTCACATCACGAAAGAAATGCAAGACCAGAAAAGGAATGTTTCCATTAAATTATGTATAAAGTAAAGACTTTTAAGTACTAGGTACATAGTAATTATCTTTTATTTATAGTAGCATAAACTTTACATATTTCAAAGAAAAAGAGAATATTTTAAACTTTAGTGTATAATTTTGTCTTTTGCAAAGGTAATAATCATTTTTACAAATGTGTGTATGTGTATATACACATAATATGCATGTGTATATACACATAATATGCATGGATATATACATAATGAGACACATCTATATATATACACATATATAGATATGTCTCATTAAATTAGCAGCATTTTATTTGTGAAACCTATGCTTTGTCCTCACTACACCCTCAAGACCTTCCACTCCCTGTTCTCCCAGTCTATCACTTCAGCCATGACTTGTCCTCCATCCCTTCACAATCTTAACCCTATATTTCACCATTTCAAGTATATATTATCAGTTTCCTTTGGCCTAAAATTTATCTTCTCACTAGATATGCCTCAGCACAATCCAACCCTGACCTCACTATCAGCCTTCTTCACACCTATTAACATTCTTCTGAACATGCACAAAGTCATACAACCTTACCAATACGAGTGACCATAAGTTTGTGTTATCTAATCTCAACCAGGTCCTCAGTGCTGAATGCCACCTTTTTTTATTCTTCCTGACTGACTATCACACTTGCTGTAGCTCCCTTTCCAAGTTTTCTCCTCTCCCCTGAAAGCTTGTATATTACCTCCTCTCTAGGATACAGCTTGTTCTCCCTGTTATGGTCTGCTTATTACTCAGACTTTGCAAGGAGCCCTGTTGTCAGCCAAGATACAGTCTACTTCACTGTGGCCTCTGTCTTCATCAAAAACTTCCCAGGAGGAGGGCGGCAGTTACCAGACTCCTTAACCCACAAACACCAAAAGACTGCAGAGAAGGTTAGTGGGAAAAGCTGCGGGAGTAGAAAGAGTTCGCGGTTTGGCTTCCAGCCCCAGGGGCAGCGGAGGTGGGGCAGCTACAGCTGTTGTTACTTCCGGCTCCAGGCCCACCTGGTGGGAGGAATTAAGTGATGGATCAGAGCAGGAGTGCACGGCCTGCCAAAGATCTAAGCCCAGTCCGGGTTGGGGGTTGGGGAAGGAGCAGAGCTGGCACCTCCCCCCCAAACGTGGAACATAGAACTCTCTAGTCTACAAGCAGTCATACCCCATTGAAAAACCCAAAGGTCAAGTTAGTTGGCTGGGAATATGGCCAGGCAGCGAAAACGCACCAAGATTCAGTCTCAGACTTTGCATTCTTTCTTTGCTGACAAAGAAGACCAAAACATACAGCCTAAAGAAGTCAATAAAGTGCAATAGCCTACACCAAAAGCCTCCAAGAAAAACACGAACTGGTCCCAGGTCGTGGAAGAGCTCAAAAAGGATTTGGAAAAGCAAGTTAGAGAAGTAGAGGAAAAATTGGGAAGAGAAATGAGAAGGATGCAAGAAAACCATGAAAAACAAGTCAATGACTTGCTAAAGGAGACCCAAAAAATACTGAAAAATACACTGAAGAAAACAACACCTTAAAAAATAGACTAACTCAAATGGCAAAAGAGCTCCAAAAAGCCAATGAGGAGAAGAATGCCTTGAAAGGCAGAATTAGCCAAATGCAAAAGGAGGTCCAAAAGACCACTGAAGAAAATATTACTTTAAAAATTAGATTGGAGCAAGTGGAAGCTAGTGACTTTATGAGAAATCAAGATATTATAAAACAGAACCAAAGGAATGAAAAAATGGAAGATAATGTGAAATATCTCATTGGAAAAACCACTGACCTGGAAAATAGATCCAGGAGAGATAATTTAAAAATTACTGGACTACCTGAAAGCCATGATCAAAAAAAGAGCCTAGATATCATCTTTCAAGAAATTATCAAGGAGAACTGCCCTGATATTCTAGAGCCACAGGGCAAAATAGAAATTGAAAGAATCCATCGATCACCTCCTCAAATAGATCCCAAAAAGAAATCTCCTAGGAATATTGTCGCCAAATTCCAGAGCTCCCAGATCAAGGAGAAAATACTGCAAGCAGCCACAAAGAAACAATTTGAGTATTGTGGAAACCCAATCAGAATAACCCAAGATCTGGCAGCCTCTACATTAAGAGATCGAAGGGCTTGGAATATGATATTCCGGAGGTCAATGGAGCTAGGATTAAAACCTAGAATCACCTATCCAGCAAAACTGAGTATCATGCTCCAAGGCAAAATATGGACTTTCAATAAAATAGAGGACTTTCAAGCTTTCTCAGTGAAAAGACCAGAACTGAATAGAAAATTTGACTTTCAAACACAAGAATCAAGAGAAGCATGAAAAGGTAATCAAGAAAAAGAACAAGAAAAAAGAAATTGCAAGGGACTTACTAAAGGTGAACTGTTTTGTTGACATTTCTACATGGAAAGATGATGTGTATGATTCATGAGACCTCAGTATTAGGGTAGCTGGAGGGAATATGCATATATATATGTTTATGTATATATATGGGTGAATGTGTATGTATGTATATATCTATGTGTGTATGTGTGTATATATATATGTGTATATATATATATATATACACACATATATATATATATAGAGAGAGAGAGAGGGAGAGAGCAGACACAGGGTGAGTTGAAGATGAAGGGAAGATATCTAAAAGAAATAAAATCAAATTAAGGGATGAGAGAGGAACATACTGAGAGAGGGAGATAAGGAGAGATAGAATGGGATGGATTATCTCCCATAAAGGTGGCAAGAGGAAGCAGTTCTGTGGGAGGAGGGGAGAGGGCAGATGAGGGGGGAATGAGTGAACATTGCTTTCATCAGATTTGGCCTAAGGAGGGAATACCATACATACCCAATTGGGAATCTTACCCCACAGGAAAAAAGAGGGAAGAAGATAAAAAAAATGGGGGGGGGGATGATGGAGGGGAGGGCAGATGGGGGTGGAGGTAGTCAAAAACAAACACTTTCCAAAGGGGACAGGGTCAAGGGAGAAAATTCAATAAAGGGGGATGGGTTGGGAAGGAGCAAAATATAGTTAGTCTTTCACAACATGAGTATTGCGGCAGGGTTTTACATAATGATACACATGTGGCCTATGTTGAATTGCTTGACTTCTTAGGTAGGGTGGGTGGGAAGGGAAGAGGGGAGAAAATTTGGAACTCAAAGTTTTAAAAACAGATGTTCAAAAACAAACAAAAATGTTTTTGCATGCAACAAGAAAATAAGATACACAGGCAATGGGGTGTAGAAATTTATCTTGCCCTACAAGAAAGGAAGGGAAAAGGGGATGGGAGGGGAGTGGGGTGACAGAGGGGAGCGCTGACTGGGGAACAGGGCAACCAGAGTATATGCCATCTTGGAGTGGGGGGGAGGGTAGAAATGGGGAGAAAATTTGTAATTCAAACTCTTGTGAAAATCAATGCTGAAAACTAAATATGTTAAATAAATTTAAAAAAAAAAAGTCAAAAAAAAAAAAACTTCCCAGGAAGGCCTGTGTCAGCCCCTATACCAGCCCACTGTATCTGACATCTGTCTCTGACCTATTTCTTCAGAAGCCTTTCTCCGATCAGATCTATCTCAAACTGCCAGCTACGGCTTCATTTCCAGACTATCCCAAGCCTGTTCTTACACACTATGAGTTGGAGCTCTTAGGACATTGAGGTAGAACCGTGAACAATCAATGTATAACCTCCCTCCTTCAATGGACTTTTCTCTACCACTGATAATTTGCCTGGATTCATTCCTCAATAGTTAACATACTCATAGCCTCTCATACTCTTACCATCCCACTGATTCTGAACACCTTGCTATCATTTGTACAAACTCCATTCTCCATTCCTGACTTACTCAATCCTCCTCAACCCTATCCCCCAAATACATCCATCCAGATCTACCTGCCCTTTCCACTGCGATCTCTAAAATGACTATTTCATAGTTAACAAACTTGCTTTCATCTTACATCTCTTTTCCTTTCCCACTCCCTTCATCTTCTGGCCTCACCAAAACCTGGCTCCCTAGGATGACACAAATCCTTAGCCACCCCGTCCAGTACCCGTTGTACTCTCACTCCTAGCACGGCCCCCCACTCATTGATTAAGGAAGGTATAACAAACGAGTCAGAATACTTTTTGCTCTCCACCGCTACTTGTAGGTCCTACCTCTTTGCTCACCTACTCAGTAACCTCTCCTACTTGAATCCAAATTATATCTCCATTAGGATATGCGGCAGCTGTTATGCTCTCTAGTTACACCCTCCCCACCCCACAAAAACATAATTTTTTTTCCTTCCTCAATAGGTTCAGTACCTGGCTCAGTCTCTCTACTCCAATTCACCAACACATACATTGACGCCCTTTCAGACATCATGACCTGATTCCTCCACTCTTCCTCAGCTACACAATTATTTCCTTGAACTGGCTACTTCCGTGTTCATGACGTGTTTTTATCTGATCACAATCTTCCCCTATGCTGTACAACAGTTTACCCTGTTTACCACTATGGCCTCCAATCCCTCAGGCACTTAGCTCTTTCCCCAGTCACAACTCTTGAACTGGTTATAATGACCTTCCTTCCCTATCATCATTCCTTGGTGAACCAGTTCAAATCTATAGTCTTTTCTCAAGCCTTTGCTCCCTTATTCTACCTACAATCTTAACCTTGCCTCAGCCTTAGATTACTCCCACCCTCCCACCATTAACTTTGCTCCTATTCACAAGCTGCTGAACAAAGCTTAAAAAAAAACAAAACAAAAATCACAAAAACCCTGATGTCTGGGTCCACTATTAGTTTATGTTACATTATCTCAATTCGGCCCTCACCACAGCAAAGCAATCCTTTCATATTCCCCAATCAGTCTGCCCTCCCATACAACACAGCTGTCATTTCACATCTTTTCATCTTTTCTCAAGTGTCCTGTCATTTCTATCTTTGCAACATCTCTCATATATATTCATTTCTCTCTATTAACATAATCAGTCTTCATCACCTCTCATCCGGCCTATTTCAAAACCATTCTAATTGCTTTTCCTGCCTCAATTCTCTCCCCACTCCCATCCTTCATTCAGCATACCCCTAAAGTATAAATCTAACTGTAGCCCTCCCTATTCAATAAACTCCAGTGACTCCCTATTTCTCTCAGGTTCAAATATAAAATCCTTTGTTTGGCATTTAAAGCCCTTCACTACCTCTCCCCTTCCTAGCAATCCAGTCTGCTTACAATTTACTCCTCTCCACATACTCTTCAATCCAATGACACTGAGCTGCTCACTATCTGGTTAGATGTTCCCTTCCCCTCAGGGTCAATGTTTCAAGGATTTATTTAAAGCCCTCATTTATTTTCTCCCTTGGTCAGCTCATTCCCTCATATGGCTAAAACCATTATACTTAGGTAAATGTCTCTCAGATCGGTATCTCCCAATTTGACCTTTCTTTTAAAGCACGTGAAATTCCACAAGTCCAAAACTGAGTTTTTCTTTCTTAAGTATGTTCCTCCTGTGGACGTCATTTTTTCTGCTGATGGCATCACTCTTTAGACCTGAACCTGTGCTCAATACTCCTGTGTTATTTACTCTTCCATCTCTGTCAGCTTTAATATGCAACTAGTTAATAAATCCTGTTAATTCTAACTTCACAGTATCTACCCAACACATTCTTCTCCGTTGTTGCTAGCAATACCTTGGCATAGGTCTTCATCAGCACGAATACCATCAGAGCCCTAGTGGGTCTTCTCACTCTTTACACTCCAATTCTGCTCTCAATCCTTATCTACCTTGACCACCTCTCTGAAGCCAATCTCTTCTCATGGATATTCTCTTTTCTTTAGGTTTTTGTAACACTACTTACTCTCTATTGGCTCTCTTTATACCTGTCTGACCACTCCCCAGTCTCCTTTGCTGAATCTTCATCCAGGCCACGCTCACTAAACTGTAGGTATCCCCAAGTTTTGATCCTGGACTTCTTGTCTTTTCACTCTATACGAAGTCCTTTGATTCCTCAGTTCCCATAGATTTCAACTATCACCTGTATGCAGATGACTGTCAGATCTATTTATCCAATCCTACTCTATCTCCTAATCTTCAGTCTCACATTATCAATTGCCATTTGGATATTTCGGTGTCCTGTAGAAATCTCAAATTCAAGATTTCCAAAACCAAACTAATTTTTTTTCTGCCCCCAAATCTTACCTTCTTCCCAATTTTCCTATTACTGTTGAAAGCACCATCATCCTCTCAGTGACTCAGGCTCAAAACTTAGGTGTTATCCTCAACTCCTCATACTAATCCCAAATATCATTTTTGCTATTGGGACAAATGAATAACTTTCATTTTGCTTTCGTTCATAGCAGGAATGTCAAGATTGACATTCCTGCTATGAACGAAGGCAAAATGAAAGTAGAGCTAAATGGGAAGGCTGACTCATAGGCTCTCCTTGGAGGAGCAAATAAAGATGATGGTTTACTTGGTATTATCACACACCAAAAGTGACCATTTCATGGTACATTTGATCATTTCACATAGCAGGTGAAAGGGATCTCAGAGGTCATCTTGACAAATTAATAATACCTGAAGAATCCCCTTCAGAGTATACCTAAAAAGTGATCATGCAGTCTTTGCATGCAAGAGGAAAATCAACTCCCTTATTAAATGGCCCATTCGCTTTTTCCTTATATCAAGCCAAAATCTGCCTCTCTCCAACTTCCACTCATCTCTGCTGGTTCTGCCTCCTATGGGCAGCAGTAAGGAGCTTGGTGGTGCAACAAGTCTACAACACTGGGCTTAGAATCAGAAAGACCCGAGTTGGAATCTGGCCTCAGATACTACTAGTTGTATTGATTACTAGTTGTATGATCCTGATCAAGTCACTTAACCTGTTTGCTTCAGCTTTCTTAGTTGTAAAATGGGAAAAATATCACACTGATCACCCAGGGGAGTTATGAGAATAAAATGAGATAATTTTGTAAAGTATTTTGTAAACTTTAAAGAGCTACATAAATGATAGCTATTATCATTATTGTGATTATTATTAGGCAAGTAAAAGATATCTAATTGCTCTAGTAATCGTTCTCTTAACAAAGTTTAAGACCAAATTAGCTTTTTTGGTTACCACTGTTGATTCCTTACTGAACTTGCAGTCCATTAAAGTGCCCAGATCTTCTTCAGATATGCTACTGCACCTACTTCTGCTCATAAAAACTGACTACCAGAACCCAATTGGATAGTCTATTCTACCATACAGTTTTCAAGTGAAGTCTGGATGACCACTTCCTGGCAATGTTGTAGAAAAAACTGTTGGACCACCACATGTTAAACAAAATGGTTTCTCAGGGCACTCTCAACTATATGATTCTGTGATTCTGAATTGAAGTTCACTATCCATACACAAAGGTTTTCCTACTTATTAGAATTTGCCAGAACTTGCATGGATAGTTTTTGATAATCCAGTGTTAGCACGTTGAGTCTTTTCATTTCTATCCCTTAAGTGAAGCTGAATTGTTCATCACTATACTTAAAGACATGATTTACTTCATGACTTAAAGAAATACAAACTCCAAAATACCACTAGAAAATGACCCTTAATCACTCAGTCAGAAATTCAACTCAGAAAATATTTACTACACGCTTATGATGTAGAGAGCATTACATGCTAGGAAGGTACAAAGAATAAATATGATACTTTCCTTACCCTCAAGGAGTTTAGGAGCCATACATACATACATACATACACACACATATACATATATAGTTATACATACATGCATAACTATGCAAGAAAGGGCCAAGGAAAAAAGAAAATACCTCAATTCATATCCATCTCCTATAAATTTCATGGCTCTAAGGGAGATTTGTGTAACAGTTATTTAATCTTTGATCTATCTAGCAAGGGACTCTTTAATTCTCTCTTATTACATTTGAGGGAAAGTCCCATTTGCCCCACTAAGTATCAAGCCTGCTCTCTACCTCTGTTCTACCCTCTGTTCCTTAAGAACAAACATCAAACAGCATTAAGCAAATACAACAGTTTCCCCAGTAGGTGACTTGTGAACTCTCCTTCTAATCAGAGACCTAAAAACTTACATACAGTTGATCCCATTATTGATGTCTTTAACTATACAATATTATATACTGATATTAAAGTCTCATATTTTAATTCAAAAATATAACTCTTATTTTTCATATTCTTCATGGATGAGTAAATTACTGATATCTTCTTACACCAGCACAACAGAAACAGAGGGCTTACTACTACACAGCAAATTATATAGCCTTCAAATAAATACTATCAAACAAGAGAAAAAAAGATATTAAATAAATTGATTCACTCCCCAAACACAGATGCACTATTGAATTACAACTGCAAATGACAAATGGTAAAAACCTGAAATTCTCTTATTGAAGAGGAATCATAAAAGTGAGAGTATGTAGCAATAATATTTCTTTATAGGTATAAAAAATAAAATATTGTCTATAATTTTCTATAGACAATACATTATACAGAAAAATCTAGCTATATAAATATTTTCTGGTTAAACAGAATCACTATTATATTTAACAGAATACAGTTTTTATATAATTTACCAGATTCACAAAACTTCTAAGTAACACTTTAGTATACAATGCCATTAGAAAGAACAATGTTTATTGTTTGAATAAGAGAAAAGTATCTGCTCCAAGTGATTTAAAGCATTACTCCTTTGATAATGTAAGCTACTCATGTGACCATACTATTTAAAATGAAATTATAAATTAGTGTTCAATATGAACAGTGGCTATCATATGAAAAAATTCCAACTTACTAGAGAGTTTACAGATTGTATTCCCATTTAAACTTACCATATGCAAAGTGCCAATTCAAAATAGCATTACACATCCTGTATGCCAGCTCTCAAAAGGAATTCATCAAGACAAGTATGCTCACTCTTCTGCAATTCAATAAACTCCCTTTTCTCACGCTCAAGTGCTGACCTCTACTTTGGTATACAAGCCAATAAAGGAAGGAATCAGCCAAGAACTTGAAAGAGGTGGGAGGGAAGGAAGGAGTAGATGGGCTGTCTACATTTAAAGGGCTAGAAGAATTCATAAGTAGTGCTATGCTTCATTCCTTTCATCAAAAGTATTATTATGAAATGTAGTTTTAGGGTTGTTATTATTAATAGTAACTATAAATTAGGTTATATGAATTAACCAAAATGTTAATAGAATATCAATATAGGAGATAAGAAGTAGATGACAGCAACTGACAAGATGCTAAGGGCTAGCTGCACTTCTCCAAATATTATAAACTTGAGTCTGAACCACAGATTAAACTGTGAGAGTGAAAAGACAAGAGGGAAAGCTAAGATGCTGGGACAGGAATAAAATGTGGTAACCACTGAATGTAGGGAAAAAATAACAGACTGAAATATGTCCCAGATTCTCCGCTTAGTGAAATGTCCCACATATATTAGAAAGATTACATAGAATAGACAAGAATTTACCATTTGATTTTGCTATGTTCAGTGTATGATGATAATGAGGCATCAATATTGTGATAACCAAACACAAAAGGAGAGGCTATATTAAAACAAAGGAGAAGGTCAACAGTGGTAACACAATATTATCTTCCAGTATAATGATGAGTCGGGATAGGATCCCATTAATAGAAGTAATAATAGTAACAGAAGGCCCAAGTCACAGCCCAGGAGGGTAATAGCAACTGGGAATCAAAGAAAACAAGAGCTTTTCCCCTCAAACAGCCCATGCATTTTTCACAATATAGTACTATCAGTTGTCCATTAGCTACTTAAAATACTAAGATTTTCAAAACTGCATTAATGTTTTCTTTTAAGACTTGTTGCTTTTTAAGAGTCAGTCCTTAGCAGCTCGTACTTGTACTTCTCATTTTCTATACCGATATTATGTTTCTACTTTGGTTAATTTATATAAACAGACATTTCCCACTATGCTCCTACTGTGACCCCAATAGCATTATAACAAAGAAAATGAGTTAAGTAAACCTAGGACCAAAAACCCTTGTCAATCCCCACTGAGAACTCATATGATAATATTCAGGTTCCAGATTTACCCCGCTCTCTCTGCCCTGAGGGGGAGATAAGCTTCATCATCTGTCTTGTGGTACCAATAATGATCACTGTATTTCATCTGAGTTGTTGCATTTTAGTGCCATCTTCATTTACATTTCTGTAGTCATTCTGCATACTGCTCTCATGGTTCTGATTTTCTGACTTTGCATTAGTTCATACAACTGTTCCATTGCTTCTCTGAATTCTTTATTTTTCTAATTTACTAAGGCGCAAAATGCAGCAGGGCAGAGACTGACAGAGTAACTCACTGGTCATAAGAAGTAACTCTTTTTCAATAATCCAGTGTCTACACATGGACATCACCCGATGGGCAATATTTAAATCAGACTGATTATATACTTTGCAGCCAAAGCAGAAAAAGCTCTATTCAGTCAGTTAAAACAAGACCTGGAGCTGACTATGGCTCAGATCATGAGCTTCTTAATGCAAATTTCGAACTTAAGTGAAGAAAGTAGGAAAAACCATCAGACTATATAGGTATGACCTAAATAATAGCCCTTAAAAATATGAAGTAGGAGTGATGAAAAGATTGAAGGGATTAGATCTGGCAGATAAGAGTGCTTGAAGAACTACTGACAGAGGTCTCTAATACTGTTTGAGAGGCAGCAACAAAAAAAAATTTAAAAGAAAAAACATCAAAAAACAAAATGGCTGTCTGATGAGGCTTTGCAAATAGCTGAGAAAAAAAGGAAAGGGAAAAAAATGCCCAAGAGAATACAGAAATCCAAAGAATAGCAAGGAGAGATAAGAAAGTAATGCAAAGAAATTGAAGAAAACAATAGAATTGGAAAGATAAGAGATCTCTTCAAGAAAATTAAAGATATCAAGGGAACATTTCATGCAAAATTGGGCATGATAAAAGACAAAAATGGTAGGAACTTAAAAGAAGTAGAAGAGATTAAGAAGTGGCAAGACTACACAAAAGAACTATACAAGAAAAAACATAACCAATAACCAAGTTGGTGTAGTTGCTGATCTAGAACCAGACATTTGGAGAATAATGAGTGGGCTTTAGCAAGCACTGATAACAAGATGGCTAGTGAAGGTGATGGAATTCCAAAAAAGCTATAATTTTAATAAATGATAATAAATAATTTAATAAATAATAATAATTAAATTCTCAAAGATGATGCTATTAAAGTGTTACACTCAATATTCTAGCAAAGAAAACTGAAAAGTGACCACGGATCTGATCAAAGATCAGTTTACATCCCAATCCTAAATTACAGCAATGTGAGGAAAATTCAAATTACCAAACAACTGCACTCATTTCATGCCCCAGAACGGTTATGCTTAAGATTCTGTAAGTTAGGCTTCAGCAATATGTGAATTGAGAATTATCAGAAGAGCAGGCTTGTTTTCAAAAATGCAGAGGAACTAGAAACCAAATTGCCAACATTTGCTGGCTTATGGAAAAAGCAAGGGAGTTCCATTAAAAAAAATCTACTTCTGCTTCACTGACTACACTTAAAGCCTTTGACTATGTGGATCACAACAAAATGTGGCAAATTCTCAAAAAGATGGGAGTACCAGATCATTTTACTTGTCTCCTAAGGAACTTGTATGCAGTCCAAGAAGCAACAATTATAACCAAGCTGAGTGGTTTAAGATTGGATAAGGAATATATGGCAAGGATGAATACACTCACCTTATTTATTTAACATATTTGCAAAGTACATCATGCAAAATGCCAGACTGCACAAATCAAAAGCCAGAATTAAGGATCCTGGGAGAAGTATCAACAATCTCAGATATACAGATGATACCATTCTGATGGCAGAAAGTGAAGAATTAAGAAGTCTCTTGATGAAGGTGGAAGAGGAGAGTGTAAAAGCTAGCTTGAAGTTTAACATCAAAAAAACTAAGGTCTTAGCAACAGTTCCCATAACTTCCTGGCAAATAGAAGGAGAAAAAAGGGAAGTAGTGTCCCAATTTGTATGCTTGGGCTCAAAGATCACTGCAGATGGCAACTACAGCTATGATATTGAAAGATGCTCCTTGGAAGGAAAGCTATGGCAAATCTAGACAGCATACAAAACGGCAGAGATATTACCTTCCTGACAAAGATGTGTATAGTCAAAGCTATGGTTTTTCCAGTACAATGTATGATTGTGAGAGTTGGACCATAAAGAAAGCTGAGTACTCCAGAATGGACATTTTCAAACTGTGGCGCTGGAGAAGACTTCTGAGAATCCCCTGGACAACAAGGAGATCAAATCAGTGAATACTTAAAGAAATTAACTCAGACTAATCATCACCGGAAGATCAAATACCAAAGCGGAAGCTTAAATACTGTGGCCACATAATGAAAAGACAGGACTCACTGGAAAGACTCTGCTGTTGGGAAAGACTGAAGGAAAAGGGGATGGCAAAGATGAGATGGATATTGTTATAATAAATAAACATGAGCAATAAACATGAGCTTGGATAGACTTTGGGAGATAGTGGAGAACAGAAGGGCCCTGCATGCTATGGTCCATAGTGGTCACAGAGTCGAACACGAGTGAAAAACTGAACAGCAACAAAAGGTGCAATGTTAGGTCATTACATTTATATATTATAGCTATCAGCCATTCCTCAAGGAATGGGAATTAATTTACTTAATTAAATTTGTTTCCAGTTTTAATGCCACACCAAAAGTTCTGCTATGAATATTTTCATATTTATACGACTACTTTCTGTCTTCCACCTCCCTGAGATATATGTCCAGTAGTAGGATCAATGAGTCAAAGGCTATGTAGTATAGTAGAAAATGTCCTGAATTTGGAATCAAAGGACTTAGCTTCATATTCCTGTGACATTTGGTAGCTGTGCAACCTTTGAGAGTCACTTAATATCTCTAACTCTCTGTTTCTTCATTTGTAAAATGAGAGGGACTCAATCAGAGGTGTCAAATATGTGCCCACATGTGGTCCCTGACAATCCTAGTGCAGCCAGAGCCACATTAAAAAGTAATCATGATTAGCCATACCAGATATTAAACTGTACTACAGAGCAGCAGTCATCAAAACTGCCCGGTACTGGTTAAGAAACAGGGGTGTGGATCAGTGGAATAGGATAGGTACACAAGAAGGAGAAATCAACGAGTTTAGCAATCTACTCTTTGATAAACCCAAAGAGGCCAGCTTCTGGGCTAATAATTCACTATTTCACAAAAACTGTTGGGAAAATTGGAAAATGGTAGGGAAAAAAACTGGGCATAGACCAATATCTTACACCATATACCAAAATAAAGTCAAAATGGGTTCATGATTTAGGAGTAAAAGCTGATACTATAAGTAATTTGGGAAAGTAAGGAATAGTTTACTTATCAGATTTGTGGAAAAGTAAAGAATTCATGACCCAACAAGAGATAGAGAGCATTACAAAATGCAAAATGGATAATTTTGATTATGTCAAATTGAAATGTTTTTGTACAAAAAAAGCCAATACAACAAAGATTAGGAGGGAAGCAGAAAATTGGGAGAAAATCTTTGCAACTAGTATCTCTGATAAAGGCCTCATATCTAAAATATACAGGGAACTGAGCCAAATATATAGGAATACAAGCCATTCCCCAATTGAGAAATGGTCAAAGGATATGAACAGGCAGTTTTCAGAGGAAGAAATTAAAGCTATCTATAGGCATATGAAAAAATGTTCTGGATAACTACTGATTAGAGAAATGCAAATCAAAACAACTCTTAGATACCACATCTCTCCTGTCAGATTGGCTAAAATAACAAAACAGGAAAATGATAAATGCTGGAAAGGATGTGGGGAAATTGGAACATTGTTACATTGCTGGTGGAGTTGCGAGCTGATCCAGCCATTTTGGAGAGCAGTTTGGAACTATGCCCAAAGGGCTATAGAAATGTTCATACCCTTTGACCCAGCAATACCACTTCTAGGGCTGTATCCCAAACAAATCACACAAGAGGGAAAGGGACCCATATGTACAAAAATATTTATAGCAGCTCTCTTTGTGGTAGCCAAGAATTGGAAATCAAAGGGATGCCCATCAATTGGGGAATGGTTGAACAAGCTGTGGTATATGAAGGTGATGGAATACTATTGTGCCATAAGAAATGGGGGTGATGCAGACTTCGTAACAACCTGGAAATCCTACACGACATAATGCTGAGTGAGCGGACCAGAGCCAGGAGAACCTTGTACACAACCACAGATATATGGATTCCGTGAGGACCAACCCTGACATACTTCGCTCTTCTCAGCAATCTAAGGTGCAAGGACAACTCCAGGGGACTCACGATGGAGAATGCTATCTTCATCCAGAGAAAGAACTATGAAGTTTAAATACAGATTGAGGCACACTACATGCTCGCTTTTTTTGCTTCTCCTTTGTTTTTGTTTTTTGGTTTTTTTTTTTTGGTTCTGTTTCTTCTTTCTCATGAGTCATTCCATTGGTCATAATTCTTCTCCACAACTTGACTAGTGTATAAATTAATTCAATGCGAAGTTATACATGGTAGTTATATGAGATTCCAGGCCATCTTGGGGAGGGAGGGGAGAAAATCTGGAACTCAAAACTATGTAGAACCATGTGTGGTAAACTAAAAATAAACAAATAAATTTTTAAAAAAAAATATTAAAACTTCGGAGAACTTATAAAAAAAAAGTAATCATGAAATATTAAACAAAAACCTAAAATACAAATACAATAAAACATAAATAAAATTAATATGTGGTTTTCTTATGTTTAGTGGCCCCTGTTTCTTTTTGAGTTTGACATCACCGAACTAAATCACCTTTTAAGGTTCCCTCCACCTCTAAATCTATGATCAGATTATCCTATGAAGAGTTGAAGAACTTCATTCATATAATTCCAAACTTTTCCAGAATGCTTAAACAATTCAAAGTTTCGTCAACAGCATGTTAGTGTGCCTGTCTTGTCACCACTCCTCCAGCACTATTTTTCTGTTTTATAATCTTTGGTACTCAGGAAGAACTGGGCTAAAACCTGGCCTCAGATGCCTATTATTAGGTGTGACTGTGGAGAAGTCATTTCACCTCAACGTACCTCAAACGATTTTCTAGAACGTAGCTACTAAGTTAATAGAGCAACTGTGTTCTGCTGTTGGTGAAGGATGGTCTCATTCAGATTCCTTTTAACCTACCACCCTAGACAATTTTACTGGTGTGAGGTGAAACTTCAGAGTTCATCTGTTTTAATTGGCATGTCTCTTATCTTTCAGTGATATGGAGCATGCTTTTCAATTTTATTGTTAATAGTTTATAATTCTTTTGAAAACTGATCTTATCCTTTAATAATTATTTATATATAGTTTCAGATCTACTAAAGTTAGGCCACCTTCACTCCTAATACTAATTATTTTCCTAAGTATACCAGACATTTTATCCCTCTAAATCAGAGCTTCTTAACCTAGGGTGAATGGAATTGGATGAAGAAAAAAGTTATGCCTTTATTTCATTAACCTCTAGTTGAAATTTAATATTTTCTTCAATTATTTTAAGACACTATTCAGAGAATGGGTCCTTAGGAAGAAAGAAGGAAACAAACATTTACAATGTGACAGGCACTGTGCTAAGCACTGGGATACAAGCACAAGCAAAAAAAAGAAAGTCCTTGCCCTCAAAGAGCTTACATTCTAATGGAGAAGACAATACACCAAAGGGAGCTGAAAAGAGCATCCTGGGTTCCTCCTCCAGAGGGCTTCCCAGATTCACATAAGTGTTCGTGAGACAAAAGGTTAAGAATAATGCACTAAATGATCACAGATGACAAGAACATAGATTGTATATTTAGAGAGAGCCTTAGGTTTCATCTAGTCAAAGCCCTAAATTTCATAGATGAAGGAACTGAAGCCTAGATCTGTGGAATGCCTTGCCTGAGGTTTCACAGGCAACTGAGAAACAGAATGAGAAACAGCATGAACATGTGTCATCTGACTCAGAATGATAAACATTTTCCATTCTAACCAATGAAACATGAGATGGCATAATGGATAGAGTGTTAGTCTTGAAATCAGGAAGATACATTTAAATCCCATCTTAGATATTTATTAGTTATATCCTTGGGCAAGCCATTTAACCTCTTTTGGTCTCAGTTCCTTCATTTGTAAAATGGAGATAATAAAAGCACTTCTATCTCAGGATCACCATGAGGATAAAATGATAATTTATACCAATAAATAATTCATAAAAACTTTAAAGCATTATAGAAAATTAGCTGCTATTATTTCTTACACGCCAAATCTAAAGGCCTTTTCTAAACTCTCATCCTTCTTGACCTTTCTATAATCTTACATTGTTGACAACTTTCTCCTTCTACTCTCTCTCTGCCCATGATGTCCATGGAAATTTTCTTTCCTAGTTCTCCTCCTCCTCCTCGGAGTTTCTTTTGCTGGCTCTTCATCCAGATCTTACCCACAATTCTTAGGTGCCCACCAAGGCTCTGTTCTAGGCCCTCTTCTCTTCTTACAGATTACCAAGAGGTGGAATAGACAATTAAGAATTTAGTCAAACTCTGCAAAAAGAAAGACACATATTATGAATGGCACGATCATTAATAATGGGCAAAAGATTGCTAAATATGGACAAGAACGGGAAGGAAAAATTTTGAACCATGTAATATCTCCTCCTATATTGGTATTTGGTTTAGTCTGCAGAGGCCTTGCCATGAAAGACCATGAACAACTGGAAAGACTCGTTATTAAAAAAATATTTAATAATGTGTTAATATTGAGTCTAGTGTTAATGTTGGTGTTAACCATTTGTTCTAACCCTAAGCAACATGCACTTCACTGTTTGGAATTGCTATTTAGATTGCACTGGTCATACTTATAATATTAATCACAGACCATCCTAGATGGCTGCAAAAATAGCCAGTAACCAAAGGGTGGAATATAGTTGTCTTGACATAATTGACTCCATTTTGTATTGGGCCACCATTTTGTGATGAAATATTTTGGTATTTGTTTTTTCAAACTTGTTTTTCAATACTAAAATAAACATATGTATGGTAGAGGTTGGTAAACAGGATTATTTGTGTTCAGAAACAACTAGTAAACATATGGGACCCCCAGATAGGACAGACCACTAATAAGAAAATATGATAAAGAATCTTATTTAGTTTATATCATCAGGTACCAATCAAATGAAATAAAAACCAATTAGGTCATTGTCCACCAATAAGAATTTGAATGTTACCAGGTAACACCTTTAGCTAGAACAAGAAACCTAACTGAGACCCCAGCCTCTAACCTAACCTTGATTCTTGGCCAAGGCCATTCCTGCTTTCTCCAAACCAGAGACTCTAGTATCAGCTATGTTCACTTGAGTGAAGTGCTGTTGACTAACTGATACCTGCTGACCTCAGAGGGAGATACATGGTTTCCAGTAGGGCAAATGGAGAATGTTGTCATCGAGTACCAGTATGAGACATGCTTACTGGGAAGCCAGATTTGTATTTGGCTGGTGATTTGTTCACTTTCCTCACTTTTACCTGACATGGTTCTAGAAATGCTACCAATAATACAAAAGAAATTAAAAAGCATAAAGATAGGCAAAAAGACAAAACTATCTGTTTACTGATAATATGATAGTTTACTAAGAATATGTTGGGCAATCTACAAAGAAGCTGATTCAGACAACAGCTTCAGTAAAGTTTCAGGCTAAATAAAGAAATTTATAAAAAAAAAAAGTTTCAGGCTACAAAATAAACCTACAATAGCATTCTACAAAGCAATAACTAAATCTAGGAGACAAAAATAGAAAGAAAAATCCCATTCAAAATAACTATAATACACACATATACATATACATAATGACTAACACAATGGAAATATAAGCAACAACAAATAAAAATTGAAGGCTACATAATTTTAGCAATCATGCTTGGCCCTAATAAAGTAATGAAGCTCTATGACAAACATCTCTGTTTGCCTTAATTGTGAAGGCTGGGGGATCATAAAAGTGGAACAATGCAAACATTAAGTTTTTCTAATATCTTAATCGATTTTACTTAACTTTTTGTCCCTCTTTTTTTTTATTTAAAGTATGGCTCCCAATGAGGAGAAGAGAGAGGATAGAGTAGAAATATAAGTGACTTAAAAACAAAAGATATCAATAAAAGTTTATTTTAAAAAAATTCATAAATAGTAGCTGGTATACTGTATCTCAACATTAAGCTTGATGCGGGGAGGGCAGCCACCCACCCCCTTCCTACACCACATTAATTTAGAGCTTCTATTAATTTGATACTTGGGCCAAATGGCCTATAAGGATCTGACTTATGAATTATGAGTAATTCTGTGTTCTCAGTACCAAGATCATTATTTATTATATCATAACCTGGTACAATCTTTTTTTTAACTTTTCTTCTGTACCTTTAATGGGTCAGTATTTCCAATCAAATTCTTTCCCTTCTCTTTCTGCTATGCCATTGAAAAACTGCTTTTAACTACTACAAAATAGTAGAGAAAAATCCTAACTCTATGGTAAAGAATTGGGCTGTCCTGATATAGTGATAGAAAATTATATACAGATTAATTTCTATTTATCACTCAAAGCTATAAATAAGAAAAGATACCACTTTCAGATGGGCAGAAAGAGTTTCAAACTAAATTTTTAAGTTCATTTATAAGTTTATTGTCTCATTTATAAATATTTCCTGTGTGAATGCTTCAAAGTAACTTGTACGGCTATTTAAAGCAACAATGATTTTGAACAGCTTTCCCACATAGCATACATCAAAGAAAGTGAAACATTGAGCCCTTCTGACAATTCTTCCAGACAATAAATATGAACCAAGCTTTAGTAATATGACTTCAGAGAGATTTATCCCAGAATCAGTTCATTTCATTTGCCAATTCCACATTAACTGAAGAAAAGAGATCTTGTTTATAACACATAAAAGATAAAACTGCAATTTTCCAGCTACTTTCTGAAGGTCATTTTCAATTAATTAAACAACTGAAGCTTTTACTAGTGAAAGTAAAAGTTTTTATAAGTAAAAATTATTTTTGAGATGAAAGAACATTAATAAAAAGAGCAATGTGAGAATATATATTAATGTATTAACTCTAAGCAATTAGAAAACTCAAGGAGAGTACAAGAAAAATTACAATGATCTGTATAACTTTCTTCTAAAAGTCTGAAATCAAACTGAAAATCAATCACAATATTAAAATTAAACTGTTTTTAAATTCTCCTTTTATAAAAACATAAATGAATTAGTCCCCAGTACAATTAAATAAGAAAATTTAACACAGAATAAGAATCAAAGAAGATGTTGAGATATCATCTAGTCCAGCCTACCACCTTCCATGTTAGGCCATCCAACACAGCTATAATTTCTTATTAAAGAAATAGAATACAGTAATCCATAACTCTCCAGTACTTTGTCAACAATATCGTTATTCAGGGCAGCTAGGTGGTGCAGTGAGTAGAGCACCGGCCCTGGAGTCAGGAGGATCCAAGTTCAAATCCGGCCTCAGACACTTGACACTTACGAGCTGTGTGACCTTGGGCAAGTCACTTAACCCCGACTGCTTCACCTCTCCCCTCCAAATAATACTAATAATAATAATAGTGTCATTATTGACTCCAATCACACAGTTTCAATAATAATCTATTTCTCTGAAGATGACTCCCTATTTTATATCTCCAAATCTCACTTCACCCAGCACACCACCTCAATATTTCTAAATGCCTATAGAGTTTAAGCTATCCCACTAACAAATCAAATTCAACAGGACTGTGACTGCTAAACCTTTCACTCCCCTTACCAGTACCATTCTTCTCTATTTCTGCTGATAACACTATCTTCCGGTCACCTGGGCTCTTCTTTATTTCTAAGTCATCTTTTACTCTTAACACTCCCACACTACAAACAACCTATTAAGTGCCAAAGACTTAAGATTTTACTTTCTCAAAATCTCTCACAAGTCCTCTCAACTCCTACTTTAACCCCTTTTCTTCAAGCTTTCATCTGTAATTGCTGTATTACTTTAATGGCCTCCACATTAGTCATCCTCCCCTAGTCTGAGCACTTTCCAAAGTTCCCTTGCCTTTGTAGCCCTTTAAAATAGTGGTCTCAAACTCCAGTAGAAATGGATTCCTATCACTGCATATTGACTTAGAAAACCACAAATTAACATTACATATGCTGTATTGTATTTTTATTATTAACATTTCCCAATTACTTTTTTTTGCTGGTTGGAGCATTTAT
Source organism: Trichosurus vulpecula (assembly GCF_011100635.1). NCBI lineage: Eukaryota > Metazoa > Chordata > Mammalia > Diprotodontia > Phalangeridae > Trichosurus > Trichosurus vulpecula. The sequence goes on from NC_050574.1 coordinate 170,046,489, forward strand.
TTGGTTGATTAATTAACTAGCAGGAAATTACAAATGCCAGGCACTTAATAATTTCCATTGGAGAACAGGGAAACCATTGTACAAGCACCTGAATTCGGTGTTAGTCATTCTTAACCATCTGGATTCATGAATGGGGACTAGACACCTATGTATGCAGTACTTTCAATAGCAGCATGCACCCAAAAAGAAATCAGAAGAACTACAACTACTGTATGAACAGTGCCAGCCAAATGCAGACAGTGTCATTAATCCTATTTATACATAAGCCTATTACTTTATGCTGTTGTTTTGCAAAAGGAAATGATCAGGTGACATATAATCAGGGACAACCTTAGTCAAAATTTCTTTGCACGTCCCTCCTGCCTTTTAGTGACTCTATACAGGCACCCAGTGTTCTCATGCTGTCCCAAGTTCCCCCAGGGATCCTTGCTATTCCTCATACAAGACACTTCCATCTCCTGATTCCAGGGGCATTTTCAGGGTGTAACAAAAATCCTAGGACACCTTTAAGCTCTAAAGTATAAATGCTATATACATATATATGTATGTGCATACATACATATGCACACACACATATATTTGAGAGATTATTTAAAGATTAATTAATGCTAATATGCTTCTTATTAAAATCAGCATAATCATTACCTATTGCCATACATTGCTTTAGCCAATTTTCAAACTTTGGAAAAACTTTTATCAGCTGCTGCTTAGTGACCAAAAGGACTGAATTTGTAATCTTAGCCTTAAACTCATCCAAGGAATGCAGTTTTAATATGTAACCATTTTGACACGACCCACAAGAAAAAGTCTAATGTTGTGGACCTCATTTCAACTAACCAGAAAATACAGTTGACCTTTTCTTCAACATCTGCCATCTTCAACCAGAGAAACTAAAAAAAATTTAAAATCAGTTATTAAAAATCGACCAATCTAAATGTCTTAAAGAAACTTAAATTTCCAAATGATGTTTTATAAGTTTGTAGCATTTATATTTTATATTTATATAAAGTTTAAAACTGCATTAAATATTTTAGGATACTCCATACGCATAAGGCACTGTGTTGAGTATTGGGGACATAAAGACATGGCTTTCATAATAATCCCAATAACATTTTCACTGGGAATTTAGTAGTCCACTTGTAACCTGTAAAGTTCGAGTTTGACACCTGTGCCCCTAAAGTACCTCTCTGATCATGTCCCTCCCCTCCTCTACTGAAAAATCTTTAATGATTTGTTTCAACAATCGAGCTAGCAGCTGTTGTGGGGGTGAAAGACCAACACAAGCCCAACAACAAGAATGCTGCCAGCAGATTCTTTTGATCTGCTTTACTAAGGAAAGCAATGTTAAAGGGTTAACAATCTTACTTTAATCCAGCATACAAATATCATTCACTTAGTTCAGGGGGAAAAGCCAACACCCTGAACTTCAAAGCAAATACAAACAAATTACAAACATCAACAGACAGATCTTGTCTGATGCAAATCTCAATGTGTAGTTACCAGGGTTTAACAAAGTCCCAACATCCGGGTTTACAAGCTGGAGGGCTCTTAACTACAGCTGCCCAGAGTCTCCACATCAACACGCCTCCAAGAGTGAGATCTGTTCTAGCTTTTTATACCCTCTTTAGCCGTCATCAAACATCATCTGAGGGACCAGAACTCAGGCTCCTACTACTGGCTCTGGTCTTAGCAACTCCCATTAGGACCCTGAGGGCTTCACACCCACATATGCTTAGAACCTAGTAGATAGGGATTTGGGCCTGGGGCTTTGCACCTAGTAAGGCTCAATAAAAGACACTTAATTTCTAAAACAGTGAAAAAAAAAGTCCCAACTTAATTGATATTACATGACTCCTCACTGCCTGCTGAATAAAGCATAAATTCTTGATTGTGCATTTCCAGTGCTCCACACTATTTTTCTTGTCCAATCTCAGACTAGCCTCTTCTGAGACCAAGACTATCTTGTGTTTCAATTTGTATCCCTATCTAGCACTAAGCACAGTACTCTGTACAAAGTGAGCACTTAATAAATGTTTTTCATTCATTGATTCATACTCCCTACTCCTCATGTACTTTACATTACAGTCAAACTGGATTATCCTCTAGGCCTGGTACTGTACCAAATCTCCTATGCTAAGAATGGACTTTCCCCAATCCCATCAACAAGCATTTTTTAATCTTCAATCAAATTTCTTCTGAGTCAGAATCCTCCAAGATTCCTGCACTAGTGATCTCTTCTTCAATTTTCTCATAACACTTTGCCTAGACCTTTCTTTGGATTTACCTCGATCTAACTGGCACAGTGACTTCTACATGTCTTTCCATCTATTAAACTAACTTCTTAACAGGAAAATCTGAGTCATATCTTTTGTTTCCCCAGAAACAAGCACAATGCATTCTCTGCCCAGAGTGGTAACTTAACAAATGTTTGTTGAATGAATGAATAATTTCCTAATATCCAAACAAAATATCTCCCATTTTTATCTAAGTCTACTTTATCTTGTTTCAATTAATATAGAAAAGAAATAATCATATATTCTCCCACATAAAAATCTTTTACACACTTATAAACAGTACTTCAATCATCCCTACCTTTCCCTTCTCTAAGCTAACCGGCACCAATTCCTTTTAACCATTCCCTCAAAAAAAAATTCTATTTGGCCATTTTTGTTGCTCTTCTATTCAGCTCCAGTGCTCCATATTTAACACACATCAAAATTCAGAGTGTAGCAAAAAGAATTACTACTCAGATCTTGCATGTTATGCTCCTTGTGAAACACTTCCAAAAAAGGGTGCATTTTTCTTCACACAGTGACAGAATTTTTACTGACTCATAACTGCTTTCAATTATTATCTCCCTTCCTTCTAGGGTTTTCTGTTATGCCCATCTGCAAATGTTTCATTTGAAAAAACAACTAAAATCTTATTTGTATAAAAATATAAACTCTAAAAATATAGAATTTCGAAAACGTATCAATCAATAAACTAAACCCAGCATTGAACTAAGTGCTGAATATTATCAATCAACAAGTATTCATTAAGCACCCACTATGTGTCAGATACTGACAATTTCTGGGGATACAAATGCAAATGTTGAAATGATCCCTTCTCCAGTAACTCTACTTGCATTACATAGTCACACAGCACTAAGACAAAACCTTTTTGATGTAAGGAATAAAAATCAGGAAGCTTTATTTGAGAAGCGCAATTAAAAAAAAAAAAGATGCTCTGGTGAATTTCATCATAAATGCCAAAGTTTTCTGAGCATGCTGTTTTAACAGTTCAGGTACAAAAAAAAAGACACAGGATTACATTTATTATTATCAGTTCACAAGAAGAGAGATAGTTTTCAAAAGAAAAGCATCCTGACATGAACAGATTTTTCTTTTTTAAAAAACCTTATACAAAGAGCAAAATAAATACCAGTGCGGAAAAGGAAATTTCAGGGATCAATTGAGAAGGATTTCAGATATTTTTGAAACAGAACTCTTACCAATTTCAATGAAGATTTCGTTTTTAGTAGAAAGAGGCAAGGAAAATAATGCTGGTGTCAGAGAACAATACATAAGCACAAAATTAAAGTGATTTTCCCCAGATGGACCCATTTTTTAACTATATAGAAAGACTTCAGCAGAATATCCCTCTCTTTCACTATTTTCAATCTTAGCACACTTGAAATGATATGACTTCAGGAAAAAAACAACTATAAAAACTAAAAAGAGGATAAGAAGATAGCTTAAGGGAGCAGAAGACAAACCTGCTAGCTATCAACTGACTTCTTCCTTTTGAAATTGTTTCCTTCCTTGTTGATTTGTCAACATATTTCTCTATACTTCAAAATGTTTGTGATGTTCTACTAATACTTTCATGTTTATAGTAAATACGTGTAAAAAGTAACAATTAACATTTGCTACTGTAAGAACTGAAGCTAAATCCTATTTTTCCCAACACATATACTGCCCATCCTTCCACAAGCACGACCACTCCCAGGAAACACTGTATCCCTTCCCACCCTCCCAAGTACAGGCTGCAAACACATTGGGCCAAGAAGCATATTCCTTGTTCCTCACTGCTCCTGCCAAACTCTCCCACCACCATCATCATTTACCAACTTCTCTTCCTCTAAAATACACTCCATCCAAATAAATCACCTGAGTCAGACCCTGACAGCAGTTAACTAAAAGTCTTCCTCTGCAACTCCTACCCCTGCCTTCCTATTTGGAAACTACAGCATACACACTGATAGTCCTTTGAATGACATAGCTTCCCAGTTCATCAGCCTGCTTAAATCCCAAGACCTGCACCTTCATCACACCTCAGAAATACAGAGATGATAAGATCCTTGGTGTCATCATCACCCACAAGTGCTCCAACTTAAAACTGAGAACCCTGAAATTACTCTTAACTACAACATCTAGTCCTGTTATTCTCCCTGTACCTCTTCCCTGGCACCTAGTATGCACTATATAAATGATAGCTATTAGATATTATAGATATATATTAATATATATTATATTAATTTAATATATTAAATATATTATATATTATATGTTGTATATATGTATTATAAAATATATTACATATATAATATATTAAATTAATATATATTAATATATTATAACTAAATGATAGCTATAAATGATTAGCTATTGTTCCTTATATATTATATAATATATATTATAAAATATATATATATAAATAATATATTAAGCTAATATATTATTTATATTATAGCTAAATGATAGCTATAAATGGTTAGCTATTGTTCCTCCTGACTTCAGTCTCCAGACTCTCCACTCCTCTCTGCTTTTCCCAAATTACCTCCCCTGCACTCTAGTCTCAGTTTCCTACCTGTACAATGAGAGGGTTAAGGATTTGAAGGTCAAGGACAGTGAGCGCAAAGTTGAACTGTCCTTGACCTTCAAATCCTTAACCCTCTCATTCCTCACTTTCACTAATCGCGTAGATTACACCACCACCATCACTATCCTCCCCTTTTATTCCTACTCCCCATGGTACCAAACCACTAGAAAAACTCCCATAATTGTGTTAATGGGGTCAAGTACCAATTCATGTCATCTAAACTCAATTTGGCCATCATTACTATATGCCAATCCTTTAACTCTTCTATCATTAAAGCTATCACACCCCCCACAGACTAGCTGTTTCAAACTTTTTCTTCTCTTTTCAAGCAACCTAGACTACTCCCTGCTACACCCTCCTTGTCAACAGACGATGCGCCTTGTACATTATCAATAAAATTGGGGCTATCCATTGTATCCCTCCTTTCCCCAATATTATCCTTTCCCTCAATAGTATCCCCCATTCTCTTCTTTGCTTTAATCTCTGATGAAGAGATGCTCATTCTGGCCAAGGTCAGCCTATATACTTAGCTCCTTGATTTCTCCCCTTTCCTATAGGAATTTGCCCCCTTTAATTATCTCCTGTCTTTACTGCTGCCTACAAATATGCCCAGTTCTATCTCACCCTTTAAAAAAACGTTCATTTGATTCTACACTCCCCTCAAGCTATCACTGTCTCCTCCCTTTCACTGCAAATTTCCAGAAAATATCTACAGTTGTTGTCTCCACTTCACATCCAAATCATTTCTCAGTCCTTTGCAATCTTTCTTCTCTTCCCATCAGTCAAAAGAAACTGCCCTCCAAAATTAACAAAGATCTCTTAATTATTCCGTCCAATGTGTATTTCTCAGTCCTCATCTTGACTGTTCTGAAGTATATGACACTGTTGATGACGCCTAACCTCCTGGATCCTCTTTCTTCCTTGGGTTTTCAAAAACTTCTCTCATTCTCTTGCTTTTCCTATCTGATCATATTTTATCCTTCCATCCTTCCTTATGCTTTAAATCCCCTTAATCCTTTCCCTCCTTTTCTCTGTGATCTCCAATACCTCCACCTTTGCTCACTTCTTTCTCAGTGCATCTTCCCTGAACTGCCTCCTCCTTATAACTTTGTGAATCAACTCAACTCTACATCATCCTCTATTCTTAATTGGTTTGCCTCCTTGTCCTATCACTATTCACTCTTTGCCAAACCACAACACTAAATCACTACCACCAACCACCTCTTTTACTCCAAGTCACATGTTACTAACTAGAGGTGGAAGAAATCACAAAATCATGCAGACTAGGTCCAAATTTATGTTATCTAAATTCAACAGGGCCTTCGATACAGCAAAGCAATCATGCTACTCTTCCTTAACTGATTCACAATTCCACTCGCCATAGCAGCTATTCCAAACCTTTTTATCTCTATTGAAGGCTCCTATGTTACCCCTCCTTATTCAGCTGAGGACCTAGTCTCACACTTCACCTTCTGAAAAAATTCGAGGTTATTCATGGTAAGTCCCCACCCCACCCCCTCTTCTTCGTCTCACATCATTCAGATATCTTCCTCCACTGTCCCTGTCTCACATGTGGCGACAGATCTTCTATTTACTAAGGCTAACTAGTCACCATGAACCACGATTCCATCTCCTGTCTTTTCCAGATTTCCCCTCTAAGGATGTAACGTTCTTCTCTAAACATCAATCTCTCCCTATCTGCTGGCTCCTTCGACTAATTCCTGCAAATATGTACATATCTCCCCCATCTTAAAAGAAAACCTCATTTCATCCAACTACCCCATTAGCTAGTACCCTATATCTCTCCTTTCCTTCTTGACTAAATTCCTCGAGAAAGCTAACTACACTAGATGCTTCTAATTCATCACCTCTCACGCTTGTAAATCCTCTGCTATGTGGCTTCTAAATTTAATTGAAACTGCTCTGTCCAAAGGTAGAAATGATCTGCTAATCACCAAATCTATGGCCTTTTCCCAATCCTCTTCCTTCTTGACCAGGCTTTACCTTTGACACTGTTGATGCCTTTCTTCCCCTGAATACTCTCTCCTCTCTAGAGTTCCATGATGTGCTTTCTCCTAGTTCTCCTCCCACCTTTCTGATGACTCCTCCTCAGGCTCCTTTGTTGATTCTTCATCCAAATCATGCCTAACATCCTTAGGTTGTCTCAGAAGGCTCTCTCCTTGGCCCTCTTCTCCATATTATCTCACTTGGTGATCTCAACAGCTCCTATAGTTCCATTATCACTTCTATGCAAATGACTCCCACATCTATATATCCAAACTTAGTCTCTCCCCTGAGCTAGAGCACCATTTCACCAATTGCCCTTTGGATATTTCAAACTAGATGTCCCATTTGTACGTCAAACTCAATCTGCGCAGAACAGTATTCTTTCTCCCCCTAAACCATCCCCTCTTCTCAACTTCCCTATTACTGGTAAGAGCGCCACCATTCTTCCAGTCAGCCAGGCCAACAACCCCAGTGTCATCCTCAACTCCTCACTCTCACTCACTCCACATATTCAGTTCATTGCCAAATCATGTCATTTCTAACGTCACATTTTTTTTATGTATTCCCATCTCTCAATTCACAAACTGTCACCACCTTGGTTCAGATGTCTTCGCCTCTCACCCGTACTACTGCAATACCCTTCTAAATGCTCCCCCTGAGAAGATGTAGGAAAATGGCAATACTAATGCATTGTTGGTGGAGTTGTGAACTGACCCAATCATTCTGGAGAGCAATTTGGAACTGTGCCCAAAGGGATATAAAACTGTGCATACCCTTTGATCCAGCAGTACCACTCTTAGGTCTACATCCCAAAGAGATCATAAAAAAGGAAAAAGGACTCACATGAAGAAAAATACTTATAGCAGCTTTCTGTGGTGGCAAAAAACTGGAAATGGAGAGGATGCCCATCAACTGGGGGATAACTGAACACAAGTTGTGGTATATAAATATAATGGAATACTCTGTTCCATAAGAAATGATAAGCAGGTAGACTTCAGAAAAATCTGCAAAGACTTAACATGAATTGATGTTGAGTGAAGTGAGCAGAACCAGAACATTGTACACAGTAACAGTCATATTTTGCCATAACCAACTTGGATAGACTTAACTCTTCTCAGCAATACAAGGATCTAAGATCATTCCAAAAAACTCATGATGGAAAATGTTATCCACATCCAGAGAAAGAACCATGGACTCTAAATGCATACTGAGGCATACTATTTTCTCTTTTTGTTTGTTTGGTTTTTTTGTTTCTTCTGTTCTCATTTTTCCCTTTGTTTCTAATTCTTCCTTACAACATGACTACTGTGGAAATATGTTTAATATGATTCTACATGCATAGCCTATATAAGACTGCATGCCATCCTGGGGAAGGAGCAGTGGAGAGAAGAAAAAAATTTGGAACTCAAAATCGTATAAAAGTGAATACTGAAAACTATCTTTACATGTAATTGGAAAAAATAAAACACTATTAAGTGGTGAAAAAATTTTAATGCTCTCCCTGCCTTTACTCTCTTCCTATTCTAATCTACCCTCCACTGAGGTGCCAAAGTGATTTTTTTAAAGAACAGGTATTATTACTTCACTCCTGTGCTCAATAAACTCCAGAGGCTCCCTATTATTCTCAAAATCAAAAATAAACCCCTGTTTTTGGAATTTCAAGGTGTTCTTTACCTAGCCCATTTTTACCTTTCCAATACTTTTTGCTTTTTTTTAACTCCTTTTTACTTCTTTACCACCTTTGCTCCCTTCCACTTACTCTACAATCTGGCTAGGAAGGGCCTTCTTGTTCTTCACACACAACACTCCATCTCCCATCTCTGTGCCTTGGCACTGTTTGTTCCATAGGCCTGGAATGCTCTCACTCCTCCCCTCTGCCTCTCTTTCCGTGGCTTCCTTCAAGACTCAACTCAAATATCACCTACTGCAGGAAGGCTTTCCCAGTCTCCCCAGTGGCTAGTGCCTTTAGTTTGCTGAACTGTCTAATTGAACACTCCTCAGTCTCCTTTGCTAGCTTATGATTCATGTCCCACCCTTTTTACCATCACTTGAGCTTATCCGTCATATCTCAAAAGGAAGAATGGCAAATGACTATGAGCAATATTGTCTCATAAAAGAGATAGAACGAATAGAGGGTAAAACCACTCTAAAGAAAGCTTGGCAAGATAATCGAATAAACAAAGTCATCACAATGTCATCAGGTACGAAAATTAAAATAGGAGAATAAACAGAAGAAAAATGAAAAAAATATAACAAAATTATTACAACAAACTGTTTTCTCCATCAAGGATGGCAGAATTAATTAGACCCAATATCACAGTTCCTACAGTGCTTGCAGAGAACAGAGAAATGGCACCAAAAAAGGACAAAGATGGACAAAGAAAATGGATGAGATCAAGTATCTACAGGGAGATTCAGGAACACTGTAAGCAACAGAATTGTGAAGACATTAAGAGAGCACTTTATGAGGCAGGTATCCAAAAAACGTAAGAAATCAAAGACATAAAAAAAGTTTCTGACCTTACTGCTTCCAAAAAGGTGACCAGGAAAACATTAACAACTTCTGACCTGTATGCCCACTGTTCTATCTATACAAGCTCTTTCAAAAGGTTGGTTATTCACAAATTGAGAGCACTTTTGATGATGACATTAATAGGGAACAAGTAGATTTTCACAAAAGATGTTCAACAATGGACCACATCTTTACCTCTCATAACTGACTGAAATATATAGAGAATGTAATATCCCATTGTACTTGTTTGCTAAGGATGAAAAAAACATTCAGCTTGGTGAGACAAAATGTTCCATTTATGTTCTTTTATAACTAAGTGATTTACATCTGTAACAAAATCATTCAAGATTCCTTGCAAGATGTAACAACAAAAATAACACTGTGGAATGACCCTCTGGCAATAAATATCAGGCCAGGAATAAAACAGGGAAATATACTCACCAAAAGTATTCTCCACTATGATGGAGGAGTCCAGTGCAAAGTTCAGGTCAAAGAGGGATCCCTTGTGGATGGTGAGGGCCTCCAGGTGTTCCTGTTTGAGGATAACACGAATGGATGAATGAATGAACAAACAAATGAATGAAAGAATGAATGAATGAAAAAGCATTTATTAAGCACTTACTCTGTGCCAAGAATCATGTTACACGAAAAGAAAAAGGCTAGGCAGTCTCTGCTGTCAAGGAGCTCATTCTAATTGGGGAGACCACACATAAAATTAAGTTAAGCTAGATGAAAGCGGATGTGGATAGAAAAGCCAGTAAGTTGCAAAGGTATAGGGAAGGAGCGAATAGCAGGATTCAAGGAACCTGAAGTTTAAACAGCAGGTTAGATGACAGTGCCAGAATTCTACAATATAGACAGATGATGAAATCTGGTGATCCTCTTCCTCAAAGGAAAAAATAAAGTGGGTGAACCCAATCTCATCCAAGCTATGTGAGTACTTAAGCAGACTAGATAGGTCCTATGTCCCCCAGTCTGGGGAAGGGAAAAAGAAGAGAAAAAAAGAGGAAATGCGACCTGGGTGATAATGAGTCTTCCCAACATTGTATTGATTATATCAATCCCCAAGACACAGCAGAACTTCTTAAAGAGATCAGTAATCATTCAAAGGAATCTAATCTGTCCATCAGCACAGGAAAAACCAAATGGATGAAAATTTTCTATTACCTAGATTTCAACATGCATTTGAATTAAAACCCCATAGAGCTTCTGCAACAAAATGTAAACTCACAATAGAAAATACAATGGACAATCAGCTGGGCCCAGAGTAGGAGAGGAAGAGAAAAGTAGGCTGGATTTCTTTTGGAAAATTGAAAAGCACTTCTATTGACCCCAACCTTCCCATTAAAAGGCCTATCTTTTTAATAAATGCATTTTACCAACGTTGCAAATGTACAGAAAAAGCTGGAACACTGACACTTTTGAAGGAACTAAACATAATAGTCACACAAAAATCAACGTAAAGGAGTGTGATAAGTATAAGCAAGATGTAACTCCAAAGATCAAGAACAAACAATGTCGTGAAGTAATTACATGACAGAAAGAAAAGATGGGCTGGTCACTTGTTGAGATGAAGGGATGACAGGTCTATGACCAGAGCACTCTACTCATGTCTTTAAGGGATCAGGAGAAACGGAAGGATGTTGGGTGGATCTCTCCCAGGCTGGGAAACTTCTGGGAGGACATGGAGAAGCGTTACACAAGATGGGCAGAAAGGGATGCACTGTAATCTGCATTCTTAGAAGGAATACCCTGTCACAGGGGGGGCGGAGCCAAGATGGCAGCTGGAAAGCAGGGAACAGCGTGAGCTCCCTGCTGAGTCCCTCCAAAAACCTATAAAAAAATGGCTCTGAACCAATTCTAGAACTGCAGAACCCACAAAACAGCAGAGGGAAGCAGGGCTCCAGCCCAGAAGAGCCCGGATGGTCTCTGGGTGAGGTCTATCGCACACGGAGCTGGGAGCTGGGAGCGGAGCAGAGCCCAGTGTGAACAGCGAGGAACAACCAGACCAGGAGCCGGGCGGAATGTGCCCTACCACCCTGAATCAGTGAGCTGCGACAGTTACCAGACATCTCAACCCACAAACACCAAAGACAGCAGAGAAGGTTAGTGGGAAAAGCTGCGGGAGTGGAAGGAGTTCATGGTTCAGCTTCCAGCCCCAGGGGCAGCTGAGGTGGGGCAGCAGAGGTGGGGCAGCTACAGCTGTTGTTGCTTCCAGCCCCAGGCCCACCTGGTGGGAGGAATTAAGTGGCGGATCAGAGCAGGAGTGCACAGCCTGCTGAAGATTTAAGCCCAGTCCGGGTTGGGGGTTCCTGGGGAAGGAGTAGTGCTGGTGTGATAGAGCTGGCACCTCCCCCCCAAAAGTGGAACACAGAACTCTTTAGTCTACAAGCAGTCATACCCCACTGAAAAACTCTAGGGTCAAGTTAGTTGGCTGGGAATATGGCCAGGCAGCGAAAACACACCCAGATTCAGTCTCAGACTTTGCATTCTTTCTTTGCTGACAAAGAAGACCAAAACATACAGCCTAAAGAAGTCAATAAAGTGCAAGAGCCTACACCAAAAGCCTCCAAGAAAAACATGAACTGGTCCCAGGCCATGGAAGAGCTCAAAAAGGATTTGGAAAAGCAAGTTAGAGAAGTAGAGGAAAAATTGGGAAGAGAAATGAGAAGGATGCGAGAAAACCATGAAAAACAAGTCAATGACTTGCTAAAGGAGACCCCAAAAAAATACTGAAAAATACACTGAAGAAAACAACACCTTAAAAAATAGACTAACTCAAATGGCAAAAGAGCTCCAAAAAGCCAAAGAGGAGAAGAATGCCTTGAAAGGCAGAATTAGCCAAATGCAAAAGGAGGTCCAAAAGACCACTGAAGAAAAAATACTACTTTAAAAATTAGATTGGAGCAAGTGGAAGCTAGTGACTTGATGAGAAATCAAGATGTTATAAAACAGAACCAAAGGAATGAAAAAATGGAAGACAATGTGAAATACCTCACTGGAAAAACCACTGACCTGGAAAATAGATCCAGGAGAGAGAATTTAAAAATTACTGGACTACCTGAAAGCCATGATCAAAAAAAAGAGCCTAGATATCATCTTTCAAGAAATTATCAAGGAGAACTGCCCTGATATTCTAGAGCCACAGGGCAAAATAGAAATTGAAAGAATCCATCGATCGCCTCCTCAAATAGATCCCAAAAAGAAATCTCCTAGGAATATTGTCGCCAAATTCCAGAGCTCCCAGATCAAAGAGAAAATATTGCAAGCAGCCACAAAGAAACAATTTGAGTATTGTGGAAACCCAATCAGAATAACCCAAGATCTGGCAGCTTCCACATTAAGAGATCGAAGGGCTTGGAATATGATATTCCGGAGGTCAATGGAGCTAGGATTAAAACCTAGAATCACCTACCCAGCAAAACTGAGTATCATGCTCCAAGGCAAAATATGGACTTTCAATAAAATAGAGGACTTTCAAGCTTTCTCAGTGAAAAGACCAGAACTGAATAGAAAATTTGACTTTCAAACACAAGAAATCAAGAGAAGTATGAAAAGGTAATCAAGAAACAGAAATTGCAAGGGACTTACTGAAGTTGAACTGAAGTTTTGTTTACATTCCTACAGGGAAAGATGACATGTATGATTCATGAGACCTCAGTATTAGGGTAGCTGAAGGGAATATGCATATATATATATACATATATATATATATGTTTATGTATATATATATAAGTGAATGTATATGTATGTATATATCTATATATGTATATGTATATCTATATCTATATATATATATATATATATATATATACACATAAAAGAGAGAGAGAGCAGACACAGGGTGAGTTGAAGATGAAGGGAAGATATCTAAAAGAGATAAAATCAAATTAAGGGATGAGAGAGCAACATATTGAGAGAGGGAGATAGGGAGAGATAGAATGGGGAGGATTATCTGGCATAAAGGTGGCAAGAGGAAGCAGTTGGGGGAGGAGGGGAGAGGGCAGGTGAGGGGGGAATGAGTGAATCTTGCTCTCATCAGATTTGGCCTGAGGAGGGAATACCATACATACCCAATTCGGTATCTTACCCCACAGAAAAAAGAGGGAAGAAGATAAAAAAGGGGGGGATGATGGAGGGGAGGGCAGATGGGGGTGGAGGTAATCAAAAACAAACACTTTCGAAAGGGGACCGGGTCAAGGGAGAAAATTCAATAAAGGGGGATGGGTTGGGAAGGAGCAAAATATAGTTAGTCTTTCACAACATGAGTATTGTGGAAGGGTTATACATAATGATACACGTGGCCTTTGTTGAATTGCTTGACTTCTTAGGGAGGGTGGGTGAGAAGGGAAGAGGGGAGAGAATTTGGAACTCAAAGTTTTAAAAACAGATGTTCAAAAACAAAAAAAAAAAGTTTTTGCATGCAACTAGAAAATAAGATACACAGGCAATGGGGTGTAGAAATTTATCTTGCCCTACAAGAAAGGAAGGGAAAAGGGGATGGGAGGGGAGTGGGGTGATAGAGGGGAGGGCTGACTGGGGAACAGGGCAACCAGAATATACACCATCTTGGAGTGGGGGGGAGGGTAGAAATGGGGAGAAAATTTGTAATTCAAAATCTTGTGAAAATCAATGCTGAAAACTAAATATGTTACATAAATAAATTTAAATTAAAAGGAAAAAAAAAGAAAAAAAAAGAAGGAATACCCAAATCAATGGGTATCCATTTGAGCATTTAAATATGGAATGTAAAGTTTCTTTCCCCTTTAAACAAATTTCTCATAGTAATAAGTACGCAGAAAAAAATGTTTCTTTGGTTTCCATGACTGGCCCTAAAGGTATGCCCAGAATAGAAGGAATTTACAAAAGGATAGCTCAAATAGCTCCATCCCCATCTCAGTCCTCCCCAACCCTGGCACCTCCCACAAACACACAGAGAGACTTTAAGGTTACTAGAACACTAGTCCTGGTCCACTACTAGGAGGTACACAAAATAGCACATGAAGAGAAAAAGACATGGGGCGGGGGGGGGGGGGGTGTTCCTTAACCTAGGGTCCCTGAACTAGGGATTTTCTTAAAAATATTTTGATAACTGTATTTCAATATAATTGGTTTCCTTTGTAATCCTATGTATCTTATTTTTGACACTTGAAAACATTATTCTGAGAAGGGGTACACAGACTTCATTAGACTGCCAAAGGGGTCCATGAAACAAAAAAGAACCCTTACTCTACAACCTATCAACAGGTTACCCTTTCCAAGCATAAACCCTCCTCTTCCATAACTAGTCACCTACCTTCTCCTCACTTTCATACTCGACCACTACCCATCTCTCTCTCTCTCCCCAAATTCTAAGATAAATATTTCATGTTTTCTGGTGCATCTGGCAATATTTTGGTCAGCTATTATTTTTAAGAATAAATCCCTTTGAACTCAAAAACTTGTGGAACTGAGTGCCGTAAACTAAAAATAAAAAAAATCTACAAAAAAAAAGAATGAATCCTTATGTCTTCTACGTTATTTCTACCTCTGATTAAACTTCAGACAAAAGCAAATGAATGGGGCAGATCCTTTTCCTTTTTTAAAATATTATATTCTATTTTTTTCAATCAGCACAAATCTGCCTTCTTACTTTCTCACTCCCAACCTGAGAACAAAAGAAAAACAAAACCCATTACAAACATGTATAAGTTAATAAAAACAAATTTTCACATGACTGTAAAAAAATTGTCTCAATCTGTACTCTGAGTCCTTGTCCTCTCTATCAAGAGACAGGTAGCATGTTTCACCACTAGTACTCTAGAATCAAGGCTGGTCATTATACTGA
Source organism: Trichosurus vulpecula (assembly GCF_011100635.1). Lineage (NCBI taxonomy): Eukaryota > Metazoa > Chordata > Mammalia > Diprotodontia > Phalangeridae > Trichosurus > Trichosurus vulpecula. The sequence continues at coordinate 170,061,698 of NC_050574.1, forward strand.
TAAGAGCTGCAAATTCTTTCAAAGTTGTTTATTTTAACTATAGTGCTCTCATTATATATAAACTGTTCTCCTGGGTTTGTTCACTTCACTTCCTACAAGTCTTCCCAGGTTTCTCTGAAACTATCCCCTTATCAATTCTTATAATACAATATTATTCCATCACTTTTACAAACCACAGACTGTTCTTCCATTCTCCAATAAATGGGCACCCCTCTCAGATTCCCAGTCTCTCCCACCATAAAAGAGCTACAAATATTTTTGTATATCATTTGTTTGTTTTGCTTGCAACTCAACTTGTCCTCTCCTCTCCTCTTCCCACCGCACTTGGGGTATCATGCCCTTACCTGAGGGTGTTCTGCCCAAAGGAACTTAAATTTTGATGGCTGAAACCTACCTAGTTACCTTGGGTTTTACTGGTTAGATTTCTTTCTTAAAGAACAGGCCTTAAACCCAATTCACTCTGGCTCCCATTAGTTGGACAACAATAGGTCCCTGCCCAAGCACCACTAAATGGTTACTTTTGGAGCCTTCCTGGCTTAGAGTGAATTTAAATAGTAATTATTTTTCTTTGGGCCAGCAACCATGAGGTCTTCCCCTCCCAGTTTGATTTTTTTTATTATTATTAAAGGGACCATCCATAGACTAGTCACTTCTTAAACAAGCCTATTCACTGAAAGGGCATTGCCTCATTCAAAGTGAGAACTCCAAAAAACCTTAGTTTAAAAAGGCCAAGGTCCGGGGCAGAGCCAAGATGGCAGCTGGAAAACAGGGACTCGCTTAAGCTCTCCCCAAATCCGTCCAAACACCTGTAAAAATGGCTCTGAACAAATTCTAGAGCTACAGAACCCAAGAAATAACAGAAGGAAGCAGGTCTCCAGTCCAAGATGGCCTTGATAATCACTGGGAAGGGTCAATTGCACTGTGCTGGTTGCGGAGCGCAGCCCAGTCTGGGCCGCACCAGAACAGACCAGGTGCTGAGGAGATCTGAATCACTGAGCTGTGGCAGTTACCAGATGTTTCAATCCATAAACACCAAAGACAACTTAGCAGGTCAAGGGAAACTCCTGGATCAGGGTGAGAGGTGATGTGGCAAGGCAGTGGCAGGGGGCAGCAGCAGGAAGGTCCTGCAGCTGCTTCCAGAGCTCCAGCTGCAGTTGCTTCCGGTCCCAGGCCCACCTGGTGGGAGGAGGCACAGAGGCAGGGTCCTCTTGCTTTGCCCTGCTCAGATCTGGGTTGTGGTCCTGGTTGGTGGTTCTTGGGGGTGGAGGAGCACTGGTGTAGCTCTGAAAAAAGCAGTGCAGCAACCCTGAAGCTTGGGACAAAGCACTCTCTACCCCGCAAGCAGTCATACCCTAATAAAAACCTCAAGGGTCAAGCAGTTGTCTGGGAACATGAGCGAGCAGCAAAAACAGACTCAGACTACAGAATCTTTTTTTTCTTGGTGACAAAGAAGATCAAAACATACAGCCAGAAGAAATCAACAAAGTGAAAGAGCCACATCAAAAGCCTCCAAGAAAAATATGAATTGGTCTCAGGCCATGGAAGAGCTCAAAAAGGATTTGGAAAGGCAAGTAAGAGAAGTAAAAGAAAAATTGGGAAGAGAAATGGGAGTGATGCAAGAAAATCATAAAAAAAAAGTCAATGACTTGCTGAAGGAGACCCAAAAAAATACTGAAGAAAATAATACCTTAAAAAATACACTAAACCAAATGGTAAAAGACCTCCAAAAAGCCAATGAGGAGAAGAAGGCCTTGAAAGGCAGAATTAGCCAAATGGAAAAGGAGGTCCAAAAGACCACTGAAGAAAATACTACTTTAAAAATTAGATTGGAGCAAGTGGAAGCTAGTGCCTTTATGAGAAATCAAGAAATTATAAACAGAAACCAAAGAATGAAAAAATGGAAGACAATGTGAAACATCTCATTCCACTAACCTGTAGAATAAATCCAGGAGAGATAATTTAAAAATTATTGGACTACCTGAAAGCCACGACCAAAAAAAGAGCCTAGATATCATCTTTCAAGAAATTGTCAAGGAAAAACTGCCCTGATATTCTAGAACCAGAGATTAAAATAGAAATTGAAAGAATCCACCAATCGCCTTTTGAAAAAGATCCCAAGAAGAAAACTCCTAGGAATACTGTAGCCAAATTCCAGAGTTCCCAGGTCAAGGAGAAAATACTGCAAAGCAGTCAGAAAGAAGCAATTCGAGTACTGTGGAAACATAATCAGGATAACACAAGACCTAGCCCCTTGTACATTAAGGGATTGAAGGGCTTGGAATATGATGTTCCAGAGGTCAAAGGAGCTAGGATTAAAATCAAGAATCACCTACCCAGCAAAACTGAGTATAATAGGCCAGGACAAAATATGGATTTTCAATAAAATAGTAGACTTTCAAGCATTCTCAAAGAAAAGACCAGAGCTGAATAGAAAATCTGACTTTCAACCATAAGACTCAAGATAAGCATGAAAAGGTAAACAGGAAAGAGAAATCATAAGGAACTTACTAAAGTTGAACTGTTTTGGTTACATTCCTACATGGAAAGATGATATTTGTAACTCATGAAACCTTTCTAAGTATTAGGGTAGTTGAAAGGAATATACATATATATAAAGGGCACAAGGTGAGTTGAATATGAAGGGATGATATCCAAAAACAAATAAATACATACAATTAAGGGGTGAGAGAGCAATATATTGGGAGAAGGAGAAAGGAGAGATAGAATGGGATAATCTATCTCACATAAAAGTGGCAAGAAAAAGCAGTTTCATGGGAAGGGAAGAGGGAGCAGGTGAAAGGGAATGAGGGAATCTTGCTCTCATCAGATTTGATTAACATACACACTCAACTGGATTTCTTACCCTACAGGAAAGTAGGGGGGAAAGGGATAACAGAGGGGGGAATGATAGAAGGGACGGCAGATCAGGGGAGAAGGTAATCAAAAGCAAACACTTTTGAAAAGGGACAAGGTAAACGGATAAAAATGAACAAAAGGGGACAGGATAGGATGGAGGAAAATACAGTAAGTCTTTCACAACATGACTGTCTTGGAAGTGTTTTGCATAATGATACATGTATGGCCTATACTGAATTGCTTGCCTTCTCAAGGAGGGTGGGTGGGGAAGAAAGAAGGGAGAAAATTTGGAACTCAAAGTTCTAAAAAGGAATGCTCAAAAACAACAAAAAAGTTGTTTTTTACATACAACTGAGAAATAAGATATACAAGCAACGGGTTATAGAAATCTACCTTGCCCTACAAGAAAGTAAGGGGGAAAGGGATGGGGCACAGGGAGTGGGGTGACAGAAGGGAGGGCAGACTGGGGAAAGGGGCAATCAGAATATATGCCATTTTGGGGGTGGGGGGAGAATAGAAATGGGGAGAAAATTTGTAACTCAAAATCTTGTGGAAATCAATATTTAAAGTTAAAAAATATTAAATAAAGAAATAAAGACAAAAAAGGCCAAGGTCTCCCACTGCATCCTGGGCCACCTCCAGTCCTCCTGATCTGTATCTGGCCACTAGACCCAGATGGTTCTGGAGGAGAAAATGAGGCTGGTGACTTTGCAAAGCCCTCCCTCACTCAAATCCAATTCATCTGCAGTCATGTCATCTTTTCCCTGATGTCATAGTCCTCTTCAAGAACGAAAGACAAACCACATAACTTTACAACTAATCCCTCCCTTGATCTACTCTCTCTCTAATTCCCCCTCCTCCTTTCTTACCTTTTTCCTCCTACTTCCCTATTGAATGAAATGTTATTTCTATAACCAACTCTGCATGTGTGTGTGTGTTTGTGCATTTCTTTACCCAGTTCAGATGAGAGGTTGAAGTTTCAGCTGCTCCTCCACCCTCCTGGCTTGTATAGATATCTATACACTAAAATATTGTGAGACAATTTTTCCTAACCTTTCTTTTCCTTCCACATCCTCTCCACTACCTACAATATATTCTTCTTGCCCTCTGCTTCCATTCTTCTCTTAAGATTATCAAGACATAACAGAACCACTTGCAGGCCTTGTCTAATTTGACTCCCTCTAAAATCCCTGATGATCATATGGCTCAGAGGAGACACAAAGACATCTCCCTATAGTAGAACATAAGTAGCTTTGTTTAGTCAATTATCACTGTTCATTCATATCTACTGTTTTATATTTCTCTTAATTCCTGTTTGAACTTCAAAGTTTCCACATAGCTTTGATCTTTTCATCAGGAATGCTTGTAAGCCCTCTATTTCGTTAAAGATCCATTTTCTTCTGTAGTATTCTACTCAGGTTTTGTGGGTAAATTATTCTTGACTGTTAAGGTCATATCCTTTGCCTTCTGGAATGTCATACTCCAAATTCTCCACTCTTTTGAAATGTGGTGGCTGCTAAATGTGATCTTGACTGTGGCTCCTCAATACTTGAATTCTCTCCGGCTGTTTATTTTTCCTTTGCTCTGAAAGCTCTGGATTTTGACTATGATGTTTCTGGGAGTTTTCATTTGGGGGGGTCTTCTTTCAGTAACTGACCAATGAATTCTAGTTCCATTTTGCCCTTTAGTCCTAAGAAATCTGGGCAATTTTTTTTAAGATTTTTTGAAATAGGATGTCTATGCTCTTTTTTAGTAAGGACATTCAGATAGTCCAATATTTCTTAATATTTTCTTTTTAATCTGTTTTACAAGTCAGTTGTTTTTTGTTATATGTTATATTTACTTCTATTTTGTTCAGCCTTTTGACTTCACTATTTCTTGTTCCCTGAGGAAGTTATTGACTTATATTTGGTCCATCGTCATTTTTAGGGAGTTTGCTGCCTGGGCAAGGTTTTGTACCTCTTGTGTTATGTCATTAATTCTCTAATTCTTTCTTCCACAGCTTTTTTTTCCAATTTTTTCCTCAAGTGCTTTCATTCCATCTTTAAAAACATTTTTCTTAACTCTTGCTTCCTCTCTTCCAGGAATTCTGGTTGAGATTGTGACCAAGCTGTGTTTTAATCTGAGACACTGCTTATAGATGTTTTGGAGTCATTCTCGTCTGCATTTGTGTCTTGAGCATCCCTGACACCAAAATATGGTGTTTTGTGTTTTTTTTTGTTGTTTGCCCGTAGTTTCATGGTACTTTTTGACTTTGTACTCAACATTAGGCTGAATTCTACCACACTGCTGGAGGGAAAATCTGGGCTGCTCTTGTTGTTGCTTTATTGGAGTACTGTGTTGTGTTATGCCAGGATCTCAGGGACAGCCTGGGGAATCTGTAAGCTTTCGATGCTCCCAAAGTGGTCTGATCCAGGGCAAACTCTGATTGCTGCCCCTCTGGTATGAGCTATGCAAGTTGCCAACCTGGGTTTTGTTCAAAGCAAAGTACTGCTGGACTTAGCCTCAATTAGCCAGCTAGGAAGTTCTGCTGGTTCAAAGGAAGAGAAAAGCAAGATCCCCTTTGGTCTGAGATTCCTGCCCTGGTTATACTCCTGCAAGCTGGGCTAGATTCCGGAACTGAGATCCTGCTCTGTTCTTGGAGTCTGAGCCAAACTGTTGTTGCTTCTAAACATCCTACTTTCTCTATTAAATGTCCACGGCTTCCCTACCAAAGAACATAATCCCTGTGTGCAAGTCCCCTTCTCAGTCCAACTGGATCTGTGACCCAAAACTGGGTAGGGGGTGACAAAGCTGCTAATTGGCCCCATCACAGAGCCCCAGTATGAGTCTAGGAACTCCTTTCCCTAGGTGATGGAGTGTTCTACACATCGGCACATTCCTACCCAGATCCTGACCCCAGTATCAGTAGACCTCTGTGCTGTCTTCCTATGCCAACCTGGACTAGACAAAGGATTCAGTGATTTTTGCTGAATTTCCCAATCAAAATTTTATCCAGTACATTTTCTAGATCTGTTTAGAGGAATTTTGCTGACTAGAACTCAGCTTCATGGCTTCCTGCTACTCCACCACCCTGGCTCCACTCTCTGAACAGATCCTTTTGACAACAGAGGTATCACTTTGTTGATGTGTGATCAGTAGATCACATACCTTGATCATTCTGTCAAGCAGCAGTGGTGATTTCCATTAATTGATCCACTACAATTTATCTGCTACCACTTGGGAACATTATCATTCTTACAAGATGGCAAGCTGGAGGGTTAAAGTTGGAAATTCTATTTATTACTACAAACATTTAGCAAGCACCTACTATGGTGGCACAGTAGATAGAGTGCCTAACCTAGGGTCAGGAAGACTCATCTTCCTGAGTTCAAATCTGACCTCAGACACTTACTAGCTGCGTGACCCTGGGAAAGTCACTTAACCCTGTTTGCCTCAGTTCCTCATCTGTAAAATGAGCTGGAGAAGGAAATGGCAAACCACTCCAGCATCCTTCCCAAGGAAACCCTCGAAAGGGGTCAGAAAGAGTCAGACACAACTGAGAACTAAATAACAACAACAAACTAAGGCATGACACTAGACAAAACAAGATATATTCTGACATCAGGGCTCTCACAATCTAAAATGGAGGGAACAAATATATACAAAACAACAAAAACACAGCAAACATTTGTTAAATGCATGCTGTTCTAAGAGTACTGAACTAGGAGAGAAGATACAAACCTAGCACACTACCATGTACATAGTAGGTGCTAAATAAATCGGTTGCTTGATTGATAAGACATAGTCCCTACCCTCCAAGAATTTAATCATCTGCCCCCCAAACATCTCATAAATACAAAGGAAAAGTCAGAATTGGTTATGAGAAATTTAAGGATAGAGATTGTTTTCAAATAGAAGGGAAAAGGTAAGGAAACAGAAAAGGCTTCAATAAGAGATGGTATCTGAGTACTTCCTTAAAAAGAGGAGAATTTAAACAGTTAGGGAATTGGGGCGGGAGGGAGGGGGTAAGAATTACTTCCAACTAGCAATATTTTCAATAACTTATCTAATAACTCTATCAAAAAAGCAAATTAAGTTAGTCTGGCATGACCTATTCTTAATGAACCCATGAAGGCTCATTATTAATCACTGCCTCTATTTCAAAGTGCTTACAAATCAATTTTTTAATAAACTAGTCTAGAATTTTATTAGGAATCAATTTCAAACTCGATTCCTAGGTTTTAAACTATCATAAGGATGCTAAATTTGTGGGAAATGATGAAGTGCCAAAATCAAATTTTACCAAGCTGTAATTCCTCAAGCAGGGCTTGTCTCTTTACTTCTTAACATAAGGACATCCAAATTCCTATAAACATAAACCACAGTATGAGAAATCCATCTGGGTGGGAGCCACATTAATTTTTTATTGATAAGAGTAGTATATCCTATTATTTAAAAATAAGAATTTTTAAAAGCAACAATACCAAAAATTCTGATGTTTTTCTCTAATGCCTCATCATTACATGAAGGTGACCATGAATTTTCAGAGTTTAAGCTAATAAATGAAAAAATCTTGGACAGATTCTAAGAAGCTACAAAGGGTACAAGCCCAGTTCTAGTGAATGTATATCTGTCATCTGAGAACAAGCCTTCAGATATTATCATCAACCATTTAGCTACAGAATGGTAAAATTTTCAGCCAGAGGAACTCTCAAACACCCACCCCAAGTCACTGTGAGGGAGTGTAATCTGTGTTGGTGGAGACAATATCCATATTACTGAAGTCATAAATCTTTTAAATACTTAAACTATAAAATTCCTCAAAAAGTTAATTAGCTTTATTTATGCAAAATCACACAGTTACAGGCCTAACATTTTTTTCTAAAGAACAAGCTAAACACAAGCAGGATGGTTTCAGAAAAATCTGGATAGACTTACGTGAACTGATGCAAAGTGAAGTGAACAGAACCAGAAGAACTTTATACAAAGTAACAGCAATACTGTACAATGAAGAATTACGAAGGACTTAGTTATTCCCAGCAATTCAAGATCCAAGACAATCCCAAAGGATTCATGATGAAGCATGCTATCCCTCTCCAGAGAAAGAACTGATATTGCTCGAACAGAGATGGAAGCATACTATTTTTCACTTTCTTTCATTCTCTTTCTTTTATTGAGGTCTTCTTGTACAAAATAACTAATATGAAAATGTCTTACATGACTGCACATGCATAACCTGTATCTGACTGCTTACTGTCTCAGGTAGGGGATATGGGAAGGAGGGACTTGGGACTCAAAACTTTAAAGAAAATATTAAAAATTGTTTTAACGTGATTGGGGAAAAAATAAAATATGCACATATTTTTTAAATAAAGAACAGGTCAAACATGTCAATCCCCTTCTTAATAAATTGTAGTGACTCATTTTTGACTCTAAAATCCTGTACGAACTCCATTGCTTGGTATTTAAAGTCCTTTAAAACTTAGTTGTCTCCTGGTCCTAGACTTCACTAGACTGCCCTCCTTTCCCTTTGCATCTTAGAATCTCTCATTTCCTTCAAAGCTCAGCACGAATGTTGTTGTTCAATCATTTCACTTGTGTCTGACTCTTCGTGACCCCATTTTGGGTTTTCTTGGCAAAAATACTGGAGTGGTTCACCGTTTCCTTCTCAATGCATATGCCACCTTCTATATGAAGAGTTTCTTGATTTCCCTCAATTGCTTGTTAGCCTTCCCCTCCATTATCTTCAATACACTCATATGAGTTCATGATGTCTTTGCCAACAGAAGGTAAACCCCATGAGAGCAAAAAATGTTTCAATTGTTTGTCTGTCACCAGCACCTAATTTAACATGGTGCCTGACAAATGATATGTGATTAATAAATGCCTGTTGATTGACTACTGCTAGTCACTGAAATCAATGAGAACACTGGCATTTAATGAAATGCACTATTCTTGAATTGTGGAGTATGTTCGATCAAAGCATATCTTAATTCTAATTGCCACGTTGTTGATGATAACTCTTAATTTTTATTTCAGCAATCTCATGAAAGGGAACATACTCTCACAAGGCCAGGTGATTCTATCTTACTGGCCTATAAGTTGATGACTACTTGCTAGTCAGATTAAAATTTTTTACTAAAAATCTCAAGACCCACCAAAGGGTCAAACAGGCCACATTTATCTGGCCATCTGTATGTTAGACACCCAAGCCTGCAGGAGCTAAGACAGTTGTCACTTAATTTTTCACAGATGCAATCCTGTTACGAGCCAAGGTTGATTCAGGCTGTTCTGGGAGATGGTTCAGGCTTGCAGTTGGAATGAAATGAGATACACACATATAGACCACCTAACATTGTTTTTAAAAAAAGAGCTTTATAGTTACAGAAAGAATTTTCAGCAAGGAAACACTGCTGGTTTAGATAGACATAGACCTTTGTCTCCATACAGAAGTGCATCTTATCAGAAGCTAGCATATATATAATAATAGTTAGCATTTATATAATTATTTAAGGTTTACAAGGCACTTTACAAATAGTATTTTACTTTATCCTCAAAATAACCCAGGGAGATAGGTGCTATTTTTATCCCCATTTAAAGACAAGGAACCTAAGGCGAAGAAAGGCTAAGATACTTGTCCCAGGTGAAACAGCTAGTGTCTAAGGCAGGATTTGAACTCAGGTCATCCCAACTCCACTGTCCAGTGCGCTAGCCACTGCACCACCTAGTTGACTAAGGGCATACTGATTCTCACAGCAAAAAAACATCCAGCTGGGAATTCTCTTGGCCTAGGCTCAAGAAGCTGTATCAATGGCTGAAGTCCTAGTCTCCTGAAGCAATCATGTCCTGAGGACACACCTCTAACCTTTTAGAGAAAAACCAACAAGCCTACAACCTTCCTTATAATTACGTCCTTTCCCCAAATGGTGAAGAAAGAGGGACAGGAAACTTGAGGAAGCTTAAATCAGTTCTAAAAAACTAGCTGTATGGTGATCTTTAAGCAGAGACTATCTGGAACAAAAAGAAAATATGCTAGGGACATCTTACGTCTGGCATTGCCACATACTTTCAACTTTGCAGAACTATATTCACAAGACCTAATGTTTCCTAGTCTAAGTAAAAATGCTACCTTTATGGCAGTCATTTTACATAAGCACTCAAAACTAAATTCATTTGGTGTAGGGGGAGCTAGGTGGCGCAATAAGTACAGCACCAGCCCTGGAGTCAGGAGGACCTGAGTTCAAATGTGACCTCAGACACTTGACACACTTACTAGTTGTGTGACCTTGGGCAAGTCACTTGACCTCAATTGCCCTACCTTCCCCCCTGCAAAAAAAAAAAAATCATTTGGTGTGAATACAGTTCAATATTCTTACTCAATATCTTTAACAAATATTATTAGCATTTTTTCTGGTGGATCAGTGATATTACTGATATAAGTATTCCCTCTGCTTGAGAGTTCAACTCTGCTATTTCTTATCTTGTACAATCCATGTCCCTCTTCATCCAACCATATATTTCCTGACTGATATCTCTTATGTAGCTGCCTTATCATGTACATATCCATTGCCCTTTGTGTAAACAAAATTTTTATTCTCTCTCAGAAAGGTGGCATTCTAATAATTCATACTAAGACCAGCAAGGCAGGATACTACTATTAATTAAATAACAATTTAAGGAACATGGTTATCTGATATATATATATATATATACACACACACACATACACACACACACACACACATGAACAAACACATACACACAAAGAAAGACTTTATATGTTTGGGTGGACACATGGATGTGTATATTCCCAAAACATAAGAATCTGGGAACTACTGCATTGTATGAAAAGTTTCTTCCTTAATTGTGGAGAAAAGTATGACTGCCTACTGACTAAGAATGCAACAGACATTCTTGTTTTGCCAATGTAATGAGTCCAATAAAACATATTATGGGTCCTCCAAGATGTTACTGAAAAACTAAAACTTAGGATCTATTCATTAGGTTAATATTAAAGTAAAATATTAAGTATCTGATTTCAGGATCAATCAAAAAGGACTTATTAAATATCCACCACTCACTGTGCTAGGCCCTGACGCTCTAGTCCTCAATCTCAAGGAGTTTCCATTTTATCAAAAGAAACATGAGAAACAAAAAGATATAAATATATATAATTTACATACAAATATATACAATATGAACAAAATGTAAAAGTATATATAATGGAGGGCAAAGGGGAGGGCAAAGCAGAAAGCATTAGCAGCTGGGAGGGATCAGAAAAGCCTTCATGAGAAAGTAGCTCTTGAGCAGACCTTTGAAGGAAGCTTGGGATTCTAAGATGCAAAGACGAGAAGGGAGAGCTTTCCAGGAGGAGGGTACAGCTTGTGTACAATAGCAAAGAGACAGGAGACCGAATGATGTGTGAGAGGAAGGGAAAGTAGGTCAGTTTAAGTGCAACATATACACACATGGAAGAGTAACATGTACCACGTCTGAAAAGATGCCTTGGAAGTCAGATTGTAAAGGGCTTTAAATGTCAAACAAAAGAATTTATATTTTATCCTAAGGGAATAGGGATCCAATGAAGATTTTAGAGTAGGGAAGTAACATGGACAGACTCATACATTAAGAATATCATAAGAATATAACAGTAGAAAGAAGGGGATGGATGCAAGAGACATTGTGGAGAATCAACAATACTTGGCAACTAACTGGATAGTTGTGGTTGGGGACATTGAGAAGTCAGTAATGCCTCCAACATTGCAAACCAAAGTGATCAGAAAGTTGGTAGTATCCTGAACAAAAGTAAATTTGAAAAGAGGGGCGGGTCTAGGTAGAATGATAATTAATTCTTCCCATAAAAGAAAAGCAAAATGACAAAAGAGGAAGATATAACAAAAATCACAATGTTACTAACAATGATTGCTGCCTTTAAATGTCATGCACAAATGATTCATCCTTCCAGATGGATTCTTATTTTTATTTCACTATTCCTACTTCATCTTCTTAAAGTAAACTAATTCTCCAGACAAATATGCTACCTAAAACTGTGGCAAATAACGCAAATAAACAGCTGATTATTTGGAAATGAGAAAATTAAGTACCAATACAATTAACCACACACATTATAGCTAAATATTTGCTTACTAGGCACTGAAATTATTAATTAGTGAAAAAATGTGTACCATTTTAACATTGACAAAGTTTGCTTAATACCTGCCAAAAAATTTCTATTGTCTCTACATGTGGAAAAATACATGACTGGTCAGAGGCCCTTACCTGTGCCTTTTGATGTTCAGGTGGACAATTACCAAAATCTCACCCAACTAGCAGATAATCTGGCAAAGAGATGAAAGTTTCCTCGCTCCATTTCTGTATCTCTGGTCTAAATACAACCAGTTGACAATTTCCAAGGTTTCTTATAATGTACAAGAATGAGATTTGGTCAGCTGTGGAATCCCTGCATACAGCAAGCAACCCTAATTCTTCCCTATGACGATAATCTACTTCCTCCCTTCCTTAGAGTTCCGGTGATTTCTACTTGAGTTGATGGAGAGGGGAGTGGAGGAGGATGGGAATGAAGGAGCAACAAGGGTGGAATTAAAAGGAAAGACAGGACAAGGTTACACTGTAACTCTCTTATGACCTCCTTGCTCTTCTTCTACCCTCCAAGAAGTAACAGTGAACATGGTCACAATGTAGAACACCACTGGAAAGTTCTACTAAGGACCACTCAAAACTGAAAAATACAATCAGTTCCTTTCTGGTAAATAAAAGAGGTTATCCTCAGATTTGGGTTAGAGGACTTGAAATTAAAAACATTCCTTGTTAAACAGCAATCAAAAAATTCCAAATTTCCTCAAACCACATCATAATGGACATTTACAGCAAGATGAGCAAGCACCCACTTGTTCTTACTTCTAATTTTTATGTGGTCCAACATTTTTTTTTTCAGTAGAAATTTAATGGACTTAATACAGTGTGGCTTATGGCATCAGAAAGGATTCTATGTGGTTCATTTCTGGCAGTTAGCAACTTCCAAAACATTTTTCATATCATTTACCACAGGGATAAAATGTAAATGCTCAAGCACTATAAAATTAGAAGGCCAAAACCACCACTCCTCCACGTAGCAGCTACAGATCAATATCCTAATTGTTTTCCTTTCACATTTCCAACCTTAAAAAGAAATATTTTTAAAAGGACAAAATTTTCTAAAATATCGTCTTGGTAATAATAAATTAATTATGATAGAATATAATGTCCTGAACCTTAAATGGAGTTTTTATTTCCTGTCTTTATACAAATTGAAGCTGGACTAGTCTTTCTCACTCCCAAAACATTATCCACCATTCCTCGAAATTATGTCATCCATTATTTTCTACCTCAAGTACTCTGCACTGGCCATGAGCAAAACCAGGCAAAAGTATATGTGGATAGATGAGCACAAATGTATCATCATTATGAGAGCAAAAAGCTCTGTTTAATGAGATATTGGACATTCCTTAATGAGCAGTATGGGCAATAAGATGCAAAGCAAAATCATCCAGAATCGATTTTTCTAGAAATTTGGTGTCCTGAACATAAAACATTAATAATTCCACAACTCTTCAGGGTCAATTTCACTACTAGCTTGTACAAAATACTATATGTCTATTAGCCACTCTAAGATTGAGGTTCTCTATTTGCAAAGTGATTTTATTAATTTTTTTTCAGTGAGATATGTTAGAATATTAATGGCAATAGCCACACTGTATGAAATGAATAAGAATACTATTACTCTTATTTTCTCACAAAAAATAACTTTCTTATGGATATAGATTTCATTTGTTGATTATTGCCTGACATACTCCAGTAGTGAAAAAGCCAGGGAATTAGTGTGACCCAGAAACAGAAGGGCTTTTCAATACACAGAGCTTAAATATAGCTTTGGCAAAGAACACAGCAAAAATTGCAGGGGAAGGAGCCACAAGCATCTCTACCAGTCTTGTAAATTCACAAAAGGATAGTAATTTTTGTTACATTTCTAACTACAAAAGCAATATTTGTAATGAGTAGCAGTTTGGGATATGAATATCTAATTAGACTTTAGTGTAAAGACAATAATTTCTTCTGAAGCCAGAAAGAATTTTTTCCAATTAGAGGCTGGGTTGTTTTTTGTTTTCTTAGGGGACGAGGATTCTTTTTTTTTTTTCCAGTGGGGTCATTCAGCAGTTCTGGAGAAAGCAGGCAGAAAGCAGATCCTTAGTCTACTGGCAGCTTTTCCCATTCTTAAACAATTCCTCAGTTCAGATTCACAGCCACAAAGTTCAAAGGTTACTGGAGTCTTTGTACTCAATTCCATGGTAGTTACAAACAAACTTTTGTTCTTATTTCTTCAATGAAATGGGCTGCAACAACTACACTGATTGAACTTTACATCTGAAGCTTGCTTGAGCATTACTCAGCTGAAGGACCATAGTACTTCATTCAACCATAAATGATTAAATTTCTTTTTTCAAATAAAATAATTTGTTTGCTGAATAACCTATGCTTTTAATCATACAAATGTCCCCTCAAAAAACCAATCCTAGCATCTCACATTTCATTTTATGATTCCTAAACAAAATATCACCTTCATTTAACATTGCTATGACAAAAGATTTTTTTTTCATGTTAAGCCATCCAGATCACCCAGTCAATAAGCATTTATTAAGCTTACTATATGCCAGGCACTATGCTAAGCACTGGGGATACAAAGAAACACAGTGATAGTCCCTGCCTTGAGGAGCCTACAACCTAACGAGTGAGACAACATGCAAACAACTACGTACAAATGAAACTATACAACAAATAATCAACAGAAAGAAAGCATTAAAATTGAGAGATCAGAAAAGAAATTGGGATTCTACTCCTACAGAAGGTAGGATTTTGGCTAGAATTTGAAGGAAGGCAGGGATGCCAGAAGGCAGAGATGAAGGAGAGCATTCCAGGCATAGGAGACAGCCAGTGAAAATGTCCAGAGCTGAGAGATGTCTTCTTCAAGGAACAGCGAAGAGGCCAATGTCACCATATCAAAGAGTACATGGTAGTGTAAGGTATAAGAAGCCTGGAAAGTTGTGAGGTGGGGGTAAGTATGAAGGGCTTTGAACATACCCAAGAGGATTTTATATTTATTTCCTGAAGGTGAAAAGGGGGAAAAGAAGAAAAATGCTTTTTGTAAGTTTTTTCAGTATATGAAAACACAGACCTAAAAATATTTTTCTTGAAATGACACTAAATGAATCTAAATAATACAGTCCTAAAATGTTATTTTGTTTATTTATATAAATAAAATATTTTAAAGAAAATTTTTAAAATAACATTTTAAAATCATAATTTGTTCTATGAAAGAAAAATACTTTTATGTAAATGCATTGGCCTAAAGCAATTAGGTCTATTTCATTTCATATCCTGAGTCTGTAACAGATAGGTAATTTAGCACAGTAGCATATAACAGAAATACTCTTTATTCTATATCCTACAGACTTACTATAATTAAGTAAGTCCGTTTAACACCTTAGCTGTTAAGTAATCTATTAAAAAGGCTTTTTTTTAAACAAATCTCCATTTACTTACCTGGATGTGCTACACATAATAACGTTCTTCAAAAATTGTGTTAGGAAAGACTATGAAGTCTCTATGTTGCAATGTATGACAAGAACTAACACGAAAAATTTTACCTAAGGACCTCTAAAAAGTAGGTTTTAAGGCAGGCCTGCACAACATATGGCCTGCAGGCCACTTGCAGCCCACCAAAGGATTTTGGGAGGCCTGAGAAAAAGGTATAGGATGTTAAAGAAAGTAAAGATATAACGAGTGCTTTGTCCATGCCCCACTTAACCCTCCTTCCACTAGTTATTAGTGTGCCCATCATATAACTTGGTGGGTGGGTCACCACTTTGCACTCTCTCCTGTTTGTCATGTGACCAGTAGCAACCAACCATCATCAGTCTGTCTCTAGTTTGAGAGGAGCAATTTCATGAAAAAATAAAAATCTTAAGTAGTAAGTGTAATTAATTGGTATTAATTTAAATTTTCCTTTTTTATATGGTTTTTTTTCCAAAATAGTTTAATCATTAATTATACCTTTACTTGGAAAGTGAGCTGCTATCTGTTGCCCAAAGAAGTTTAGCCTATTTTAATTTTGGCCCCTACCTACTGCCAAGTTATACAGGTCTCTTTTAAGGATATAATATTCAATTAAACTCCAAAAACTCTCTGAAACTAGTGAGAAAATTGAACTAAGATGATGACATAAAAATTATGTTCTAAATGTTTCCTGGTCCTGTGCAGAAATAACACATGACAAACTACGTGATTTTAACAGAACAAGAAGAAAGAAATCTTGGATTACAGGCCCAACTGAGATATTATTCTGAGTGTGCAAAAACAAATAAATGGACTCAAGATCATAAATGCTGACAGAAGTTAAGGAAAGTACATACCCAAAACTTTGCAGAATGATTCTTGACAATAACATAAGATTCTTCTCAAATGAACATATTACTTAACATTTTCTTAGCATCAACAATGTATTGAATTCCACACTCCTCAAAATAAATAGGCTCAATGTAATTCCTAAACAAGATAACTAGGTTTAAAATAAGGAAGGAAATAAAGTTAAAGGAGACCATAGTTTTGGAGGGAGGAAGAAGTGGAGATGAGAAACACAATTCAGCTGAGTCGCCACTGGGACTAAGATGATTCTAGACAGGTTTAACAAGATATTTGAAGGTTAAAAAAAAAGAGAGATATAATTTAATGGACAGAGGAAAGTGATTCTAAAACTGTCTTACATACATTTCCATAAATTATGGCAAGAATCCTAAGTCACTAGTGTCTTTATTTGTAGAAATACCTCAAACTCCACAGGGAAATAAGTGAGGATGGGCAGGGGAGGAATTAAGAGAATAATACTAAAGAGAGAACAAATAGCTGTAAACAAAACAAACTTTCTGACCCTGAAATAAAAAGGGAAAAAAAGAAAAATAAAATTTAAGCGGGTGACTTAAGACTGCCTCTTTTACAATGTGGAATGGCTGTATGATTTGTAAAATATGAATGGGAAGGAATATTATCATGCTATAAGAAATGATGAAAAATTATTTCAGAGAATCTTGGACAGTAAGGAGGATAATGATTTATACAAGGATATTAGAACTCTGATATAAGCATGTTGCCCACCTCCTAACAGAGAGGAGATGAACACAAGATATAGAAAGAGATATTGTGGGTGCTTTTTTTGGTGATAAAGTTCAGAATTTTAAAATAAATTTTTAAAAATTGTAAAGGATGGTCATCAGGGAGGATACAAGGAGAGATAGAAGATGAGAGAGAAATGATCCAGGGGTCAAACTTCCAGAAAAAGAAGATAGGGGAAAGGTTCAAGGACACAATAAAAGTGTCTGACGTTAGCAAAGGAAAGCGTCATCTTTTTATCAGAGACTGGAATATGATGGGAGTTCTCATGCACTGAGTAAAGGGGAAAAGAAAGAACAAAGTTTAAAACAGTCCCCAGAGGGACTGGTGACTGATGCCAATCAAGAAAGAAAAGGATTGCCATGCAGAAGTGAGCACCCAGGTGAGGTTTCATAACAAATTTTTGGTGGACCCGGCTGACCAGTTATGACTTTCTCCAGCAGCATTTAGGAGCCCTCTATTATAATTAGAAGTATTTCTCTAGGAAGATATGAGCAGCAATAGGAGAAGGAGTAAGGAGAAGAGAATGGAAGGCAATAAGCATTTATGGCACAGTGCATAGAGCACTGGCTGGGACTCAGGAAGATCTGAGTTCAAATCCAGCCTTGGAAACTTATTAACTGTATGACTCTGGGCAAGTCACTTAACTCCTATTTGCCTCAGTTTCTCATCTGTAAAATGGGGACACAATAGAGAAGGAAATGGCAAAAACACTCCAGTGTCTTTACCACCAAGAAAAGGCCATGGGGTCACAGAGTTGGACACGACTGAACATCGACAACAAAAATTACAGTTTTAGGGCTGCTTGGTGGCACAATGAAGAAAGTGCCAGGCCTGTGATCAGAAAGACTCATCTTCCTGAGTTCAAATCTGGCCTCTGACACTTACTGGCTGTGTGACCCTGGACAAGTCACTTAACCCCGTTTGCCTCAATTTCCTCACCTATACAATAAGCCAGAGAAGGAAATGGCAAACCACTCCACTATCTTTGTCACACAGAAAACCTCAAATTGGGTTATGAAGATTCAGACACGACTAAACCAACTGAACAATAAGAACAAAAGCATTATCAAGTACCTACTATATTCTAGGCACTGTGCACTTTGTAAATATCACCTTATTTGATCCTCACAATAACTCTGGAAGGTAAGTGCTATTATTATCCCTGTTTTACAGTTGAAGAAACTGAGGCAGACAGAAGCTAAGTGACCTGCTCAGGGTTACACAGCAAGTAAGTGCCTGAGGTCTAATTTGAACTCAGATCCTCCTGACTCCAGTCCCAATGCTCGATCCACTCTACCACTTGGTAGAGGTACAAAATTAGAGGAATCTAAGATTATAAATTGCAGAGACGGCGCTGATCTGCTTTGGGATATAAAGTTTCTGGTCAAAAGTTCCTTACATAGATGAAGTCATAAGCAGGATCAAAAGAAGTTGGCATTCACTTTTTTTTAACGGCAATACCACACTACTGATTCATGTTGAGTTTAGAGTTCACTAAAACTCCAGATTTTTTTTCAGCTGAGTTGCCTGCTAAGCCACTGCTATCTAGTCTTTCCGAAGCTACGGAAGTTGATTTTCTAAACCCAAATATAAGACTTCGCATCTATCCCTATTAAATTCAGTCATATTAGATTTGGCCCAATACTCTAACCCATTAAGAACTTTTTGAATGCTGACCCTGTTGTCCAATGTTTTAGCTATCCTTCCTACCTCTGTGTTACTTCAATATTTAATAAATATATCTAAGCCTTTGTCTAAATCACTGATAAAAATATCTAAAATGAAATGTTTTTGAGGTACTCCATTAAAGACCTCCTTGCAAGAATTTTGTCTACTTTAATTCATTTACAATCTTTTCACAAGGGGAGACACAAAAGGGCACTGAAAATGTGGATGATCTGTGTCCTTTCTGTACCTCCACACCATCACTGAGCCACTTCATTAGCACTTCCATTAAATCATTACATAAAAATATGCAGAAAAATAGGTCCTTTTGGACAATCATGTTCTCCAGAAAGGCAAAGACTCCTAGAATTATCATTAGAAACCACAACAGCAGTATATAACCAGATCCAGTGTTGTGCCTTCCAACCCTAAAGGTAAGTCTTTGTCTAATGTAGCTATAGGTGTAACTACAAATGATATGGGTCAAATGCCTAAATGAACAATGGCCTCAGCAGTTACCTGACAACTTGTATTACTGGAAAAAGTTCTTGTCCACTTCCATTTTCATCATTTGCTTCTTTCTCATAAATGTAAAAGAATTTGAAGGCATGACCTCCTGGGCAATATCACAAATCTGCATTTCTATAAAATTAGTCAAAGTCTGAAATAACCTTTTCTCAAGTAGCTTTCTCGGTCTCCAGAAAATCATCCACCTCCAGATTCTTAGAATACTGTGAACTGCCTGCACCATTCAAAACATAATCTATAATTTCTGGACTACTAACAAAATCAACCTCAGGCATCTTCTCGTGAGCTTTCCTCCAGTCTTTTATCCCACTTGCACCATTTTCTCAAAGGGATAAAAAAAAAACCATTAAGGGCTAGCTACAAAGTTTGAAGGGGGGAAGGGGAAGCAAAAGATGATGATACCATGCCATAAGCAACATTAAATATTATACTTTTGATATTATTATTTATTTATTTATTGCTTTTTTGGCAGGGCAATCGGGGTTAAGTGACTTGCCCACGGTCACACAGCTAGTACATGAGTCAAGTGTCTGAGGCCGCATTTGAACTCAGGTCCTCCTGACTCCAGGGCCGGTGCTCTACTCACTGCGCCACCTAGCTGCCCCAACTTTTAATATTATTTTAATATTAAAGCTGTTAAAAGCTAACATTTAAAGTACTTTAAGGTTTGCAAAGCTTTTTACAAATATTTATTGTTTGAGCTTCACAACCACCCTGGGAGGTAGGTACTATTATACCTATTTTACAGATGAAGAAACTGAGGCAAAGAAGTTAAGCGACTTATCCAGGGTCAGCCAGGTAGTAAGTGACCTTGTTAAGGTCTGTTAAGGGGTCCCCTGAACTTCTTTTTGAGATGCCATATTTTGCAGACCCAGACCATGCACTAGGCCCTGAATGTGTCCAGCACAAAGCCCCCCATCTAAGCTAACTAATGTGTTGTTTGCATCCCAAGCTGAACTCCCAGTGTGTCCTTGGGTGTCAAAACAGGCGCCAAATAGTCTGCACTAAGTTTGTGAAGCCGGGACCCTGTGTAGACAAGCAGGCTATCCTAACTTTACAGTCTAGCAGTTCCCAAGTGAAAAGAATGGGACTTTTGCTATCACCCTGCTCCTCCCCTTCCGGAGGGGTTTTGTCCTTTTCCCACTTTTACTGCATCTTTCCCCCTCCCATGCCACACCCCTTCCTGATATCTCTTCCTTCTGTTGACCTCACAGTTATAAAAATGCAAACTTCTGTATGGATTGTGAACTCTTAGGGTTCCACATGCATGTTCATTTCTCTTGTAATAAACCTAGTTTTCAGGTAAGTCTCATGAAGTTGTTTTGCCTGTTGACAGGCTATATTCGACAGCAGGTCAATTTACATTCCGGACTCAATATGCAGTGCTCTATTTACTTAGTTAGCCCCCAGCTGTCTCATATTATATTATGTTTTTCTTTTTTTTTTATTTTTTTCCTTTTTGGAGGGGGGAAAGCAGGGCAATTGGGGTTAAGTGACTTGCCCAAGGTCACACAGCTAGTAGGTGAGTCAAGTGTCTGAGGCCAGATTTAAACTCAGGTCCTCCTGACTTTAGGGCCAGTGCTGTACTCACTGTGCCATCTAGCTGCCCCATTATGTTTTCCTTAAAAACCTGCATAACAGGCCAAGTTTACTAAGAAATTTATTCTGTGATAATTAGCCAACATCCTAGTCCATGGAATTAAACACACACTTCCAGAGACTAACCCTACTTCCCAAAGAATGAGTGTTGCTTTGCCTAGGCACAGACGGACTTACCTATAGCCAACTACTGGCTTTCATGGCACACTAATGCTCTTAGACCTTCCTCACCCAAATACAAAGCTTCTCCATCAATAATATGCCTTTAGTGTGGTACAATGCTGCTCTTCAGAGATGCCACTCATCTCCAGATCAAAGATCCACTTCATTGTCTGTCTGTTCATGATAGCCCTTTTCTCTGCCATCAGTATCTATTTGTACCCTTTCAACACTATGTCTATAGCTCTCTTTTTGCTGTTTTCCTTCTGAGTTTTTTTTGTCTCCTATTACTTCTCCCATGCTTTTCAGCCTATGAGTAAAAAGCCTGCCCTTTGGTACACAACGTCAAAAGCCACAGAATTCTGCTTTTTTTCCAGTAAGACCACCACAACTCAAGATGCCTAATTTTCAGGTTTTACTCTTCTTAATTGTGGCGATTTGTCATTTCACTTGGCTGTCTCTGACCTATCTTTCTTAAGGTATAGCAACTACGATGGTACGATTTTCCAGGGTGTAATAAGAGCCTTCTGCCCCCATACCCAACAACAACATAAAAAGTGATCAGGAGAAAGACATACCAATGGCCATAATGTCACACATCCTTCCACTTCATCTTTTGATCCACAGAGCTTCAGCATCAGCTAAAGCAGCAAAACTCCACTCACTCTCACTCCCTAAGCCTTCAAATCCCACGGTGACTAGACCTTTTTCCTAGCTGTAGGAAAGCAAGTTTGCCCATAAGAGATAATTTACAGAAAAGGTGATTTTTTTTTGTTTGTTCATTCTTTGTTTAGGCAATGTTATTAAATGAAAGAAAATTTAAAATTCAAATGCTAACATTAAAAGAATCTTAATCAAGGCCTCTAGATATCAGTCATGTCTATTTTTTTGACAAAATGAGTTAAATGTTGTTATTTTTTCACATCTGGAGAGGATACTGGGCTTCAACAAAATGCAATATATATATGAAGACAAGACAATTACGATATAATCCCAGACCATTAAAACAATTCACACATTTTTTTCCCCTTAAGGAAGGTCCAAAATAGAATAGGCCCTTAAAATTAATTTGTAAGTAGAGGAATAGCTCCATGAAAAGAAGCAGAAAAATCCAGTTCCCCATCAGTTATGATTAGCCAATAAGCAAAACTAAAATAAAACAAATAGGAAATTTATTCAAAACCACTACAATAATCCTTCAGTGGCTAATACATAAGGATTATGATAAAGGAAAGATATAGGAACTAGATCTGTGATTTCAGGGAATTCCTAGGTAAGGAGACTCCCTCTACCAATTCATGCAGCCACCTTCTCCGCAACTTAAGTCTCAAAGAGTTGCATAGAGCCCAGAGAAATTAAATGACTTGGCCAAGGTCACATAGCTAGCATGTGTCAGAAGCAGAAACTGAACCTATAACAAACACTAGTTTAGGCTCTTGATTAAGAAAGAAGTTATTTAGGTCAGGGTTTATATTAGATAAAATACACTGGTGCTAAGTAAAACTGTTAAAGCTTCGTATAATCAGGACTGATTTGAAATGGTTTGCCTTTACATATGTAAATAAAAACTTCAGCTCTACAGACAAGGCAGAAATGAACAACAGGTCTAATAAGGACCCACCCACAAGGTACTTCCAACCTTTTCTACAGCCACAAAGATTCTCTTTAGAGCTTTATAAAGATGATTTGAGTTTCATCCCCTCTGGGTTCACCTCTCATGGAAGTGAGCTCAAGCAGGGAAATGTACCAAAGGCCAACAGCATAATGGAAAAAGACAAAAAGTCTGGATAATCATATTCTTGGTTATCAGCCCTAGAATAATTGAAAACTGGCTCAAACAACAGAAAATTTAAGCAATTTTCAAAAAAAATCGAATAAAGAAATATGAACTGATCATGGAATTTTAAAGCTGGAAAAACCGTATGTATTATGTTCTTGCATTCTTTAACTTTCTGCATCTAGTTTGAAACTTGGCTAATTTGAAGACATTAGACAACTACCCTTAGCAATTTAATCAATTTAATATCATATTAACATAGGTCGGTTGTATAAAATCTAAAATTGATACTGTGTTTACACTTAGAATATCTCTAACCTAAAATTGATAGTGTGTTTACACTTGAATATCTCTATCATATAGTATGCATATACTGTATACATAAAGTATATCTACCTGACCATGGAAGAGTTAAGTTCTATAACTGCCCACCCAAATAGCAGTTTTAACTGAGTCTTTTACTACTGAATTCCTACTTCCTTTTTCTTCTAGTATTGTATTCCTATAAGAGCAGCTCCGACTCTTCCATGTATGTGAAATGCATCTAAACACATAACACCCCAACCTATATTATAATAACTGTTACAGCAGAGGAAAAAACTATAAATGTGTGTATATGTGTAAATATATACTAATAGTGTACATATATGTTTTTGTGTATATATATATGTATTGTATGTGTGTGTATATATATATATATATAGTTGCATGAAGTATTTAGGAGTACTTTGCTGAAAAAAAAAATTAGACATTTACCTACAAGGTACCAGCAAAGAGAAGTGAGAAAAAGGGGGCAAAACTTCAAGAACTCCAATGGACATTAAAGTCTGACAGCTGGGATACTTTGCAAGAAGTGTTAAGCCCTATCTTCCCCCTCAACAAAAAGTTATATAACTGAAGAAGAGTCTACCAATTAACTACTTCCTCTCTGACCTCCTTAACAGTTTTGCCTTAATTAACCCTCCAACTAATTCCAGTTTACACTCTCATTTATACTACAAACTGGGCTTCCACCCCAGTCACTATACTGGCAAGTCTCTGTCCAAAGTGCTGCTTTATTTCATGGATTCCAACAGAGATGAGGGTAAGCAGAAGATAAATGACTTAAGTAAAGCTCCTGCCTCAATAGTATCTACTTGTTCTAATAAAGCATTTCCACATAACCAATTTCATGGAAAAGATCAGACTCCAGAGGACCACTGAAATATAAGTCCACAGCACTATAATGTCAGATAATTTACAAGCAAGTTCACTGAAAGGATTCAACATAATGAGCCTTCAAAAAGCTTCGACATCAGGCTTTGGAAATAATTAAATCCTCTATTTCATTTATCCTTAAGAATAATCAGTAAATGTCAAGACTTCAGCTTGGATAGACTTGATTTGCCCAACAAAAATCTGGGGAAAAATGTATAAACAACTATAGCTGCTACTCCTTAAAAGTCTGTCCTTTTTTGATTATGACAACAAATTAAACACTAAATCAGAACTAGTGAATTCCATGGAATCTAACTTCATTACCATACATATGCTTTTAAAAAAAACCGTCCACTGGAAATATGAACACATGTTGCTCACAAAGACATTCATACAAAAGGAAAGCTTTCTCATTAAAAGGTCTGAAATGAGTCCAAAATAGACTTCTGGAAGGAAAACCGTAAGTGACCCAGTGCTACAACTACAGCTACCAGCTATCTTCCTATGAAGCACCAGGCGATTTAAAAGAACAATAATTCAATGTGAAGATCAAAAAGGAAATTATATTTACCCCTTCAAAGGTAATAATTAAGTCGCATCCTAGAAATCCCGTTGAATCTTCCACCTCCACCTTCATTAAACTTCAGAGAGAGACCAAGGCTGTTAAAGTTAGGGAAGATCCAAACTCTGACTTAGGGTGTGAAACCATGTTTAATTTTTTTCACCTACTTACCTATTTCCATTTGTTTTTGTTTACAAAATGTTTTAAACAAATATTCGGTCGACGCGGGAGGCAGCGGCTTACCAAACTAATAAAATACAACTGAGTGAGAAAAGGAGGTGGAGGGAAATTCACGTCGAAATAAGTAATCACCAACAGAGCCGGGATAATAATATGACAGCCACTTCCCTCTAGGAGAGAAAGAAAGGAAGAAGAGAACTCCGCCGCAGGAGTCCCTGAGAACACTGTCATCTTCCTCGAACTGGCCCCCACATGCACAAGCATAGCACCGGGAAGGAGGAGACAAACCTGCAATCTCTCCCGTGGGCAGCAGAGGCAAACCACCGGGAGAGGCTCTCCCGGGAGCTTCCGGTCTCCCGGGGGGGGGGGTGGTGGGGGAAGGAGGGGAGACCCCCGCTTCCTCGACTCCTGGAGAGTCGCTATACGTCGTAGTAGAGGCTCTATCGTAAACTGAAAACCCCAAATGAAAGGAGGGGGCTCATTCAGCTGGCTTTACAACTGTCCAGAAGCACCAGGGTGGCTGGCGGTTGGTTGTTTTATGGGTTTGGGTTTTTTTTTTGGGGGGGGTGAAAATAGAGCAAGGTCATTCCCAGCACCTATCCACTACCACGCCCCCCACCACCCCCATCCCCACCACCATGATTTAAAAGGCAGACAGGGAGCGGACCACCTTGATTGTAAAATTGATTTTAAAACTCGATTGCGCCTGGAGAGCGGGAGGTCAATGCTCCCTCCCTCCCCACACGCATACACGCATGCACATGCATGCACACACACACACACGCACACGCACACACGCAAACACACACCCCCCGCCCCAGCCCCGGTGCTTACCCCGGCCCCCGGCCCCGCCGCTGCGCCGGGCCGCCCCTGCGCCCTCGCCGCCGCCGCCGCCGCTCCGTGTCTCCGGCCCTCGGGGGGCGCCGGGGCTCCCGCTCCTCGTCGGCCGCCTCAGCCGCCCTCCTCCGCGGCAGTCCTCGTCACCGTCACCGAGGGGATCCCCGGGCGGCCCGGATGCGGCTCCACTCGCCCAGCCTAGCGCCCGGCTGCCGCGGGGAGCCGCGGGGGTTCGGCCAGGCGCCCCATGTCGCCCTCCCCACCCCCGAATCGGGGGGGGCGTCAGACCCAGGCCCGCCCCGCAGAGCCCGCGACCCTCCCTCCGCCAAGTGCCCCGCGCAGGGGCCGGCTCTCGGAGGGGGGCGGGGAGCGGATTTCGGAAGAGGGGGTTCGCCCCTCACCTCTCCGAGCCCCCTGCCGAGCTCTTCTGGATTGCTCCCGCCCACTGGCGCACCCCCCACCCGAGCCCGCCTGATGCCTCCTCTTCCTCCTCCTCCTCCTCCTCCTTTTCCCTCCACCTCCCACACCCGAGACTCCAGCAACTGGGAGAAGCAGCGCGCGCGGCCGCGGCCTCCAGAGCGAGCACGCGTGCTGGAGGGAGGGCGAGAGCGGGCGCGCGCGCGGAGGCCTCGCCTGCTGTTGTCCCGGGAACGCACGTGGAATTGGGGGAGCGCGCGCCGGGCGAGCTGGGGCCCCGGGGCGCCGCAGGCGGGAGGGGGGGTGGTCTCGTAGAAGTGGAGGCGTCGAGGGCCGCGCTCAGATTTGGGGGAGGGGGCTGTGGAGGGCGTGTGACTAATGGGGGAAGCATAAAAATCCAGCTGCTGTTGCAGCAAGAGCAGGAAAAGCGTTCCTAAGGGAAGTGGACAGTGGTTTAGCTCCTGTGCAAAGATGAGGGATCTCTGCTCCCTCCCGATCATCGTTGTTCTGCTTGTTAGAACACTTTGTCACTTTATGAGAAACAAAAGAACAAAATTGGCAGTGCTGCAAGTTGGGACGACTCCAGTCTTTCCATCTTGTATTATATTAGGGTGTTGGGTAACAGCCCGTCTTCCTTATTACACATAGTGGGGCCCTAGAAGTCCCCACAGTTGGCTTCGTGCCCGGTAAGGATCAGATGATTGAAACCGGCCAATATGGGAAGTAAAGAGAAGGGGTATCCAGGGAGGAGAACTAGGCTAGAAAGCTCAGAAGAGTGTAAGTTGGGTAAAAAGATGGGGGGAGTGGAGGAGAACAACTGACTCCCCTCCCTCCCAACTTTGGTGGAATCTCCCTGTCTCTTCCCCAGTCTCTCCCTCTTTTAACAGCCCTTAACTTAGGATCTCTGCAAAACTTTGACCTTAGAGAAGTATCATTTTTACAATATGATATAGTAAAATTAAAAGAATATTTAATCCAAGACTACTGTTTTCATTTTTTTCTTTTATTCATGTATATATTTTAACAAGTAACACAAACATTATAACCAAAAAAAGTGTATTAGACTTAGCCCCCATATTTGCCTTTAACCTTCAGGCTAACCAATGCCAAAATTACTGCATACTGCAGTGGTTTGGGAATTGCTAAATAACATTACAAATTTTTCATCTTACCAGTCTTCTCTACATCTTAGATTATTAATTGGTCATTTCACTGCAAATAATAACAGCAATATAAATATAAAACATAGCCTTGCCCATGACATGTTAACATCACTCATTATTTCATAAGTGTCAAGGAGACAACACATCAGTTCTATCCCCGGCCAGAAATTGAAAGGGGAAAATTTACAAGAATCCTGCCCAATTGGGAGCTGCAGTTGAGTCAGATTTTTTGAGATCAGGATTCTTGAAATTTTCCGCCCTGGAACAGCCAGGGAAGAAGAGATTGTTAGTGGAGAGAAATGATGAATGGAGTCCATCTCAAATGTATGCATCACTGCCCTCTACTGGTATCAATTAGATGCACTGCATGATCTCTAGGAGCCCTGCTTGGAAGTCCTTGAGAAATAAGTAGCAAGGTAAACCATGAGAACAGTTTTAAAATTGTTCTTCAGTCTGCAGGCTTTTATTAAGACAGTGGTCAAAAGACTCATCTAATGCAAAACTTCTTAAATTTGCAGGGGCATATGTGCTATGAGGTACAATACGTTTTTGTTTCAAAGCATTGTCTATGGAATTGAGGAAAACTCTGGAATTCGTACTTCCTTTGGTAGGGCTGAGTTAGTATTGAACTCATACCTACCATAATGCTGAGATGAAGTCCTGGTTAGACAAATCATTCCACCACAGTTCCCAGTACCTTGACCATTTTCAACTCAGAATATGACATCTGGCTATTTTCAGTTCCAGAAGAAATCACCATTGTCAAGATAGCATCTCCCATCACATTTGTTGTTGTTCAGTTGTGACCCCATTTGGGATTTTCTTGGCAAAGATCCTGGAGTGATTTGCCATTTCCTTCTCCAGCTCATTTTACAGACGAGGTAACTGGGGAAACAGGGTTAAGTGACTTGCCCAGGGTCACACAGCTAATCAGTATCTGAGACCAGATTTGACTCAGGAAGATGATGAATCTTCCTGACATCAGGCCAGGCACTCTATCCACTGTGCCACCTAACTGCTGTACATTTATAATGACTGAAATTCGAATGACTAAAACTCAAAAGAAATGAGTCTTATATAAAAGTTCCATTTGCATATATGAATGTTATATATTTGTATATATGTATGTATGTATGTAAAATGTATGTTATATACATATATGTTCAACAAGCATTATTAAGCATCTATGTGCCTGGCACAGTACTATGCTTTGAGGATACAAAAACAAAACATCCCTGCCTTCAAGAACGTTCATAGACATATACACATATATGTACATACATGTGTACATATGTATATATATGCACATATATCATGTATAAATACAGAGTTAAGGACTAGAACAGGGGTAGGGAACCTGCAGCCTTGAAGCCACCTGTGGCCCTCTAG
Organism: Trichosurus vulpecula; assembly: GCF_011100635.1. NCBI lineage: Eukaryota > Metazoa > Chordata > Mammalia > Diprotodontia > Phalangeridae > Trichosurus > Trichosurus vulpecula. Next base: position 170,090,232 of record NC_050574.1, read on the forward strand.
GTCCTCAAGTGTGGCCCTTTGACTAAATCCAAAATAAAAGAATTTGTTCTGTACAATTGGATTCAGTCAAAGCGCCGTACTTGAGGACCTAGAGGGCCACAGGTGGCCTCAAGGCCACAGGTCTCCCACCCCTGGTCTAGGCCTTTAATTCCATTAGTATAGAGAACTCCAGAATGAGGAAGCTCCTGCTTCCAATGCAGGGCAGCATCTTAAAGAGCCTGGAGCACTGAACTTGACTAGCTGAGTATCACACAGCCAATCTGTGTCAGAGTATGTAAACATATGTAAACAAATACGGAATATATACTAAATCACTTCAAGGGGGAAGACACAGGGCCAATATGAACTGCAGTTTGTTAGCAATAGAACATGAGTACCAGAGAACTCCATGGAAGGGTAGAGTAGAGTGCGCTGAGGTCTCGAAACATTTTGACCATTTTCCTAACTCAGCGTATTACAATTATGTGCACTTATAGTCATGTACAGCTAAGAATAAGTTGTTGACACAAAATTTACATTTAGAATAAAGGTTATGATTTTTGTGCAACGACACTTGTCATTAGACATTCATAGTTCAACCATTTGTAGCCAGCATAAAGAAAACCAAAGAGGGTGGGAAGTACTTTAATATAAGATCACATTACTCCATTAAAAAAAAAAAACGTTCAAGAATTCCCCAATGCCTACCCAATAAAGTCAAATCTTTTGGTTTTAGAACTCAAGGCCTTCCGCAATCTGACTCCAACCTACTTTCATAGGTGTACTTCTTCCTATTCTCCTTTACACTCTAATTAAACTGTAGTACCCTCAGTCCACTGAATGTATCTTGCACTTTTCTTCCTCTATGCCTCTTCCTGGATTCTATCACTCCCACACTACTGGTTGAAACAGTATCCCTCCTTTAGTTCAACTGGTACCAACCCACCCATGAAATATTCCCTGATCCTTTCAGCCAGAAGTGAACTCGCAGAGCACTGTATCTCATAGCACTGTCTCTTAGGCATTCATCTTATCCTGTTTTGCATGTGTACTACTAGATCATAATCTCTTTGAGGACAAGGTCAGTCTTATCTCTGCATTTTCTTCAAGGCCTAGCATAAAGTCTAGCACACAGTAGGTGCTTAACATATTTTTTGCAGAATTGGTTTACAAAAGATAAGAGTAAACAATGAAAAGAGAATTCCAGCTCAAGAATTTTTAATTTCCTTACTCTCCTGTTCAGCCAACATGTACTATCCTTGGTTTGAAATGTATAATTAAACTAAACACAAGTTATTATTGCCACTCTCTGCGTTTAAGCTGAAGCAATGATGCATTCATGTTTCAACTGTTGGTAGCAAATTATCAGTCAACATGAAAATACACCTTAATACCAGCTCTCAGGGATGGTGCAAGATAACCCTAGAATCTCAGCATTCCCTAAAAATTAAGCTTCCGGACTATAAAACGTAATGTTAATTTACTGTCTTTGGTAAATCTGTTTATGGCTGAATTCATACCCCTGGGGTGAGGCACTGGAGAAAGAAAAGGCAAATTCCTGTCTTCATTAAAACATTTGGAGGGCTCTCTGACAAAACCCTCCTCTCCCAGTCCTGGCACTGCTGAGTTCTGGGTTGTAGCATCTGTGTTCACTCGCTGCTTCCCCAGATCTGTTGCATTGCAGTTCCCTCCAGGCACTGAAGCAGAGTCATGGTGCAGATAAGTAAACCAGGGAAAGGGGCAGTCCACCAAAATGACTGCAGTACTCACATCTAACCTCCAGTCTTAGAGAGAGCTTGGGGATTCAGTGAAGGAGAAGAAAGGAACTTATTTGCATTTCAGGAATGAATGCTAAGCAGCTGGCTTGAGAAATGTTCCCCCTGCTAAAAGCCCTGTAGGCTCAAAAGAGAGCATTCCCAAAGAAGGATTTGACATTGACTTCCCTTGTTCTTGCTCAAAGATGCAACTCAGCTTTGTGTCTCCCTGACCAAGGACTATAGAATAGATAAAAAGAAATGCTGTATAATATTATTCTGGTAAAAATACACTATTGCCAATAGCTTAAAACTGGACGAAGACTTTTGGGACACCCTAAAGATATTACTATTGTGGTTCCTTTAAAAATTGATCCAGTCACAACACAAAAAGTAGGATTAGTCAACCTTTAAAGTAAGTTTCTCAGAAAGATTATTACAAATCTACCATGCAGTGATTGTAATTTATTTATTTATTATTTATTTTATGTATATGCAATTTATTATTTATTTTATATATATGATTATATTCTATTTATATTATAATTTATTTGTATATTATATATAAACTTATTTAATAAATTTCATTTCATTTCATTTCCTCATGCAACCAGGTTTCTTAGTCTGTATCAGCATGGTAACAAATGGATTTTTAGAAAACTTAAGGCCTGTAAAGAGCTTTACGCACATGATCTCATTTGATCTTCACAAAGACCTAATGAGGTTGTTAGTACACCAGATGCCATTATCCCCATTTTGCAGATTAGGAAACAAGCTCAGAGGAGTTAAATTATTTGACCATAGACATGCAACTGTAAGTCTCAGTGTCCTAACTACAAGTCTAGTGCTATTTCCACTATACCATAAGGTATATCCAAGAAGGATTATGCTGACAGAGGTCTGAAAGAATGATTGATGGAGAGGGAGAGAAAGAGGAAAGGCAGGAAGATCTAGGAGTCTAATAGTTTAAGAGGGTGGGGATAAAGCCTTGTAAAAGAGTAGAAGCAATAGAAATGGGAGGGAGCAAGTGGATGCAAGAAACATTGCATAAGCAGAATCCTCAAGACTTAGGAATTTAATGTATATAACAGAGAAGAAAGAATCAAAGACAGCCCTTGAGTTAGAAGCATGGGAGACTAAATAAATGATGATGTCACAGACAGAAATACTGAAGTCAGAAGGAAGGGCAAGTTTAGGCAAAAAGATAATGAGCTTAGTTTTAGCTTTGTTAACCTGAAAGTACTACTGGGTCATGTAGTTGTAAATGTTTTGTAGTTAGCTAGAGAAGCAAGTCTACAGCTCGGAAGAGAGGTATGAGTTAAAGATACATTTGGGGGAGTCAATTACACAGAAATGGTAGCTGGAGCCATAGGAATGAATGAGATAAGGGAAAAGAGTAAGGGAAAGAGTATAGAGAGAGAAGAAAGGGGAGTCAAGAGCAAATATTCCGAGAATGTCCCCAATCCCATCAAGTAGAGGAAAGGTATAAAACATGAAGCTCAAAGACATATGTAGTAAGAAACCCTCCATAGTTCTGCCAAACCAGATTAACATGTAATCGGGGTAGGGTCAAGATGGTAGAATGAGGCAGTAGAACACAGCTTCACAAAAACACACACATAAACCTTCTCAACAAAAATCTAGAGAATGCGCCAAACTGAATTCTGATCAGGAAAACCAGAAAGAAGTCACAGTAAGTCATCTTTCCAGTTCCAGAGACAGAGAGGTCAATCTGGATACACTAGAGTGGGAGATTCTGGCCAGAAGCACGGCACTACTGGTAGCACCCAGGCACTGACCAGAAAGATTCCAGGGGGCCCCTAAGAAAGCACTGGGTGCAGGAACAGGAGCAAGCTGGCATCCCTTTTGCTTACCATCTAGTATTTCATCACAGATCAGGGCAATGAGGAACAGTCACAAGGCTACAACTTAGGAAATCTTGTGGGAAACAAATGGGAGCTGTGTGGCTCTAATCCTGGAGCGGAATACAATCTCCTAGACTAAAGGGGACCTGGTGGTTCAGACATTGAACCCATAGAGTCTTTTAGCGAGCCAATAGGAGCCAAGTCATGCAGCAGTCTGCTGAAACTCCCAATAGAAACAAGCTGATATACTCAAACTTGGGCCAGGAACTTTCAGAACTCAGACCAGAAGAGTAGTGATCAGACAACCCATTATATCACACCATTTTGAAAACACTGAAAGATTGCAGTGCCCCATCCCCTGTCTAAATGTGAGAAGTAGGCTGGAAGAATGAGCAAACCAGAAAAGAATCTGACAATAGAGAGCTATTATAGTGACAGAGAAGCTCAACACAAACACAGGAGAAAAGAATGACTTCGAAATATCTACAAGCAAAGCCTCTAAGAAACAGCTCAGACAGAAGTCCAACAAGAATTTCTAGAAGAGTTAAATCAGGAATTAAAGAAGGAGCCAAAAAATGAGAGCAGTAGAGGAAAGATTAAGAAAGAAGTCAAGAGCTAAGGAAGAAAGATATGAAAAGAAAATTAACAGACTGGAAAAAAGAGATACAATACTTTACTGAAGAAAATTGAATGAATGCATGAAAATTAGAATTTGCTATATGGTGTCTGTGACATCATCATGAGACATCAAGAAATAATAAAACAAAGCCAGAAAACTGAAAAAAAAAAAAAGGAAAAATATGTGAAATGTCTCACGGGGTAAAGAACTGATATGGAAAACAGATTAGACAAGAAAAAAAGAGAAAGAGAGAATCATTGGACTACCTGAAATCCATAAACAAAGAAACAAAAAGAACCTAGCAATCATAGTTCAAGAAATCATAAAAGAAACTATCCAGATCTCTTACAACCAGAGGGCAAAGAAGAAATCAAAATAATATGCCAATCACTTCAAGAAAGAACTCCCAAAATGAAAACTCCTAGGAAATTATAGCTATAGTCCAGAGCTCCCAGTTCAAGGAAAAAAATATTGCAAGCAACCACAAATAATTCAAATACTAAAGATCCAAAATCATGATCATACAATATTTAAGAACCACCCCAATAAATGAAGAGAGGGCCTGGAATATGATACTCTAGGAGGCAAAGGAGCTAGGGTTACAACCAAGAATTACCTTCCTAGGAAAACAGTATAATCCTAGAGGGAAAAATGGATTTTTAATGAGACTACTTCTAAGCATTCCTGATGAAAAAAAAACAGAGGTGAATAGAAAATTTGACATACAAATACAGGAGTCAAGAGAGGCATAAAAAGGTAAACATGAGTGAGAAATCATAAGGAACTAAACAAAGTTAAACTGTTCATATTCTTACATGGGGAAATGATACATGTAACCCCTCAGAAATTTATCATTATTGGGAGTCACAGAGTGGTTGGGTGAGTTTCTGTTGTATTTGGATGAACTTGAAAGAAAAATGGAATGGATGTGGGGAAAGAATTTACTAGGAGAAAGATGAGGAAGAAAAAGAATGGGGGAAAATTATTTCACATAAACAGAATATAAAAAGAGGAGTTTATACAATAAGGAGGTGGCTATTGGAGGAAATAAATGGCACTCGAACCTCACTCTCATCTGAACTGGTTAAATGAGGAAAGAACACACAACACATATGGTTGGGTACATCTTATTCAATAAGGAAATGGAAAATAAAGAGGTTTAGGGAAAAAGGGGAAAAAAGAGGGGAATTGGATGACCACTTGTGGGGGATGCCAGAGAAGGTTGAATTCAGATTGAATTTAGACTAGATGATCTTCGAAGTGAATTCCAATTATGAGGTGTGATTCTATGTGACTCTTGCAGACTTTTAAAAATTTTGAAATTGAACCTAGATATTTATTTCTGTATTTACTATAGCCTTATTACCTTGGAGAAACTAGTATAGGTCAACATCTCATACCATATATCAAGATAAGCTCAAAATGGGCACATGATTTAGACAAAAAGGGTAACACCATAATCAAATTAGGGAACATGGAAAAATTACCTGTCAGATCTATGGCTAGGAGAAGAGTACATGAGAACTTGAGAATCCATGAGTTCAAGAGAAAGAAAGGCTCATAGGAACTAAAATGGGTCATTTTGATTACATAAAATTAAAAAGGTTTTGCACAAACAAAGCCAATGCAACTAATATTAGAAGAAAAGCAGGAATGGGGGGAGGAATCTTTGGGGGGAAATCTTTTTATCTTTGATAAATGTCTCATTTCTAAGATATATAGGGAACTGAATCAAATTTACAAGAATAAGAGCCATTTCCTAACTGATAAATGGTCAAGGGATATGAATAAGGAAGTTTCAAAGGAAGAAATCCAAGCTATCAACAGCAATAGCATGAAAAATCAGTATCAATAGCATGAAAAACATGTCCTAAATACTAATAATTAGAGAAATGCAAATTAAAACAAATCTGATGTACCAGCTGTCACCCATCAGAATGGCTAAGATAACCAAAAAAAAAAGATGACAAATACTAGAGGGCTGTGGGAAAACAGGTACACTAATGCATTGCAGATAGAACTATGAAATAGTTCAACCATTCTAGAAAACAATTTTGAACTATGCCAAAAAAAAAAGGTATTAAACTGTGTGTGCCCTTTGCCTCTACAATACCACTCCTAGGACTGTGCCCCAAAGAGATCAATAAAAGAGGAAATGGGCCACATGTAGAAAAATACTTAACAGCATTTCTTTTTATGGTGGCAAAGAATTGAAAACTGAGGGGATGACCAAAAACTGGGGAATGCCAGAATAAATTATGGCATATGAATGTGATGGAATATTATTGTGCTGTAAGAAATGATGATCGGCCCCTTCGGCTCCGCGGGACAGCCGACACTCCCTCCTCTCCTCCTTCGCACTGTGGGTGGCGGAGCAGGCGTGATGGACACAGTGCGAGTGTAAGAGATGACAACAGCCACACGACAAGAAGTTCTCAGTCTGTACCGCAGGATTTTCAGGCTTGCAAGGAGGTGGCATGCGGCATCAGGGCAGATGGAGGACACTATCAGAGAAAAGCAGTACATTATAAATGAAGCCAGATCGTTGTTCCAGAAAAACAAAAATCTTACAGATTCAGAACTAATTAAACAATGTATAGATGAATGCACAGCAAGAATTGAAATCGGATTGCATTATCAGATCCCATATCCAAGGCCAACTCACCTGCCTCCAATGGCCCTCACTCCCCTACAGAGTCATGGGCTTCAAACCCAGGAGAAGCTAAGGAAACTTTCCAAACCATTATATCTCAAGTCTCACAGTGAAGTTTCTTAATCCAGGCAATAGGTTTCTGTGTATAAACTGTGAGCCAGGCAGAGCCTGAGTGCAAACTGGGTAATGAATCTTTTCTCCTTGCCTTAAGTCCAGTCAGAGAAAAGAAAGACAAAGAATATAGAGTGTTTGCTGTAATTTCTCTTAAACACTCAGATATTTGGGTCCTTAATTTCAATAACACTCATTGAATGTCCTTGAATTTATCAGTATCAGTGTGTTCTACTAGATAGGAATATGCTAACTCCTAAAGATTATTCCTGATCATGATCTTAGTAACATCTTAGATGAAAGTCTGAACATAGCAAGAATTGGGTTTAAATTTAAATTTTAAAAATTATAATTGTGGAAATAATGTAGCTGTATACATAGAGAAAGCTGCACAATAGAGTCATGGCAGTACCTCTTAGCAGCTTTCTTGGAAGTTCTTAAAATTACTATGACTGTAAATCTCCGTGGGCCTTATTTTGTTTTGTATTTAAGTTATGGATATATTTAAAATAAGACCTTTTATGTTTTAATTCTCCAGATATGCTTTTTTGATAATGTCTTGACTCAAAGATAAACTTTTCATTAATATTCAAGTAGGCCAGTTTCTCCTTTACCACATTAGCAGAGTCCATCATATATACTCTATTCCCATCATCCCTTTAACTGTTAATAGAAGATATCATAGTATCTCAGGGAAATTTTGGGCAGGAAGGAAATATCCCAAATTTTCAGGAACTGATGTAGTGTATTTAATTCTATCCCTTAAATGCGTACACTGTACAAACAATGTCTAAAACATGTGACTTATAATTCTGGCCTCAAAGCCTCACTGCAAAATCATAGCACAATAGGTAAAAGTAATCACTATTTTCACTTGACAACAAAATGAGAATCTCACAAGCAGAAAAATATGCTGTGTAACTTAAAAGGCTGATTTGAAATCATGTACAAATAAGAAAAGGAAAGTCCAGATCGAACAGAGAAAGGACTGTGCCTTTGTGATAAGCCACTGAGAGTCACTGTGTATCAGTGTTTTGTTTTCAAAGATGATGAAAATCTTCAATAAAAATTGTTCATAAAAAAAAAAAAAGAAATGATGATCGGGGTTGGTTTCAGAAAAACCCAGGAATACTCTTATAAACTGATGCAAAATGAACCAAGAGAACAATTTGTACAATAACAACAATATTGTAAAGATAAAGAACTTTGAAAGACTTAGTAACTATGATCCACATAATGATCAATCACAACTCCAAAGAACTCATGATGAAACGTGATAGCTACTTCCAGATAAAGAACTGATGGACTAAGAGGAAAAATGGAAGTATGTTTCCTTTCTTCTTTTTTTTTTGACATGCCTAGTGTGGGAATTTGTTTTTAATGACTAGACACATTTGCAATGTGGAGGGAGAGAAGGGAGAGAATTCAGAAATGAAAATAAAACCAGTTAAAAAAATTTAGTAAAGTGAAAAAATGTAATTAAGAAGTATATAACAAAATAAATACAATAGAACATAAATAAGTTAATATATTTTCTAAATCAATGTGTAGGCCACAGGGATCTTCATTATGGTTTAGTAGCCCCTATTTCTATCTGAGTTTGATACCACTGAGGTAGAGGATGAGGAAATAGCAAAAATGAGGAGTAGGCATAGAGGTAAGAAGACAGAAGAAAAGGTTTGTGTCTAGCTCTTCTCTAATTCCTTAGAGAAATAGATGAGGACTTTATGAGGGTCTTGTTGTTATTCAGTCAATTCAGTTGAGTCCCCATTTGGGGTTTTCCTTGCAAACATACTGGAGTGGTTTGCCATTTCCTTCTAAGCTCATTTTACAGATGAGGAAGTGAGGTAAACAGGGTTAAGTGACTTGCCCAAGATCACATATCTAGTAAGTGGCTGAGACTGAATTTGAACTCAGGTCTTCCTGACTCTAGGCCCAGCATTATATCCACTTGTACCACCTAGCTGCCCCTTAATGAGGTTAAAACAAGACTATTAAGCAGCAGCAAGATCCTAGCTGGGTTGTGCACTATAAATTTATAGCATATGGAATGTTTGTATTTTTGGCAACGTTCAGCAGCCCTAGAATGTAATGGATAAATTAGAAAGCAGCAATTACCCAGGTCAGGGGGAATGGTAGGTGGTGAAAGGCAAGAGACTAAAAGGCAAGCAGTCAGTGAAATATTAAAGGGAGTATATAAAGTATATATATATATATTCAAAACAATATGGAAACAAGTGAAATCTTGGCCAAAGATACATCTCAGCATTGTGTCCCCATAAAATAGCTAAATGGGAATGTTGTATAATATTCTCTTAATTAAAAAATTTCTAAACTTTACTCCCTTTAAAACTGATCCATTTAAAACACATTGATTAAGATTATAACCAGAGGGTGGAGCCAAGATGGTGGCAGGAAAGCAGGGACCAGCATGAGCTCCCCCGCCCCCAAGTCCCTCCAAAAACCTATTTAAAAAATGGCTCTGAACCAATTCTAGAACTGCAGAACCCACAAAACAGCAGAGGGAAGCAGGGCTCCAGCCCAGGATAGCCTGGATGGTCTCTGGGTGAAGTCTATCCCACACGGAGCTGGGAGCTGGGAGCTGAGCAGAGCAGAGCCCAGCGTGAGCAGCGAGGACCAACCAGACCAGGAGCTGGGCAAAGCGGGCCCTAGTGCCCTGAATCAGTAAGCTGCGGCAGTTACCAGACTTCTCAACCCACAAACACCAAAGAAAACAGAGAAGGTTAGTGGGAAAAGCTGTGGGAGTGGAAGGAGTTCATGGATCAGCTTCCAGCCCCAGGGGCAGGGGAGGTGGGGCAGCTACAGCTGCAGTTGCTTCGGCCCCCAGGCCCACCTGGTGGGAGGAATTAAGTGGTGGATCAGAGCAGGAGTGCACAGCCTGCTGAAGATTTAAGCCCAGTCCAGGTTGGGGTTCTTGGGGAAGGAGTAGTGCTGGTGTGGCAGAGCTGGCACATGCCCCCCAAACGTGGAACATAGAACTCTCTAGTCTACAAGCAGTCATACCCCAACAAAAAACTCAAGGGTCAAGTTAGTTGGTTGGGAATATGGCCAGGCAGCAAAAACACACCTAGATTCAGTCTCAGACTTTGGATTCTTTCTTTGGTGACAAAGAAGACCAAAATGTACAGCGTGAAGAAGTCAACAACGTCAAAGAGCCTACACCAAAAGCCTCCAAGAAAAACATGAACTGGTCCCAGGCCATGGAAGAGGTCAAAAAGGATTTGGAAAAGCAAGTTAGAGAAGTAGAGGAAAAATTGGGAAGAGAAATGAGAAGGATGCAAGAAAACTATGAAAAACAAGTCAATGACTTGCTAAAGGAGACCCAAAAAAATACTGAAAAATACACTGAAGGAAACAACACCCTAAAAAATAGACTAACTCAAATGGCAAAAGAGCTCCAAAAAGCCAATGAGGAGAAGAATGCCTTGAAAGGCAGAATTAGCCAAATGGAAAAGGAGGTCCAAAAGACCACTGAAGAAAATATTACCTTAAAAATGGGATTGGAGCAAGTGGAAGCTAGTGACTTTATGAGAAATCAAGATATTATAAAACAGAACCAAAGGAATGAAAAAATGGAAGACAATGTGAAATATCTCATTGGAAAAACCACTGACCTGGAAAATAGATCCAGGAGAGATAATTTAAAAATTATCTACTTGAAAGGCATGATCAAAGAAAAAGCCTAGATATCATCTTTCAAGAAGTTATCAATGAGAACTGCCCTGATATTCTAGAGCCACAGAGCAAAATAGAAATTGAAAGAATCCATTGATCGCCTCCTCAAATAGATCCCAAAAAGAAATCTCCTAGGAATATTGTCACCAAATTCCAGAGCTCCCAGATCAAGGAGAAAATACTGCAAGCAGCCAGAAAGAAACAATTTGAGTATTGTGGAAACCCAATCAGAATAACCCAAGATCTGGCAGCTTCTACATTAAGAGATCGAAGGGCTTGGAATACGATATTCCAGAGGTCAATGGAGCTAGGATTAAAACCTAGAATCAACTACCCAGCAAAACTGAGTATCATGCTCCAAGGCAAAATATGGATTTTCAATAAAATAGAGGACTTTCAAGCTTTCTCAGTGAAAAGACCAGAGCTGAACAGAAAATTTGACTTTCAAACACAAGAATCAAGAGAAGCATGAAAAGGTAATCAAGAAAAAGAACAAGAAAAAGAAATTGCAAGGGACTTACTAAAGTTGAACTGTTTTGTTTACATTCCTACATGGAAAGATGATGTGTCTGATTCATGAGACCTCAGTATTAGGGTAGCTGAAGGGAATATGCATATACATATATATATATACATATATATATAAGTGAATGTGTATGTATGTATATATGCATGGGTATATATATATATATATATATATATAAAGAGAGAGAGAGAGGGAGAGAGAGAGAGAGAGAGAGAGAGAGAGACAGAGAGAGACAGAGAGAGAGAGCGGACACAGGGTGAGTTGAAGATGAAGGGAAGATACCTAAAAGAAATAAAATCAAATTAAGGGATGAGAGAGGAATATACTGAGAGAGGGAGATAGGGAGACATAGAATGGGGTGGATTATCTCACATAAAGGTGGCAAGACGAAGCAGTTCTGGGGGAGGAGGGGAGAGGGCAGGTGAGGGGGGAATGAGTGAATCTTGCTCTCATCAGATTTGGCCTGAGGAGGGAATACCATACATACCCAATTCGGTATCTTACCCCACAGGAAAGAAGAGGGAAGAAGATAAAAAAGGGGGGGATGATGGAGGGGAGGGCAGATGGGGGTGGAGGTAATCAAAAACAAACACTTTTGAGAGGGGACAGGGTCAAGGGAGAAAATTCAATAAAGGGGGATGGATTGGGAAGGAGCAAAATATAGTTAGTCTTTCACAACATGAATATTGTGGAAGGGTTATACATAATGATACACATGTGGCCTGTGTTGAATTGCTTGACTTCTTAGGGAGGGTGGGTGGGAAGAGAGGAGGGGGGAGAATTTGGAACTCAAAGTTTAAAAAACAGATGTTCCAAAACAACAAAAAAAAGTTTTTGCATGCAACTAGAAAATAAGATACACAGGCAATGGGGCGTAGAAATTTATCTTGCCCTACAGGAAAGGAAGGGGAAAGGGGATGGGAGGGGAGTGGGGTGACAGAAGGGAGGGCCGACTGGGGAACAGGGCAACCAGAATATATGCCATCTTGGAGTGGGGGGGAGGGTAGAAATGGGGAGAAAATTTGTAATTCAAACTCTTGTGAAAACCAATGCTGAACACTAAATATATTAAATAAATAAATTAAATTTAAAAAAAAGATTATAACCAGTTATGGTTGGTCAACATTGAGAGTTGGTCGTAGAGAATAGGGATGAACAAGAAACTGTTGATCACAATAAGGATGAAGAAGAATTGGTTTGATATTAAAGAAGAGATTAAGCTCAGGAGATAAAATTTCAAAATTCTGAATTTAGTGGTAATACAATTCTGTAAGATAGTAAAGTCAACAGTATGACCATGTTGGTATATGGCTGATGTGAACTGAGTATCTCTCCTATGAAGAAAGAGATTTGCATCTTTTTCTAAAGACAAATGATTTCTATAAGGAAGAAAAGGAGAAACTGCACAAAGAGATTAATATGTATTTGCCAGAAATGTATTGATTTACTTGCATTAAAAAAAAAACAGAGAAAATGTAAGCTAACTATGGCTAAAAACACAACACTACATGAGGTAGGCATTTAATAAATGATAAATGAACAAATGAATGACATTGATAAAATGGAATGTATCCAAAGGAAGGCAGCTAGGGAGGGTGAAGGGACTAGAAATCATGCCATATGAAGATAAGTTCAAGGAATTGGAGATATATGGCCTGGGGAAATGAAAACATGCACATGAGCTATCTGTCTTCAAGTATTTAGAGGATTTTGTGTAGGGGTTAGGTTTGCTCTGGTTGGCCCCAAACCTAGGAATAATGAGTAAAAGCCAAAGCAAAGGTAAATTCTGGCTTGATATAAGGAAAAACTTCCCAAAAATTAACCTTCTATCATATAACAAAGTAAAATGTGGTGGCTCAGGAGAAAATGAGTGCCTTATCACTACAGGTTTCCAACTGGAGGCCGGATGACCACTTGGGGGATAGAGGGCAGATGCCATAGAAGGTATTACTCTTCAGATTGAATTTGGACTAGAGGATCTTTGAGGTGAATTCCAACTATGAGATAATGCGATTCTATGTGATTCTTACAGACTTTTAAAAACTTTGAAATTGAACCTAGCTGTTTATTTCTGTATTTACTATAGCCCCATTCTCTTGGGACAAGGCAGTGAAAATATCAAAATACAAAACCTAAATTCCCAATTCATCTATGAGCATTTTCTCACTTATCTGCCATTGATTGCTGATATGGAGTTATCTTTATGATGTTTTCATGTTATAAAATCATAGTATACACTGAAGATTTGTATGATTAGAAAATGAAGGTTGCTGATTATGTAGAGTGATAGATAATAGTAGACACATTGGTACTCCTCTGAAATATTAGAAGAATCATAGAAAGTTCTCTAAAACCTCAGGCCAATCCTCTATGAAGAATTTATGGACATATATGGATAAGAACTGCCCAAGATGAGACTAGGTAGAGGTATTTCAATCTGCATTGATGGAGTGGGCACCTGTGCTAATGAAATCAAAGATCCATCGAAGTATCAATGTTAAATTTAGGTATGGCACAGTGGAAACAATGAAGCTTTGGAATCAGAAAACCAGGGTTTGAATTCTTGCTCTGCTTCTTGATACCCATGAGGCCTTGGACAAGTTGCTTAGCTAATCTGGGCCTCAGTTTTCTCATCAGTAAATTAATGGAAATTAAACTAGATGACATTCAAGGTCACTTCTGCCTCTTAAACCTACGACACAAAGATCCCATGACAACAATACAAAGCATACCATTTTATCTTACGCACTCAAAGCTGATGAAAGTACCAGATAAGTAGAGATACATGGTGATTAGATATTTATTGCCTACAGTGTGGGTTCACAATCTAACCTAGCAATAAAATAATGCTCATATACTGATTTTAGGTATAGAAGAATTAAAGGCAGCTGTTGTTTGGAAATAAATGCCAGGTTTTCTCATCCCAGCTAAAATCAGGATAGCATAGGGAGGAAGGATTGTAGTTGCCATACGGACATCATGATTCTCAGAACTTACTAACTCACTAGAACAAGTCACAACCAATTGCAGCTTTGTCTTTTCCTGCAATAAAAATATGTAAATAATCCTGGCTATCTCCCCACCTTACAAAGATGTTGTAAAAATCAATGCTTGGCAAATAGTAGACACTTAACAAATGTTTATTGGAAATACCCAGTAGAACATAAGCTCTATGAGGGCAAGGAATGGTTTGTTGCTGTCTTTGGATCACAGCACCTAGCACAGCACTTGGTACATAGCAGTCACTTTTAAAATGTTGTTGAATTAGTGAGAAAAAAGGAAACTAAAATAAGATAATTCATATTAAAGTACTTTAGGAGAAAGGAAATGGGAACATTTCAATGATTAGTCACATTTCCTTTTGTCAACCTCTATGAATCCAAAACTTCTTTGATCATTATTTTGAAATGATGAACTTAGGTAAAATAAAGGGGGGTGGAGAGGGGATTCCACTTCTAAAAAGTTTGAAAGAAAATTAGCGGGGAGAGGGATATGGAATGGATCAGGACTCAGGAAAAAGCAACCTATAAAGTCAACCAAATACACTATTGATTTTCTAAGCTCTTGACTGTTGTTTTCTGACACTTAGACCTATTTACATTTAAATACAAACTATGAACCAGGAAATGATGGTGCCTCCAGTTGACTGAATTATAAGGAATGTCTGTATTAAACTTCATTTCTGCTTCCTAGATAAGCAAAAATCTGGTGGGATTCAGGAAGGACTTGAGCTTGATGCAAAAGAAACACGTTCTTTTGGAAACAATCTATGTGATCCATTCCTCCAAAGCTCCTCGGAATCTGTACTATAATCAGACGTGGGGAGATGGCTTCCAACTCTACAGCTTTGTAGTTCTAAACAACTGAGGCCAGTGTAATAAGTGCATGGGAAAGTGGCTAGAAAAAGCAAAAGATCAAAGGAAGGTCATGCAACTGAAAGGCTGCTTCTTCCCCAGGGTGCTCACTTCACTTCCCCTCCCATGAGTTTATATTTTATGGCTTCCAGTTTATAGTTCTTAATGTATCACAAAAGACTTGAAACATCTGCATTTCTCTCTTGTATTCAAAATACATTTGTGCAGATAATTTGGTTCTGATGCTCAGATTTAAAAATTCAATTCTAAATTATCTGTATTAATAGAGGAGAAATAGATCACAGATAATGCCAAATAACACGGAATTTTAAAATTATAATATTCTTTGAAAGTAATTTTTGTGCACACCTTTCGCTATGTCTCTGATGTATTAGAAAATGGTAATACTTCAAGCAAAATTGAGACTAGGTTGTAAAAGTCTTCTCAGTTTCTTCACCTTCCTCCTTCATTCAATTTCTCCAGTTTTACAATTCATGCTAGAAATGAACTGTATCACCCCTGGGAGTAATAGGGAGGGTTGGCTTCAAACAGAATGGGACTCCCAAGGGAAGCTTTTGGTTCTCTTCTTCCCTAGGGCAGGAGCATATTGCAAATGTATTGGCTTAAAACGTCTTCCTTCTCCTTACATCAACAGAGCACTTAATTAAACAGAAGTGACAGTGTCAATAATAATTTGAAAAATTTGCAATTCAGATAAGCCAGGGTTCACTTTGCTTTGTACATGAATAGCACATTTCACCAGGGGGTCTCCTAAGAATTTATAAACAAATAATAGGCACTATTTCATATAAACCAGGCATGCTTAGGGCTCAAAGGAACTCTGGAGATCATGTAGACTAACAGTTCTCAAAGTGTAGTCCAAATACGGGCCCCTGAGACCCTTCCTGAGGGTTTAAGAGGTCAAACTTATTTTCATAATAATACTAAGATATTATTTGCCTATTAAAATAGTCCTCCCTTTTCCAACTACATGCCTGTTTGAGGCCAAATTTTCTTCATATACTTAAACTGAAAAAACAACATACCACAACAGACTGAATGCAGAAACTCCAGTTGTCTTCCATGAAACCAGACATTAAAGAAGTTGCCAAAAATATGTAAAACAATGCCACTCTTCTCACTAATTTTTTTTGTTTTGGAAAATATACTCTTGATATTAAAAGTTATTTATGTTAACAAGTAATTTTAAATTATTAATAAATGGATTTTTAAATGTATCAATTTTAATTTTTAACATGTTAATATTAATTGACATAACCCACATTAAACAAAAGCTCTTTGGGGTCCTCAATAATTTTAAAGATTGTGACAGGGATCCTTAACAATTTTAAGAATATAAAGTAGTCCTGAAAGCAAAAAAGTTTGAGACTTGCTGATGTAGTTCAACTTCTTGACTTCACAGATGAGAAAACTATATCAAAGTATTGGGCAATATTCCAGCAATGCATGAATCCTTAAAGTCAGAAGTTAAGCAAAGTCTTTGATTTTATTATTCCAGTACAACTTCCTTCATTGAGGGAAACTGACACACAGAGTGATAAAACTCTGACTGAAATTAAACTCCATACTCTAAAGTCTCTTCACTTCTCTAACATCCTCTCTTGTTTCTGATACAAATCAAAGGCTAACCCAAACCAAAGTATGCAGAAGCACTGTGCCCTGAGCACTTCAAACATGTAGAAGCAGTGCCCAATAAATGCTTATTAAGTGACTTCACATTGCAGAAGACTTAAGAAAGAAAGTCTTCTCCACCTTCCATTACTCGAGACTTCTTAATTCTGCACTTAACCTAGGGCAGGAGACCTTTTGTGAAATGTTATCTTTGGGTCTCAGAATTTTAATTTAACACCATTGGCTTCAGATGTTACAAAACTCTACCCTAATCATAAAAATGTCTCACCACTCAGCTAGACAAATTCCCCTTCCTTTTCCCAGTCATCTTACACGTTACTCACCCTCACCTACACTGTGATTGAATTAACACTAGCCTCCTTATTCACACTCCAGTTCTTCACACTCCAGACTGGACATTTTCAAGGTCTGTTTCCCAAACCTGGAATTCTCTCTCTCTTCATCTCCATTTCCTGGCTTCCTTCAAATGTCATCTAAAATCTTACCTTCTAAAGATGCCTTTCCTTATGCCCCTTAATGCCAGTGCTTTGCCTTTTTCATCATCTCCAATATATTCTGTATATATCTTGTCTATAAGTAATTATTTGCATGTTGTCTTCCCAATTAGACTGTGAGCTCTGTGAGAGATAGGACTGTCTTTTACCTTTCTTTGATCCCCAATATTTAGCACAATGCATGGAACATAGTAGATGCTTAATAAATGCTTACTGACTGGATGACTGACTGCTAGAGATTCATAAGCTAGGGAGACTAGTTTTTTTTGTTGTTGTTGTTGTGTTTTTATCTACAAAAAATATAGCACTAAAAAGAAATTGATGTCCAAAGAAGCCCTCTGTCCCAAGAAGTTAAGGTGTCCAAGATTGAGTTGAAGTACCCCTGGCATTTCACACGCTCCTCTCTTACTCAGGATTTTCATTAGCTGCCAATCCAATTTCATCTCACAATTAGTCACCCTTCTCCTACTGATTCCCATACTCTGCACCTACACCAATCCTTTGCCATATCTTTGGAGGGGCATTACCCCTGTCTCATTAGTATTTTTTCCATTAAAGGGAAAAACAAAGCAAATCCTACTGATCTTTTTCATTAGCAGATTAAAAAAAAAACAACCTTCTCTCTTCCTTTTGCCAAAGGAGAAAGATACTCTTCTGGAAGTTAATTCAGCATGTGACAGGGACACAGTTTATTATCATTAGTCATTTTGCTGTCATCACAGAGTGAAAGAAGATTTGAATTGGAAGGGACCGTATAAGACATTTAAACAAATCCATATGTAAAAGGAATCGCTACTATAATGTACACAACAAGTAGTCATCTTCTTCTTGAAGACCTCTAAAGAAGGGGAATACATTATATCTCAAGGTAGTCCAGCCCACTCTTAGAACTCTTTTAGGAAGCTTTTCCTGACATCAAGCCTAAATTTGTGTTTTTGCAACTTCCTCCCCTTTCTCCTTGTTCTTCCCACTGGGGCCATACAGAACAATTCACAGCCCTCTTTCGTTTAGCAGCCCCTCAGATACTTAAAGACAGTTATCATGTGCCTTCCTGAGTTGTCTCTTCTCCAGGCTAAACACAAGCTGTGGTGCCTTCAAATCGATCCTCATGTGACATGGACAAAAAGGCCCTTCACCATACTAGCTGCCTTTCTCTGGATACTCTTTAGCTTATCAGTGTCTTTCTTAAGCTGTGAATCATAGAATTAAACATAATATTCTAGATGAGGTCTGATAAAAGTAAAGTGCAGGGAAGAATCACTCCCTTCTTCCCATAAGCTATTCCTCTCTTAATGCAGCCCAAGATGGCATTAGCTTCTTTGATTGAAACGTCTGACTCACTGAGCTTGCAGCAAACTGTTTGCTCTCCAATTATGCTTCCCCCTTCTTATCCTTGTGAAGTTGATTTTTATGCCCAAGTGTATGACTTTACATTTGTTCCTATTAAATGTAATCTTATTAGATTTCTCCCACTGCTCAAGAATGTCAAGATCTGCATTTCTTAAGCTGTCTTTACTGTGGTGATAATGCTGTTGGAAGTTCTACAAAGAACACTGAGGCCTCTTGCCTTCCTAATTCTTACAGTGTAAGATGAATAATGTCAATACACCAAATATGTAAGTGCATAAACGTAAGTATTACAGATCCACAAATTAAACATAAAAGAAATATGTATTTATATGATACAAAAGTAACACAGTTGCTTCTGTTACCCCCCAACAAGATAAAAGAAAAGTAAAATGTTACATCAAGTTGAACAGATTGTAATTTTCTACTGGGGATGGTGTCAGGAGGAAGCAAAAAGGTCACACATGGCCAAGGGAACAAAGGCAAAGCCTTATATAACCAGCTGTCAGCTGGTACATGATGTCTAAACTTGGACTTTAGGCATGAAGTGACTTTATTCTTACTAATAAGTTTCACATGCCAGATAGTTCTCTAAGAAGTCTTTGTCAGTAACTCGAAAATGACTGAAATAGCCTCAGCAGCTTACAAAGACAGAAACCAAACAAGTTGACCTGAGAGAAGAAGCAACAGAGGTTTTTGGTTTTTTTTTTCCTCAAAGCACAACTGGGCATTTGCCTATGGAGTAGGTTTCATTTTTCACACTTTTCCAGGATGAAGGAGAGAGAGGAATAGCAGCCTGCTGCTGCTGGGAACATTGCCTGATGGCCTGACACCATGGGAATTTCTTTGGCTTGCTTCACTGAGGACGTGGAAATATACAAGTTCACTGGATCATAGGATTAAGAGTACACAAGACCTTCAAGATTGAATTCTTTGAGGCAGAATTCAGGCATATATCCTGCTCATGCATTATATGGTCATGTACTGTATAAGAAGAATAATTTTAATTCTTTATATTTTCATTCTTTCAACAAACCTTGAGATTCATTTAAGTTCAAGATCTGTGAATTAATGAACAAGATTGCTCCCACATTGCACGTCTTGGTAGACAGTGTTACTGTAGCCCAAAATATGAATCACCTGGTGACCCACCCTCTGGTGATAAACCTTTATGAACTTATCTAGGAAAGCCTGGAGATGACAGACACATGTTACATTTTATATCTATAGAGAGATATACATATACGCAGGATTTCCCAAAAGTCTTAGTGCAGTTTAAAGTTTTAATAGCTAAATAATTTAAGTTGACTGGAAATCTCAAGTATTCAAATGTTCCTTTAAGTCATGCCGATTACATGCCATCCATGGATTCCACAGGCTTCCATGGGTAATTACTGGGTCAGTGTTAAGAGGATGAATCTAGGGTTAACTTAAATTAATGGAGTAGAGTATTCAAGATATAATTTACATAAGATAAAAATTTATAGTAATTTCAATATAAAATTTATGTGAGATATAAACTTGGAGAGTTGTGCCCCAACTAATCTTTTTATTACTTACTGATTGGTCCTTAAAATTTTCCCCTTAGAGCTGCATCCCTTTGACTTAAAGCTTTTATTCTTGTGAAAATATGAATAACCTTAGGAAGGGTAACTCAATAAATCGTTCTGTAATGACAATGAGAGTAGCAGGAAAGGCATGGATGGTGCAAAGTAAGAATCTTGCAGTCTTTAGACTGTCTACAAACATTAATGTAATTCTTGGGGCTCGAAATGCAAGATCTTTGTTCAATTACCAATAAGAGGACATACTTCTTGGAGCAAGAGAATAATATGAATCTTGACATTTTCATGATCAGCAAAGTCAAATGACAAAAACTGAATTCTCCTTGGAAATTTAATAAAAGAGTTGGCAGAGCTGGTTTTATCATCTTTCCAAAGGCAATAAGAAACATTATATTATAGGAAACTTGGTCATCTTGCCTCATAAGGAGCATTTGCAAAAAGACAACTATGAAAATAATTATAAGTTTAATGCCTACATCTAATGCAAAGAAAAAGGAAGTAGAGGAATTTTATTGAGGTGATGACCTTCCAAATTCAATAAGTATATATATATATATATATATATATATATATATATATATATATATATATATACACATATGTATACATATATATGTATGTATATATGTGTGTATGTATATGTATACATATACACATATTTAAATATTCAAAGATTTGAATGCAGAAGTGATAATAAATAAGGAGGGCTAAATCTTGTGGAAAACATTTTAGCAGTAAGAAACAAGAAAGATCAAGGCTAGCCAACTATAGACAAGCCTTAAGCCTATTATGCCATATTTTCATTGAAAAGCAAAGCAAAAGGCCTTAGACATGGCAAGTATCATATAAGTTCATCCTCCCAAAAATGGAATTGATTTTTTAACATACATGAAATGATTTATTACTTATGTGTATAGAGTGATAGATTTGTAGTCAGGAAAACCTGAATTCAAATACTGCTTCAAACACTTAGTAGCTGTGTTTAATTCTGAACAAATCACAACTTTCCTGAGCCTCAATTTCATCATCTAGATAGTAAGCTCCTTGAGGACAAGGACTATCTTTTGCTTCTTTTTGTATCCCTGGCATTTAGCACACTGCCCAGTGCATAGTAGGCCCTTAATTAGTATTTATTGATTGATCATCTGCAAAACGGGATAAGAGAAAATCTGTAAAGCAATTTGCAAACCTTAAAGCAACTTGTAAATATTAGCTATGCTGCTGCTGCTGCTGCTGGGTGAGGAATTTACTAATCAGCTATCCGAAGAGATTACCAAATTTTTAGAATAAAATAAAAACATCTACCACATTTAAGAAAGAAGAAAAATGAGATAATGTGGCTCACAGTTGAGGCAACTACAATTTAAATAAGTTATTGATGGGGGCAGCTAGGTGGTGCAGTGAGTAGAGCACTGGCCCTGGAGTCAGGAGGACCTGAGTTCAAATTTGGCCTCAGACACTTGACATATTAGCTGTGCGACCTTGGGCAAGTCACTTAACCCCAATTCCCCTGCCTTCCTCACTCAAAAAAAAGAAGTAAGTTATTGATGTCCCCTGAATGGTAAACAGATCAAAGAACAACCAATTAAAGACTAACCCTATTTCTGAAAGAAATATAACTGACATAAATCAATTACCACAATAAGGAGAACAAACAAATCTACAAACTTCCTCAGACAACAAACTTTTGATCTTGGGAGAAAGAGAGATACAGTAGACACAAGCAACACTAGTTTAAAATGCAAATTCATTTAAAAAATCTCACAGAAAAGGATGGTGAAAGATTATTAACAGTATTGCTTCATAAAACAATGAGAAGTGGAAGGGACGGAGGAAGAAAGTTTATAGAAATCCTGATGAAGAACCCTACTAGGCAAAATCATCCCAAGAACACTTACGAATGAAACTGGAAGACAACGAATAGATGAAAACAAATGGAAAATGTCAATATTTATATAAGACATTCTTCTTTCCATCAATGCCAGTGGCACTCCCACATTTGAACTCCAGCATCACACTTTCTGAAGTGTTACATGAAAGTGCAGAAAGGGTAGGAAAGAAAACAAAAATTTGTATTGTTGTCGTTGTTATAAGGGTTTCCTTTCCCCTTTTTTATAGCTCTTAAATTGAAGGGGAAGTGGGAAGAAGAGAAAATGAATACTTATAAAAAATAATAATTTTTTTTAAAAAAAGGAATGCTGGAAAAAGCTAGCAGACAAAACCAAATATAAGAAAGAAAAGATCTACCTTGGAGGTGCTGATTTTGAGGGCACAAAGGCATACATTTTCAAGATACCTGCAGGAGGTACAAGAAGCTTGGAAAAAAAAAATCATGGACCTTTTTATTTACTTCAAAATATCAGTAACTACTGACACATGTACTTACTTTCCTGTTGCTACAAAAGCCTATGAGGATAATCATCATAGACCTTGAGGACATCCTTGATGAATATTTGAAAAAGCAAGGAATAAAATATTAGACATATGTTCACAAAAAGTATTCATCACTATCACAGAGAAAGGAGATACAGAAGAACAGGGGAACATACATTTACTCAGTGACTACTAAGTGCCATATACTGCGCTAATAGCGTTATAAATAGTGTCTCATTTGATCTTCACAATAACCCTGGAAAGTAAGTGTTAATATTATCCCCATTTTACAGTTGAAGAAATGGAGGCAAAGGCGAAGAGACTTGCCCAGGATTACATAGGTAGTAAGTATCTGAAGCTGAATTTGAACTCAGGTCTTCCTGACTCCAAGCCCAGTATTCTATCCATTGTGCCACCTAACTGCTCCAGATACAGCACCAAGTTGAAGTTGAAGAAGAATTAACAGTAAGACTCCCCAAAGTCTTACGGATGACATACTAACTAAACACTACTCAGATTCCTAAATGTAACAATTGTTTTTCAGAGTTGGGCCTACCCATCCACATGGTAAAAACCAAGTAGATTAAGAATTTCTATTGACCAGACTGTGATATGCAATTGAATTAACAACATATAGGGCTTGTCCCTCTTAGTGTGTATTACAGAAAATGCAAGGAGACAATGAGGTCCGAAACTGAATAGAAGTGGAAGAGAACGCTAGATTGCCTCTGGGAAATTATGAAGTTCTTTTAATGATCGTTAAGACTGGCACTAATTTAGTAAGCTGAGGGCAACCAAGATGCCTAAGTGGAGACAAATACAACATAGAAAAACAGAGAAGGTTAAAATTGATGCCAATCAGGAATGGAATTGGGTCTGTGAGTGGCCGTTGCACTTACAGACTGGGGAAAATAGGGAAACACAGTCTTAAAACAAATAATAATAATATGGTATCCATGTATATGGCAAAATAAGGCAAAGGGGAAGGAAATAAGCATTTATATAGAGCCTCTTGTGTGCCAGGCATTGTGCTAAGTGCTTTAGAAATATCGCTACATATATGCTTTACAAGGCTCTTTTGATCCTCACAACAACTCTGAAAAGCAGATGCAGTTATTATTGCCATTTTACAGCTGAGGAAACTGAGGCAAACAGAAGTTAAGTGACTTGCCCAAGGTCACACAGCTAGTATGCATATGAGCCTGAATTTTAGTTCAGGTCTTCCTGACTCTAGGGCCAGCACTTTTTTTTCACTGTGCCTTGAAAAATGTAACCAAGATAACTTTGTTCAATGATCTTCTGTTTATTCATATAAAATGAGGCACAAAACAAAGGTATTTGCTCCTTTAGCAGAAGTTATCTAATGAAGAATTCAAATGGACAAAAGATTCCCTAAGGATGGTAAGGTCCTCCAAATGCTCCTGCTATATTATGACATTATATTGGTAGCATCAAGCCCTGGAACATTGAAGAACCTCTTAAATGAGATCTATACTCACGTAACAGAGTGTAGCTAACTATACAGGAAAAAACAAGTGAATAAAGAAGGTCTATTGTACAGACTTTGACATGAAGTTGGATGGACAACCTATAGAGATGGTCCATCAATACTTGGCCAAATACTTCATGTGAACCTCCTCCAGAACTGAACAGAAGGTAGAAAACAGTCTTGGTTGTCTTTGGGAAATTACACAGTCAATGATCCAAGTTCTCTCTAAAACAAAGGCCAATCTTTTTGGGATCAATAGTCTTTCAGAGATGACAAATGACTGCAAGTAACGGAACATGACAGTCTCTAGAGATTTAAAGTTGCAGGTCACCCAAAGAACAATGGAAGGGCACAAGTAGGCTGACACATGGGATCATAGATCTGAGCAAGGAGTAGTGGGGCATGATAAATGTTTAAGAACTGATTCTGAAAAAAGAATGCATGTATGTATGTGTATATATGTGTGTACACACACACATATATGCAGATAAGCTTATTGTAAGTTTTACTGATATAAAGGATATATAGCACACAATTTACAACTGATAATAAAATACAATATTCTTCATTACAAAGTCCATATAGCAAATTGATTCTCACAGAATGCTTTTGTTGATTTTTGCTGAACTCTTGTATCTGTAGCTAACTTGTGGCAGCCATTCAATCATGCTTTGACAAAATGCAGTTGCATCCCAGTTCACTAACTCTTTTCCCAATAAGTTTATTGTCATTAAATCTGATGTGTGACCTACTGTTAAACTATTTCTCACTCTCAAACATATCACATTCATTAAACTGAAGCCTCTTTCAGCCTCAACCATACTGACTGCAATAGTGCTGCAGTAGCTTTTTATATTTTTCAGAGATTATAGCATTGTTTCATTCTATGTTAAAATCAATTTCATGTTTTAAAATTTCACTTAAGTGACACAATTTTTTTTCACCAGTTGTCCATGATGAAGTTCATTTTTCATAAGGCCAAGTATATGATTCTAATAAACAAAAATAATATTAAATGGTTTCATTGTTTTTTTCTGTCCAATAAAAAATATGTTTAGGCTTAAAAAATTATATTTTCTAGGAACACATTCTTAGGAAGAGCATTACATTTATTTTTAATTGAATGGGATGTCTTTAAACTTCTCTGACTTATTCAAATCTTTGATTTGGGAGTTAGGCTTTCCAATACCAATTTTCAAATTCTCTAAAGCTCTTAGGTTGTATTTGATTCGTTTTGTGCTCTCTGAATGTTAAATGATCTTGACTGCATTGTAGTTGAAAGTAATAAAAATTCTTCCAAAGTGTCAATCATTAAAGCAAAGTAATACAAGAAATTAATGTACACCAAACTCTTTGCCAAGTCAGAATAAGAACAAGAATAGGAAAAATGCTTACATGATGCAGGCAGGATAGATGTACCACACAGCAGTAGGCAGCTCATAAACTAGAGTGTCACCCCTCTCAGTACCAGGACTCAACCAATTTTAATCATTTCAATATCAAATTCTTGAGCTGGTTTCTAGCTCAGTTTGGTTTCTTTGAGGTTGGTGATGACTAGAGGGAATATTTTGAATGACTAACTTGTTTTATCTCAGATAGTGAACATTAAGTAATGATTGCAATCAATGATTTAAACACTGCTAAATAAATAATGATTTTAGTAAAACTTTCTAACAACTTCGTAGCTAGTCCAGACTTTCTCTCCAACATTGTAGCAGCACTATCAGAAGAAAATGTAATTAAGTTCACTTTGAAATATGCATAATTAAAGTCAAAATTTTTTAAAGTTGACAATAATACATTGAAAATATACTCTGCTGTGTTTGACATCAGTTCTTTAAAAGAATCAAATAACATACCTCCAGAGAGAGGACTGATGAACCCTGAGCTCAGACTGAAGCATATCATTTTTCACTTTGCTTATTTTTCTTGCTTTTTTGTAACATGGCTAATATGGAAATATGTTTTGCATGATTTCACTCATATAATGGGCATCATATTGCTTGCCTTCTCAGTGGATAGGGAAGAAGCTTAAAGAATGAAGAGAATTTGGAGCTCAAATTTTTAAAAAATGAATGTTTTAAATAAGTAAACTGATGAATAAATAAATAAACAATCAAATAACATTACTAGCACATGACCTAAGTGTGTTTAACAATCAGCTCACAAAATTCCTGAACATTTAACAGTTGGTTTTTGTAAGTGGGTACAAGCCAGTGGCTCTAGCATACGGTTGGCTGAAAGGGTCCTTTGGGTCATCTAGTCCAATCTTTTCGTTTTATACATTTGGGGATGTTCTGTGAGAAATAAAGGTGAACTAAGGCACAAAGTTCCAAGTATGATGAGTTTATTAGCAAAGCACAGTTACCAATAAATTGGGTCAGTGGCTCCTCAGTAGCCAAAAGCACACTGAAGAGTTTACAGTGAACATTTTTATAGTCAATAAAGAGGAAATACATTCATGAGATTAATATATATTCATATTATTAATTCCAGAGTTTACAGGAATAGGGAGGTATGCCAGGACTAAGGAAATAGGTTGTAAAATTTGCCTTGGGGCTGTTCCTGACCCCATGTGATTTATAATAAACCAATGCTATTGATTCATTTCAGTCACGTTTGACTCTTTGTGACCCCAGTGGGGTTTTCTTGGCAGAGATACTAGAGTGGTTTGCCATTTCCTTCTCCAGCTCATTTTATAGATGAGGAAACTGAGGTAAATAGGGTTAAGGAACTTGCCCAAGGTTATATAGCTAGTAACTTTCTGAGGCCAGATTTGAACTCAGGTCGTTCTGACTCCAAGCCTAGTGCTCAATCCACTGCATCAAATAGCTGTCTTAAACCAATGACTAATAGATCATTATTAAAGAAACTTATAAGGGGGTCTTGCATAGTTGGGAAATCCTTGCTGAAAAGACAGGAAGTCTCAGCCTTGGAAAATGTACTGAATATTCTGTGGTCACTTTTAAAATCCCATTTCTTGGACTTATCATTCAGGTTATGGGAAATGTAGCAATTAGTCAATACCCTGCTAACCTGCACAGGGTAACGTACATACTTCTATTTCCCTGGAACTGCAATAACTTAACTAACATATAATTTAATAGCAAAATTACAAAGTTAATTGAAGCTTGATCAGTAGAATCTGATTTAGAGTTCTCAGGAACAGAAGATCAAGAAGGTTAAGTAACCTGTCCAAAGTTATGCAATAAGCATCAGGCAGTAGTTGAACCTGAAATTTTGCATCTACAGTCGGTGTCCTTTCCACAGTACCATGTAGACTCTCAACATTACCAAAAAAGAATCGTTCAACATAAGCAGTATAAAGGAAGTCATCAGAAACATGTAAGATCTGAGGAGGTTGGCTGGTCACATAAATAGTATGAGGGATAAGCTATTGACAGTCTGCATGCCTTACTGGTATCCAAGCAATGTTAAGAGATGTAGGGGAAGGCAAATAAGAGTCCTCCCCACCCTGTATGCAGAATTTACAGGAAGATTTGGACAATAGTCAAACAAGATGAGAAGGCATAGATGGTTTGCAATATGCCCTGTTAAAAGAATTACACACATCAGCAACATTATAGATTCATCTAAGTTTTGAAATATATCTTACTTCACAGTTTTTACTTAGGGCTAGATCTGGACGTACACGAGGGTATGAAGGACCACAGGATCATAGATATAGAGTTGGAAACAGGAATGAGGTGGAACTTACTTGTACCAGCTCTTGAGAGCCAATTTTTACATTTCCAGTATATGTGTTTTCACCTCAGAAATTGGCAAATGCTAGAAGTCAGGGCTTGGTTAATGTTTTCTTGTCTAGACTTAAGAAAGTGATGAAGAAAATCTTAATAATGCAGGTTAAACTTAAAAGTGGATCATGTATACATTTCGCCCTGCCCCCCTCCCCCCGGAAAACAGGCTGTTAAACATTTGCTAGCATACCACTGATCGGAAAGGATCTTAGAGATTGTCCATTCTGAATCATTCACTTTTTGTTCTTCTTTTTGTTCAGTCATTTTTCAGTTATATCCAACTCTTTGTGACCTCATTTGGGGTTTTCTTAGTAGAGATACTGGAGTGGTTTGCTATTTTCTTCCCCAGCTCATTTTACAGATGAAGAAACTGAGGCAAACAGGGTTAAGTGATTTGCCTAGGGTCGCACAGGTAGTACCTGAAGCCTAATTTAAACTCAGGAGGATGAGTCTGCCTGAATCCAGGCCCAACACTCTAACCACTGTGTCACCTAGCTCCCCATCCTTCACTTTATAGATGTATAAACTCAGTCCTAGAGTGGTTAGGTGACTTGTCCAAGGTCACATAGTGACCGGCAGTACCTGTATTCCAACTCAGATATTATGACACCAAATCCAACAGGATCAGATCTTAATCATTAAGACTTTGTCCTTTCTCCATAGAAAGTTATCCATGCAATCAATAGTTACCTTTTTAGAAATGATTAAAATCTCTGAAAGGACCAAAGCTCAGCTAATTTTGTCAAATGCCAGTATTTCACTCAAGTTTGGTCTCTTGCCGGAGGCTCATTCAGTTCTCATTCTCCTTCCCTAGTTACCTGACCCAAATATCCTTTCATTTTCTCCCCAAATTTCACATTCTTTGTTCTTATAATTGTTTGGTCTTCTGTCAACTTCTCTCTATGTACTTAATAAGACAATTTGCCTGAGATCTCTACCTGCACAGCTGCATAGTGACTAAAATTTGCTTTAAATATTAAGAGGCCTGATTTTTTTCTTCCTCGTGCTTGGCAGTATATTGTTCTAGCCTGCTTTCTTTCTCTGAGCATATGACTGTGATGGAAAGGGTCCTGGAATTCAAGTCTGGGCATTATCATCTCCATAAATGAGGAGAGAGAGGAACATAAAATTTTCCTTAGAAGGTGACTCACATAGTCAAAGCTACCTAAGTCTCCCTAGTCACATGAATTGTGATGACTGAGTTGTATAATCAAAGGATATTGCATATTCTGTGAAGTCTCTAACCTAGCAGGTAGTGAAACATCTTTTGACTATGACACAATATGTGTATATAAAGGACAAGGAGAAAGAAATTATTTCTAATTAGATTTCTAAACCATTATCAGTGAGGGGTCAAGGGGAGGGAAGTAATAAAGAAAAATTATAATGGTAAAAAGTAACACATATAGAACTTTAAAGTTTGCAATGTTCTTTCTATGTACTGTCTCATTTGGCTCTCGCAACCAACACTATGAGGTGTGCTATTTTCATCTCCATTTTATAGATAAAGAAACTGAGGCTGAGAGCTTAAATGATTGGTCCGGAGTTGTTATTAGTAAGTTACTGAAGTGGGGTTTGAACATATCTCTTCCTGATTCCAAATCCAGCAGCCCAAGAATTAAGGGCTACAATTATTAAAGGTCTGCCTCCACCAGATTCAGTCAGCAGTCTTTGGAAAATTATTAGAAGGTTCTATTCTTTCTTTTTCTCAACTATACTGCAAAGAGAATCATGTTTTCTATCTCCTTAATGTAACCTGTGGTCCAAGGCCCCTGACAATAGGGGCTAATCTGAACAGGACCATGCTATGTTTTGGGCCCATTGCTCCACCTGGAACTGTTAACAGAATATCTCTTCATGTATTCTGGACATAGCATGTGTCTAAGTTTCACCAAATGTGAGTGAATAGAGTCCCTAGATTCCAAATAACTCAAGGTACAATACAGGTATTGGATATGAGGCGGCCTTTATTTTGCCTCAGGAAAAAAATGCATAAATTGCAAAGGACTCAGAGGAGTCTGTAAACATATAAGCTACATATGGAACATTCAACTCATCAGCTCCTTCCCCCCAAAAAACTGAGTGTGTTCCTATTGGGGCAACCCTTTGAGATTTCAGTGAGTCCCTCTTTCCCCAAGAGTCCTATATAATCCTCCTAAGACTCCTAGTACCATCCTGTGGCTTAAACTCCCACAGAAAGGTAAACATACTTTGGGAGTTGCTGAACAAGCAAACCCCTTCCATGCACAATCCAGGTAACTCATTGGCTTTGCTGTCTAAGTAGGACATGGCACAGGAATTACGCAGATGATCCCCTTCTCTTTCCAAGGAGCATGCTACCTTAGGAACTAATCAATAAGCAACTGTTTATTTTTTGTAATTTTTATATTTTTATTTTCTTTCCAATTACACATAACAGCAATTTTTAACATTCATTATTAAAATTGGATTCCAAATTCTCTTCCTCCCTCCTTGAAAAAGCAAGCAATTTGATATAGATTATACACGTGTAGTCATGTCAAACATATTTCCATTTAGCCATATTGCAAAAGAAAGCCAACCAAAAGAAATAAAAAAGATAATTCAAACAAAGTATGCTTTGATCTGCACTCAGAGTCCATCAGCTCTTTATCCGGAGGTGGAAAACATTTTTCTTCAGAAGTCCTTCGGAATTGTCTTCCATCATTGTATTGCTAAGAATAGCTAATTCATTCAAAGTTGATAATCATATAATACCGCTGTTACTGTGTACAATGTTCTCCTGGTTCAGATCACTTCACTTTTGAACAAGTATTTATTAAGTATCTGCAATGTGCCAGACTCTGTGACAGGTACTGGGGATATGAGTACAAAGAATGAAACAATTCCTTTTCTCAAGGAACTTACATTCTGCTGAAGGAGACAATAAATATATCTAAAATGCAGTCAGTATATACATAAAGTTAATTTTAAAAATATATACAAAGTATCTTGGGAGAAAGAGCACTAGCACTTGAGAGGATCAGGAGAGGCTCTCATGTAGAAGACAGTATATTAGCCACATATTGAAGGGAGGGAGGGAAACCTCTTATCTCTAAAAAACAAAAAAGTCCTAATCCCTGAAGTCTTGGACTTGTGAACTATCAAACTAGGGAATACCAATAAGATGCTATCCTGAAAATCTCTCTTATCTGGCTAGAAGGTTCCAGAGATCATGCAGCTGAGGAGATTAAAAACCCTTGTTTTTTTATCCAGAGGTTGAGATTCATGAGCCTTGTCCTTGAGCTTCTTACTTGGGCCAAGTGGACGTGCACACATCTGTCTCCAACATGTCTTTATGGAGGAAGTCTCCCAGTGCCCTGGTTTCCACCATCTGTTGAACTGGGTGAATACACTCCCAAGATCTTTCCTCTAAGGATATTTATAAGTTCATGACTATCTGGTTCTCCCTGGGCAAATGGAAAACTATAGATGGGCACAGTTTCCCCACTATCACTTCCATCATCCCTCAACAATGCAGCTCTATTCTGCTGTGAGCTTCTGTCCTTTTAAAGTCCAAAGGAGCTGATCTGTTAGCTTGGTTTTTTTCAACCTCAGGTGGCTAGAGTTAGGGACAACTCTTCTGACAGGTGTCAATCTTTCTAAGTCTCAGTCTGCTAGGCATATTGAGTCCCCTGTGTCCTACCAGCTAGGTACCAGTGGGCACAGTTCTACTCCATGAAGACATTCCCTTCATATTTCTTCAGTGACCACCCTTTGTAATCTCATTAGTTTAATTAGAAAAGTTGTCAAATCGACCAGGTATAGTGGAAAGAATTCTGAACTTGGAGGCAAGATTCATAGGCTCATACACCTAGATCTAACCATTTTGTTTTATAGATGAGCAAACTGAGGCCCAAAGAGGTTAAAGGATTTATTCAGCACCATAGAGGGTAGCAAGTAGAAAGGCTGGAAGTTGAACTAAGGTCTTCTGATTTCAAATCCGATGTTTTGCCACTATGCTAACACTCCTTGGCTGAATATCTCACCTTTGCATCCAGTCATTAAGAAAATACAGCTGTGCTAGAGATGCTCCTTTTCCCCTGGGGGGATAGCATAAGTGCTGAAGCTAAAGCCAGTTTTAGAAAGATGTGTGTGTGAGAGAGATAGGGAGATCTTAGCCACCCACTCACACATCTGATATTTCAAGCTATAAACTGTTAATAACCAACTGCTTGTTTTGGAAGCTGTCAGCAGTATGGCTCACAGTGTTATTTTAATTGTACTGGTATAGCAGACTGAGAACTTCGTCCTTTCTGGAAAGGCCTGGCACCAGCCCACTTTACCATTTTCAAAAGGCCAAAGTAATGGAAGCATCTTCAAATGAGTTACCTCTTCATTCTCTCCCTCCCTTTATTGATTTCTCTATCTACACAAAATTGGAGATAAGGCAGGGTATAAACCTAACTCATTCTTTGGCTTTTACCTGAGGAACTTATTCAAGATGGCACAAATGGGTAGAAATTAGTTTGGGAAATGAGGTTGGGAGCAGAATTGAAAAAAGAAAAAGGTTCAGAAGGTTTGGGCATTAAGGCTATAGGCTGGCATTCATTCTATTTCTTCCCAAAACATTTGTTTTCTGTCAAAGACATAGGCAAAAGTAATCAGAATAATAGCTTACATTTATAGTACTTTAACATCCATTATCCTATTTGAACAGCCCTGCAAGGTAGGTAGGACACTTATTATCTCTACGGTACAGAGGAGGAAAGAGACTCCAGGAGATTCATCTAAAATCATAAAGCTTAAGTGCCACAGTCAAACCCAGTTCTTCTGACTTCTAGGCCATCTTTCCACTAGACCACACTGCCTCTAAATCATTGAACTTAATCTTCATGTGTAAAGTTCTCCCACCAGTTTAAGATATAACCATCTTGACTAGCCTATAATTATACTTTCCTCCCTTGATTAACACTAGATCTGAAGGTTAAAGTAGATTTATATTCTCTAAAGATCCCAGCTATTCCACAAACACTCTGAACATGGAAGCTAGAAAGTCATGGCCACTCTCTTTATTCAGATGTGTTGATCCCAGGAAGGCTATCTATCTGAATTTCCCTAACCAAAGCTCATAAAGAATATGAATTCCCACCTCCACTTCTAAATTCTTCCCCTACAAAAGATAATCTCTCAAAATAAATGGGATAATTACCACAATTACCTCAAACAAAACACATTCAATCAAAATGACTGTTTAGCTACTCCCCATCTTATCAGGTTTTTACATAATGCATTTGAAATGTCATTTGGGTCTGTCTCCAGTTTTGGCAAGAAGACTATTCATAATTAGAACCCCAGACCAGCCCTTAAATATTTTGGCAAGCACTAAAGGAAGAAATTAACCTTGCTGAGAAAATGTTTTTCTCGTCTCGTGGGGCCCAATAGTTGAAAACTATTAAGAAGGAAGGACTGGCATAGCCAAGATGGTGGCAGGACCCAGATGAACTCTTCCAACATTCCCCTCTAAACAACTTTAAAATAATCCCTCAAATCAAATTTTGGAGCAGCAGAGCTAACAAAAGGTCAGAGGGAAACATTTTTCCAGCCCAAGACAACTTAAGAGATCCACAGGACAGGTGCCCACAAGGTGGGCACAGACCAGGATCGTGGCAGGAGCACAAGGGATGGGCTTCAGAGGCAGCTGTGATAGCAGAAGCAACAGCTTTAGAAGCTCTCAGCCCAAGGACAGTAAGAGGGTTAGCAAACTGGTCAGAAAAAAGATTACAGGGACCCTTTAATGGCAGTGTGCAGCTGGTGCTTACCGGGAGCTCTATTGTCCATAAGCAGTTTTGGGTCACATTTCCAGGATAAAGAGGAATGCCTGCAATCAGTCACAAGGAAGCAGGGGCCCTGGTCACAGTTCTAGGGCCACGAGGAGTGCTACCACTTCCAGCTGCAGGACAGCAGGAGTCCTAGTCACAGTTCCAAGGCCAAGAGGAGATTTAGTACTTGTGGCTACAAGGGAGCAAGGACCCTTCCTGGGTAAAAACCAAAGTGCAGACCAAAAGAGCAGTGACCACGCTTCTCTTAGGATAACACCATGCTGCAAACACCAAAAATTTGCAGATTCCCAGAACTAGCTCTGAAAACAGCAACACAAAAAAGCCTGAAGTTTAGCACAGTGCCTCCTCACCCTCAGGGGAGCAGAGCCAAACTTTAACATAAAGTTCAAAGTGAAGAAATAGCTTGGAAAAATGAGATAGCAACAACAGCAACAAAAAAGAACTTGACCATAAAAAGCTCCTACAGTAGCCAGGAAGACCAAGATATAAACTTAGAAGACAACATTGTGCAAACAGCAACAAACAAAGGCTCAAAGAAAAATGCTAATTGGACTCAAGGCCAACAAGATTTCCTGGAAGAGTTAAAGAGATCTAAGTGGTAGAGGAAAAATTGGAAAAAAAAATGAGAGTGATGCAAGAAAATTATGAAAGAGAATTAACTGCTTGGTAAAAGAGGCACAAAAATACTGAAGAAAACAAACCATTAAAAAGCAATTGGGAAGCCTGGGGGGTGAGCCAAGATGGCGGCTGGAAAGCAGGGACTTGCATGAGCTCCCCCCCTCCAGGTCCCTCCAAAAACCTATAAAAATGGCTCTGAACAAATACTAGAGCTGAAGAACCCATGAAATAACAGAAGGAAGCAGGGCTCCAGCCCAGGAAAGCCTGGATGGTCACTGGTTAAGGTCTATCACATGGAGCTGGGAGCAGAGCCCAGCGTGGGCTGTGCCAGGAGCAACCAGACAGGGAGCTGGGCAGAACATGCCCTAGTACCCTGAATCAGTGAGCTGTGGCAGTTACCAGACTTCTCAACCCACAAACACCAAAGACAACAGAGAAAGTTAGTGGGAAAAGCTGCGGGGGACAGAGCGAAAGGAGTTTGCGGTTTGGCCACCACCCCGGGGGCAGCAGAGGTGGTACAGCTCTGAGGACAGAACTACAGCTGCAGTTGCTTCCAGCCCCAGGACCACCTGCTTGGAGGAATTAAGTGGCGGATCAGAGCGGGAGTGTAGAGCCAGCTTACGATCTGAGTCGCAGTCCCCCTTGGTGGTTCTTGGGGGAGGAGGAGCGTTGGTGTGGCAGAGCTTGCTGTGTGAAAATAGCTCTGAAAACAACAGCGCAGCCCCTCAAGCTTGGGACAAAGTACTCTCTACTCTACAAGCAGTCATACCCCAACAAAAAACTCAAGGGTCAAGTAGTTGACTGGGAACATGGCCAGGCAGCGAAAATGGACTCAGATTCAGACTCAGACTTTGGAATCTTTCTTTGGTGACAAAGAAGACCAAAACATACAGCCAGAAGAAGTTAACAAAGTCAAAGAGCCTACATCAAAAGCCTCTAAGAAAAACATGAACTGATCTCAGGCCATGGAAGCGCTCAAAAAGGATTTGGAAAAGCAAGTCAGGGAAGCAGAGGAAAAATTGGGAAGAGAAATGAAAGTGATGTAAGAAAATCATGAAAAACAAGTCAATGACTTGCTAAAGGAGACCCAAAAAAAAATACTGAAGAAAATAACACCTTACAAAATAGACTATGGCAAAAGAGCTCCAAAAAGCCAATGAGGAGAAGAATGTCTTGAAAGGCAGAATTAGCCAAACGGAAAAGGAGGTCCAAAAGACCACTGAAGAAAATACTACCTTAAAAACTAGACTGGAGCAAGTGAAAGCTAGTGACTTGATGAGAAATCAAGATATTATCAAACAGAACCAAAGGAATGAAAAAAATGGAAGACAATGTGAAATATCTCATTGGAAAAACCCCTGACCTGGAGAATAGATCCAGGAGAGATAATTTAAAAATTATTGGACTACCTGAAAGCCATGATCAAAAAAAGAGCCTAGATATCATCTTTTGAGAAATTATCAAGGAGAACTGCCCTGATATTCTAGAGCCAGAGGGTAAAATAGAAATTGAAAGAATCCACCCATCGCCTCCTGAAAAAGATCCCAAGAAGAAAACTCCTAGGAATATTGTTGCCAAATTCCAGAGCTCCCAGATCAAGGAGAAAATACTGCAAGCAGCCAGAAAGAAACAATTTGAGTATTGTGGAAGCACAATCAGGATAATACAAGATCTAGCAGCTTCTACATTAAGGGATAGAAGGGCTTGGTATATGATATTCCGGAGTTCAAAAGAGTTAGGATTAAAACCAAGAATCACCTACCCAGCAAAACTGAGTGTCATGCTCCAAGGCAAAATAGGGATTTTCAATA